>NC_090923.1:1360257288-1360583669 GCF_040938575.1 Ambystoma mexicanum | reverse complement strand
GGCCCCACTCATGTCCCCCTGCACCCCCACCCCCCAGTAGTGAGGGGCACCAGCCAGCAGGCCCCCACACGTGTCCCCCTGCACCCCCCACCCCCCAGCAGTGAGGGGCACCTGCCAGCAGGCCCCCACTCATGTCCCACTCATG
Organism: Ambystoma mexicanum; assembly: GCF_040938575.1. NCBI lineage: Eukaryota > Metazoa > Chordata > Amphibia > Caudata > Ambystomatidae > Ambystoma > Ambystoma mexicanum. The sequence continues at coordinate 1,360,583,524 of NC_090923.1, read as the reverse complement.
TCCCCCTGCACCCCCACCTCCAGCAGTGGGGGCACTTGCCAGTAGGCCTAAACTCATGTCCCCCTGCACCCCCACCCCCCAGCAGTGAGGGGCACCTGCCAGCAGGCCCCCACTCATGTCCCCCTGCACCCCCACCCTCAGCAGTGAGGGGCACCTGCCAGCAGGCCCCCACTCATCTCCCACTCATGTCCACCAGCACCCCCACCCCCAGCAGTGAGGGGCACTTGCCAGTAGGCCCAAACCCATGTCCCCCTGCACCCCCACCCCCCAGCAGTGAGGGGCACCTGCCAGCAGGCCCCCCTCATGTCCCCCTGCACCCCCACCCTCAGCAGTGAGGGACACCTGCCAGCAGGCCCCCACTCATGTCCCACTCATGTCCCCCTGCACCCCCACCCCCAGCAGTGAGGGGCACTTGCCAGTAGGCCCAAACTCATGTCCCCCTGCACCCCCACCCCCAGCAGTGAGGGCACCTGCCAGCAGGCCCCCACTCATGTCCCACTCATGTCCCCCTGCACCCCCACCCCCCAGTAGTGAGGGGCACCTGCCAGCATGCCCCCACTCATACCCCCTGCACCCCACCCCCCAGCAGTGAGGGGCACCTGCCAGCAGGCCCCCACTCATGTCCCCCTGCACACCCACCCCCCAGCAGTGAGGGGCACCTGCCAGCAGGCCCCCCACTCATGTCCACCTGCACCCCTACCCTCCAGCAGTGAGGGGACCCTTCCAGCAGGCCCCCACTCAAGTCCCACTCATGTCCCCCAGTGCCCCCACCCCCCAGCAGTGAGGGGCACCAGCCAGCAGGCCCCCACTCATGTCCCCGAGCACCCCCACCCCCCAGCAGTGAGGGACACCTGCCAGCAGGCCCCCACTCATGTCCCCCTGTGCCCCACCCCCAGCAGTGAGGGGCACCTGCCAGCAGGCCCCCACTCATGTCCCCCAGCACCCCCACCCCCCAGCAGTGAGGGGCACCTGCCAGCAGGTACCCACTCATGTCCCCCTGCACCCCATACCCCCAGCAGTAAGGGGCACCTGCCAGCAGGCCCCCACTCATGTCCCCCAGCACCCCCACCCCCCAGAAGTGAGGGGCACCTGCCAGCAGGCCCCCACTCATGTCCCTCTATACCCCCATCCCCCAGCAGTGAGGGGCACCTGCCAGAAGGCTCCCACTCATGTCCCACTCATGTCCCCCAGTACGCCCACCCCCCAGCAGTGAGGGGCACCTGCCAGCAGGCCCCCACTCATGTCCCCCTGTACCCCCACCCCCCAGCAGTGAGGGGCACCTGCCAGCAGGCCCCCACTCATGTCCCTCTCATGTCCCCCTGCACCCCCACCCCCAGCAGTGAGGGGCACTTGCCAGTAGGCCCAAACTCATGTCCCCCTGCACCCCCACCCCCAGCAGTGAGGGGCACCTGCCAGCAGGCCCCCACTCATGTCCCACTCATGACCCACTGCACCCCCACCCCCAGTAGTGAGGGGCACCTGCCAGCAGGCCCCCACTCATTCCCCCTGCACCCCACCCCCCAGCAGTGAGGGGCACCTGCCAGCAGGCCCCCACTCATGTCCCCCTGCACACCCACCCCCCAGCAGTGAGGGGCACCTGCCAGCAGGCCCCCACTCATGTCCACCTGCACCCCTACCCTCCAGCAGTGAGGGGACCCTGCCAGCAGGCCCCCACTCAAGTCCCACTCATGTCCCCCAGTGCCCCCACCCCCCAGCAGTGAGGGGCACCAGCCAGCAGGCCCCCACTCATGTCCCCGAGCACCCCCACCCCCCAGCAGTGAGGGACACCTGCCAGCAGGCCCCCACTCATGTCCCCCTGCACACCCACCCCCCAGCAGTGAGGGGCACCTGCCAGCAGGCCCCCACTCATGTCCACCTGCACCCCTACCCTCCAGCAGTGAGGGGACCCTGCCAGCAGGCCCCCACTCAAGTCCCACTCATGTCCCCCTGTGCCCCCACCCCCCAGCAGTGAGGGGCACCTGCCAGCAGGCCCCCACTCATGTCCCCCAGCTCCCCCACCCCCAGCAGTGAGGGGCACCTGCCAGCAGGCCCCCACTCATGTCCCCCTGCACCCCCACCCCCCAGCAGTGAGGGGCACCTGCCAGCAGGCCCCCCTCATGTCCCCCTGCACCCCCACCCTCAGCAGTGAGGGGCACCTGCCAGCAGGCCCCCACTCATGTCCCACTCATGTCCCCCTGCACCCCCACCCCCAGCAGTGAGGGACACTTGCCAGTAGGCCCAAAACCATGTCCCCCTGCACCCCCACCCCCCAGCAGTGAGGGGCACCTGCCAGCAGGCCCCCACTCATGTCCCATCATGTCCCCCTGCACCCCCACCCGCCAGTAGTGAGGGGCACCTGCCAGCAGGCCCCCACTCATACCCCCCTGCACCCCACCCCCCAGCAGTGAGGGGCACCTGCCAGCAGGCCCCCACTCATGTCCCCCTGCAAACCCACCCCCCAGCAGTGAGGGGCACCTGCCAGCAGGCCCCCACTCATGTCCACCTGCACCCCTACCCTCCAGCAGTGAGGGGACCCTGCCACCAGGCCCCCACCCAAGTCCCACTCATGTCCCCCAGTGCCCCCACCCCCCAGCAGTGAGGGGCACCAGCCAGCAGGCCCCACTCATGTCCCCGAGCACCCCCACCCCCCAGCAGTGAGGGACACCTGCCAGCAGGCCCCCACTCATGTCTCCCTGTGCCCCCACCCCCCAGCAGTGAGGGGCACCTGCCAGCAGGCCCCCACTCATATCCCCCAGCACCCCCACCCCCCAGCAGTGAGGGGCACCTGCCAGAAGGCCCACACTCATGTCCCCTGCACCCTCACCCCCAGCAGTGAGGGGCACCTGCCAGCAGGTACCCACTCATGTCCCCCTGTACCCCCAACCCCCAGCAGTAAGGGGCACCTGCCAGCAGGCCCCCACTCATGTCCCCCAGCACCCCCACCCCCAGAAGTGAGGGGCACCTGCCAGCAGGCCCCCACTCATGTCCCTCTGTACCCCCATCCCCCAGCAGTGAGGGGCACCTGCCAGAAGGCTCCCACTCATGTCCCACTCATGTCCCCCAGTACGCCCACCCCCCAGCAGTGAGGGGCACCTGCCAGCAGGCCCCCACTCATGTCCCCCTGTACCCCCACCCCCCAGCAGTGAGGGGCACCTGCCAGCAGACCCCCACTCATGTCCCCCAGCACCCCCACGCCCCAGCAGTGAGGGGCACCTGCCAGCAGGCCCTCACTCATGTCCCCCTGCACCCCCACCCCCCAGCAGTGAGGGGCACCTGCCAGCAGGCCCCCACTCATGTCCCCCACCACCCCCCAGCAGTGAGGGGCACCTGCCAGCAGGCCCCCACACATGTCCCACTCATGTCCCCCTGCACCCCCACCCCCTAGCAGTGAGGGGCACCTCCCAGCAGGCCCCCACTCATGTCCCACTCATGTCGCCCAGCACCCCGACCCCACAGCAGTGAGGGGCACCTCCCAGCAGGCCCCCACTCATGTCCCCCTGCACTCCCATCCCCCAGCAGTGAGGGGCACCTGCCAGCAGGCCCCCACTCATGTCCCCCTGCACCCCACCACCCAGCAGTGAGGGGCACCTGCCAGCAGGCCCCCACTCATGTCCCCCTGCACACCCACCCCCCAGCAGTGAGGGGCACCTGTCAGCAGGCCCCCACTCCTGGTCCACCTGCACCCCCACCCTCCAGCAGTGAGGGGCACCTGCCAGCAGGCCCCCACTCAAGTCCTACTCACGTCCCCCAGCGCCCACACCCCACAGCAGTGAGGGGCACCCGCCAGCAGGCCCCCACTCATGTTCCCGAGCACCCCTACCCCCCAGCAGTGAGGGGCACCTGCCAGCAGGCCCCCACTCATGTCCTCCTACACCCCACCCCCCAGCAGTGAGGGGCACCTGCCAGCAGGCCCCCACTCATGTCCCCCAGCACCCCCACCCCCCAGCAGTGAGGGGCACCTGCCAGCAGGCCCCACTCATGTCCTGCTGCACCCTCACCCCCAGCAGTGAGGGGCACCTGCCAGCAAGTACCCATTCATGTCCCCCTGCACCCCCAACCCCCAGCAGTAAGGGGCACCTGCCAGCAGCCCCCCACTCATGTCCCCCAGCACCCCCACCCCTCAGCAGTGAGGGGCCCCTGCCAGCAGGCCCCCACTCATGTCACCCTGTACTCCCATCCCCAGCAGTGAGGGGCACCTGCCAGAAGGCCCCCATTCATGTCCCACTCATGTCCCCCAGCACCCCCACCCCCAGCAGTGAGGGGCACCTGCCAGCAGGCCCCACTCATGTCCACCTGTACCCCCACCCCCAGCAGTGAGGGGCACCTGCCAGCAGGCCACCACTCATGTCCCCCAGCACCCCCACACCCCAGCAGTGAGGGGCATCTGCCAGCAGGCCCCCACTCATGTCCCCCTGCACACCCACCCCCCAGCAGTGAGGGGTACCTGCCAGCAGGCCCCCACTCATGTCCACCTGCACCCCCACCCTCCAGCAGTGAGGGGAACCTGCCAGCAGGCCCCCACTCAAGTCCCACTCATGTCCCCCAGTGCCCCCACCCCCAGCAGTGAGGGGCACCAGCCAGCAGGCCCCCACTCATGTCCCCGAGCACCCCCACCCCCCAGCAATGAGGGGCACCTGCCAGCAGGCCCCCACTCATGTCCCCTGTACCCCCACCCCCCAGCAGTGAGGGGCACCTGCCAGCAGGCCCCCACTCATGTCCCCCAGCACCCCCACCCCCCAGCAGTGAGGGGCACCTGCCAGCAGGCCCCCACTCATGTCCCCCTGCACCCTCACCCCCAGCAGTGAGGGGCACCTGCCAGCAGGTACCCACTCATGTCCCCCTGCACCCTCAACCCCCAGCAGTAAGGGGCATCTGCCAGCAGGCCCCCACACATGTCCCCCAGCACCCCCACCCCCCAGCAGTGAGGGGCACCTGCCAGCAGGCCCCCACTCATGTCCCTCTGTACCCCCATCCCCCAGCAGTGAGGGGCACCTGCCAGAAGGCTCCCACTCATGTCCCCCAGTACCCCCACCCCCCAGCAGTGAGGGGCACCTACCAGCAGGCCCCCACTCATGTCCCCCTGTACCCCCACCCCCCAGCAGTGAGGGGCACCTGCCAGCAGGCCCCCACTCATGTCCCCCAGCACCCCCACACCCCAGCAGTGAGGGGCACCTTCCAGCAGGCCCTCACTCATGTCCCCCTGCACCCCCACCCCCCAGCAGTGAGGGTCACCTGCCAGCAGGCCCCCACTCATGTCCCCCACCACCCCCACCCCCCAGCAGTGAGGGGCACCTGCCAGCAGGCCCGCACACATGTCCCACTCATGTCCTCCTGCACCCCTACCCCCCAGCAGTGAGGGGCACCTCCCAGCAGGCCCCCACTCATGTCCCACTCATGTCGCCCAGCACCCCCACCCCACAGCAGTGAGGGGCACCTCCCAGCAGGCCCCCACTCATGTCCCCCTGCACCCCCATCGCCCAGCAGTGAGGGGCACCTGCCAGCAGGCCCCCACTCATGTCCCCCTGCACCCCACCACCCAGCAGTGAGGGGCACCTGCCAGCAGGCCCCCACTCATGTCCCCCTGCACACCCACCCCCCAGCAGTGAGGGGCACCTGCCAGCAGGCCCCCACTCCTGTCCACCTGCACCCCCACCCTCCAGCAGTGAGGGGCACCTGCCAGCAGGCCCCCACTCAAGTCCCACTCATGTCCCCCAGCACCCCCACCCCCCAGCAGTGAGGGGCACCAGCCAGCAGTCCCCCACTCATGTTCCCGAGCACCCCCACCCCCAGCAGTGAGGGGCACCTGCCAGCAGGCCCCCACTCATGTCCCCCAGCACCCCCACCCCCCAGCAGTGAGGGGCACCTGCCAGCAGGCCCCCACTCATGTCCCCCTGCACTCTCACCCCCAGCAGTGAGGGGCACCTGCACCTGCCAGCAGGTACCCATTCATGTCCCCCTGCACCCCCAACCCCCAGCAGTAAGGGGCACCTGCCAGCAGGCCCCCACTCATGTCCCCCAGCACCCCCACGCCCCAGCAGTGAGGGGCCCCTGCCAGCAGGCCCCCACTCATGTCACCCTGTACTCCCATCCCCCAGCAGTGGGGGGCACCTGCCAGAAAGCCCCCACTCATGTCCCACTCATGTCCCCCAGCACCCCCACCCCCAGCAGTGAGGGGCACCTGCCAGCAGGCCCCCACTCATGTCCACCTGTACCCCTACCCCCCAGCAGTGAGGTGAGGGGCACCTGCCAGCAGGCCCCCACTCATGTCCCCCAGCACCCGCACACCCCAGCAGTGAGTGGCATCTGCCAGCAGGCCTCCACTCATGTCCCCCTGCATCCCCAACCCCCAGCAGTGAGGGGCACCTGCCAGCAGGTCCCCACTCATGCCCCCCTGCACCCCCCACCCCCCAACAGTGAGGGGCACCTGCCAGCAGATACTCACTCTTGTCCCCCAGCACCCCCACCCCCCAGCAGTGAGGGGCACCTGCCAGCAGGCCCCCACTCATGTCCTACTCATGTGCCCCTGCACCCCCACCCCCCAGCAGTGAGGGGCACCTGCCAGCAGGCCCCCACTCATGTGCCCCCCAACACGTCAACATGATTCCCAATCATGGCCCTCATGGCCACCCAAATCCCACGGCACGCCACCCCTGCCCAAATAACCAACCAAGCATAACATACACCCCACATTGAAATGCCCATTACATGAAACAACCCAAATGGCATGTATGTACATCAACACATGTCCATCACACACACACAATGGGTTCCAGTGAATGTGAAAACCCACATCGTGACATGCATGAAACCAATGAGAGAATACCACACATTGAAGTATGCGAAAAAATGTATTGGACAAAAAACGTGGTGAAAGAAATTCAAAGACCAAACAATGGACATAAGGAAAACAATGCAACCTGGATGACTCCATGCCATCTTCCTCCGTCGGACCCTGTAGGGTCTCAGCTGCCCCTTCTGCTGCCGAGGAGTCCATCTCCAACCTCTGCCTCTTGGACCTACCCTCGGCAGCTGCGGCCTGGGACGCGGCACGAGACTCCTCACTCCCTGAAGAGATGACAATCTGGGAGGGGAGCCGGGCCTTGTGTCTCCGGCTGGTGGTGCGATCCCTCCCGCTTTGCTCCACAGCACCCTCTCCGTCCTCTTCATCAGTTGACGCTGCCGACAGGGAGAGATAGAACACAGGCATCAGGGCACTGTACAATGGACTGATACACACATAACTGTTGCACATGAGTGGCAGTGTCAAACTTCATACATGGCATCACACTCCCTAACACACATGTCATTTCTACTCACACACATGAGCAATTCCACAGCAATATTGCACCAGGCAGCACCATCCATACACATACAACAGCATAGCATCCGAAGGTGAGCCTGACGTCACATGAAACACGGGGAGTACACAACACATGCACACACACCAACACACTTACATGCATGTGTACATGTCCACCAACTGTCAGAGTGATGAGATCACCATCCATGTCACATCTGGCATTCAGCCTTCTAAATGTCAGTGCCACATGCATCCATGTTGCATCACAGTTGTGCACTTGTCAAATACACACACATGCACATCTACACAGTGCAGATACATGCAGCTGGAACCAACATCCATGTGTGACACCACAACCATAAATCATAGCATGAAGAGTGTTGCTGTGCCATGGGTTTGTGTTTTGAGAAACCGGGTGGGTAAATATTATTCCGTAACCTACCCTTTGTTAACCCAAAATTATTGCAATAAATGCTGCGGTGAATATCACATCTAGTCCTATTGGCTAAACAGATGGGATACCTGAAGTGAGAAAAGAGACACAAAGTATATGTAAAAAAGTACAAAATCGTTTTGTATTAACAGCATAAAACATGAAACATAAAATTGTTTGTTGTCATTGAAGGCATAAACAGAAAAAGCAAATAACAAGCAAAGGAAGAAAAACACACACCCTATAAATTCATATTCCTTAATCATACAATATGTAAGTTTCAAATCTGGGCGGTGGTGTGGGGTAGAAGGGGAAGCATGCATAGAAGGAAATTGAATGATAAGCCAAAGTAGAGAAGAGAAGATGTAAAGTCCTGATAGCAGCAAAAGTGAGACAGAGTCATTCCTGTCCTAACATAGTGCTACGAGCAAATCATTAGGCTAGACAACAATTTGTTCAGATTAGGTTTGGGAGTGTCACTTTGTTGCTCCCAGTAGAGGTCTAGGTTGAAAATGCTGATAAAGTCCTGGTGGCATTTTATTCTTCCTCGGATGTGGCTTCGTTTTCCGAGGCTTAAGTTTGCCAACGCGGTGGGGGAATGAGTTCAGAGGGTAAAGAAAAGAAAAAACAATCTGTGTGTGGGTGAATCTCAATAACCCACACTCCCCTCACATTTGTTACGTTTCGGCGGTTTGGAACCAAAAGGATTTTGGAAAAATGAAGTATTCCGCCTTCATCAGGGCAGTGAAGATCAAGTTCTTGGTGGTTAAAGGTTTGTAATCATCCCAGGTGTAGACTGGAGGAAACCGGGCTCCTTGATGTATGTGCCTCTGTTTCTAAAATCCGCTCAACTGGGTTGAAGTCCAGACAAGCTGCATGGCAGGGGTTGTCTTGATCTGGGGGTGAATGAGCCGAGTGCTCAATGTCGGCAAATCCCCAAGCTTGGGGATTGCATGCAAGAGGAAAACAGCTGCGAGGTGCTGGTCATCCTGAGTGAATCCTGGACCGTGGAGGCGCACTGCAGCTCGCGTGAGCAGGGGCTGCTTTGTCGGTAGTTGGCAGAATTTTAATCAGAGCCGTCTAGAAACGGAGGCGGCTGGCAAGCAAGGACTCTGCTCCCTTTGGAACGCTGGAGGCGAGTCTCCGTGCTCATAGTATGCAGGTTGATGGCGGCCGCGCCGGATTGCAGCGTCACCTGGAGCTGCCAGATCTGCTCTCCCTGCTGAGTCAGTGTCAGTGACACCACAACCATGCCAACGTACATACACAGTAATTCAAACATGTGTGCTCCCACATCTGCATTTGGCCTGCATGCTTACCCACGCATACACCATCCATGTGTCTCACACCTGAGAGGACTCGCATGTGTCGGCCTCACGCCCCTGTACATACACATCCATACATGCCCTACAGAAACACATGTGCAACCTGCACACTACTGGCACACCACGACATGCACAGCGTCCAACCAGTATGCATGTACACTTACCGCTCGACTCCAGACGGGTCTGCCTCTCAAGGACCTGGATGTGGAGCGCTGGGCTTATGCGTTCCAGGACCCTCATTTGGCGGTTCGACAGGTGGCCCTGGCACCCCTTGGCATCCGCTGCCTTCAAGAGGCACCGGGCCTTGTCGAGGGTCCTGGACCTGAAGTCCTCCCAGTGCTTCTTGACATGTTTGATGTCGCAGACTGCCACCCCCTCCTCGTTGATGGCAGTCACGATGTCCATCCAGATCCTGGTCCGTCCTTCATAGTCGGTACGTAAACTTCCAAAGAGGGCATCATACTGCCCCAGGACTTGCTCCACCAGGACACCAACTTCCCTGGCACTGAAGCTGATGGCCCTCTGCCTCTCTGGCTGGCGGTTGCCAGTGGTGCCAGATGGTGTTGTGCCCGACATGGCAACCCCAGAGGCAGGTGTGGGTGGGCAACTGGGTCCTCGGGCTGGGCTGTGGAGCGATGGTATCCCAGTCGGGAGTCTTCAGTTCCAGCACGGGGTGGTCACAGCAACTGCACCCCTGGCTGACGTGCAGGCAGCAAATAGCAGGGCATGTGGGCAGCAGGCAGGTAGGCAGCAGCAGATGGCAGGTGGGAGCGTGCTCGGGGGTCTTGGGGGCAGTAATTCGGCCTTCTGGGCAGGAGCACGGTCTTCCGTGTGTTGTCGCGTGGCCAGCTTGATACGGAGTGATTTGGCACGTGAAAAAATTGCACGTCAGCATGTAATTCGAGGAAAGGCCCTTAGCGCATAAGCGCGTCTGTAACGTTACGCGCGCGGGTGTTTCCCTCGTGATGGGTGCATAGTGAATCAGCACGTGAGTACACCGCACGTACGTGAATTAATTGGACCAAAGGCCCTTTAGCGCGTCAGTACGTCTGTGACGAGACGCGCAAGGGCGTTTCCCTGAGCACGGGTGCATGTTCATCGTACACCTGAAAAAAACTGCACGTCCGAGTGTCAGCTCGTGTAATTGGAGGAAAGGGCGTTAGTGCATACACGCGTAAGTAACGTTGTACGTGTGGGCCGATTGAAAAGGTATGTGTAGCACGCCATTTTCTTGTACGTACTTTTCGTGGAGAGCGAGTGGGTGAATTTTGTACTTCTAGTCGGTTCACACACGATTACTTCACAACAGTTCAAGTTCATACTCCCTGTTACCTCTGACAGCGTTCAATTCTTATTTTGGCCTGTCTCCTCAAACAGCGTTCACTTCTTCTTTTGTCCTGTTTCCTCAGAAAGCGTACAATTCTTCTTTTGGCGGGGGTGTTGCCAACGCGCACACGCGTGTCTTTTTCATGTTATTTTTCCAGGCATACGGTGAGTCGCGCACGTATTTACCAACTGTGCTTGCCCCGTGTGTCGCGTACCCCTTCAGAGGTCAGTGTAGGCTGCGTGTATTGCGCGTACACCTATTTTTGTGTTTCTGGGTGCCACAGCGTAGTGCGGTTCATTTTTCCACACACGTGGTCTACAAGGGGTTGCATGCACATTAATGTTTGTTTTCGGGGTGCCTGTGCGTTGTGTGACCCATCATCTTCCCCGAGGGGTCACAAACAGCCTTGCTAGAGCACTAGGGTACGAATTCCATCTAGCACCCTACCCCTTTCACCCCCAATTGCCCAGGACAATTGTTTACGGCTACTCCCATACGCACAACAACATCAGTGCCATGGTTGGGAGGCGACCAAGCGGTAAGGGAGGCAAAGGTGGCCGACCTCCAAAAGGTGGGCGTGATGGGCATGGTAGGGGACGTGGCCAAGATTTGCAGGGTGCCCCTAGACCCCTGTGTGTGGAGGACCAATCAGGGACACCCATGCCCCCCCCATGGTTGTGAGAAACGTAGCTGACACCATCCCAGCTCAGCCCTTGTTGGACCAGCCCATTTTGGCACCAGAACTGGCACAGGATGACTCCCAGGCTGACTTCCAGGTCAGCAAGTCTAAGCCACGTGTGGCGGTGCAAGTTGCTGTCACCAGGCCACGTGGATCTGGGGCAGCAATGTCATCTGCTGCCCCAAGTAGGCAGGGTGGGGTGGCTGCAGGGGCAGCTGCAGCTCTATCCACTCCAGCTCTGAGTCTCCCAGCCGGGACAATGTCAGTCGAGGTCCATTAAACCGACGTTGGCCCTGCCAACATCACCCTGCAGCCAATGCCTGCACCAAGACCTATGGTCATTGTGCATTCGCACCCTCCTAGTACACAGTCCACTGGCGCTTCTGCCCCTACTGACCAGAGCGGCATAAGCCACTCAGGATCCGCACCACCTTTGAAAAAGAAGAATAAGGGTGCTCTGGCAGTAGAGGCTGAGACCCCAGACACGGCTGCACACTCCAGCACGTCAAGGAAGCCTAGCTTTAATGACGCCGAACTTGATGCACTTGTGGCCTATGTGTCAGCACGTAGCCGCGAAATGGTGGTGACTGCAGGGTGCAAGACCACACCTGGTCAATGTAAGGCACACTGGCAGACCATCGCCAACATCATTAGTGCCCTTAGATTTGTGAGGCGCACAGCTGATGATTGCTACAAGCGGTGGAATGACCTGAAACGCATAGCAAAGAATAAGCTGGCCTCAAATCATGCCTCTACTCTGGTGACTGGCAGTGGGTCTCCACCAGAGGACAACCAACTCACTGAACATGAGTCTGTTGCTGGAACCTTCATCACAGAGGAACAGATCCAAGACGTGGGAGACCTACCAGATTACGACGTATTGTCCGGTGAGTGCCCATGCATGGTGTGTAATCCATGTGTATGTTGTTTGGGTGAAGGGTTCTGATTGAGTGCCTGGTGAGGGTGTGTACTCCTGAGTGGTATGGGTCACCCATGTGCTTCCTCCAAAACATTTACCGGCCTTGAATTTGGGTATGACACTATCCCTTCTGCCCACAGTAGCCAATTAGTGCAACATTACTGCAGTTGCCCTTGAACTGTCATCATGCAACAACATTGTTCAGATTTTTTCAGGGTTCATTCAGGCTGATTGTTTCAATTCTCCAATTTTTGCAGCACATTTATCAGCCCTAATACCACATATGTGACATGCTTCTGTCATTGATTACACCTCTCATTGGGCCACATTTGTTACCTTGTCATGTGAATGATTAAACCATTCAGGCTGATTGAGTATTGGCCTGCTCACATTGATTTTTGGTGCCTGTTTGAATTTGGTACATGATAGTTGTTTCCTGTCATGTTGAAGTGACCAACCATTGATGTGTACATCTGCCTGCCATCACTGTATTATTGTACACTGGATGTGTTGCAGTGTGTGGCACATGCGTATTTTGTCACACTATTTTGCATTTTTCATCTCATCATGTCCATCTCACATGGATGGGTGACAGTACTCATTCACTGACATATGGCTGTACTTGTCAAATGTACCATGGCTATGCTAAATGCTATCTGAGTGCTGGCATGTGTCATGTATGTGTATTGGACATGCCACTCACAGGCTAATGTGTGATGCCAGTGCTACCCAGCATGCAGCAAATGTGTTGCTTTTCCATCTTGGTGTCATCAGCGTCTGCTTTTTGCCTCCGCTTCCAACTCATTGACAGTGCATGTATGGCAGGGTTATAGTTATGTGGGACATGTGTAAATGATGTACTGGATCTCTGGCTTGTCAGGCCTATGTGTGTGCTATGGTGCTAATGCCTGTTTCCATTTTTTGTCTTTCATGTTTTTGCAGGTGATGACGCACTTGATGCTGTTGAGGTTGAGGAGATGGTGCAGACCCAGGAGGAATCTCAGCCACGACCGGGCACCAGTGGGGGACGTGGTGTGGTGGTGGGTGAAAACCCAATCTTACTGCAGACCATACTGTCCAGGGGTGTCTCTGGGTGCACCTCCCCAGACCTCTATTCAGGTGCTGGATCGGATGATGAGACTTATGTGCCGTCGCAGGTGAGTGTTTCTGGCAGGGATTCTGTTCTGTCCAACCCACCTGCACCAGGGGTAGAACCCTCTATGGGGATGTCAGTGTTGGTAAATCCGCTTTTGGCGGTTACGGATGCAGGGTCACACTCCACAACATCTTATCCTGTTCCTGGGCCAGCAGATCAGAGGGGGAATGCAGTCCTGCAGCCTCAGGCAGTGCCAGCACAGCAAGGTGCAGACCGCCTTGCCCCAAACAGGTGTGGTGCCCGCCGACGCGGTGGCCGTACGCCACAAGGCAATACTGTATGGGAAAACTCCATGTACAGTATAGCAGCCCAACAGGGAGCATCGGTTGAAATGATGGCTCAGGCAATGGAGAAGGTGGCCACTTCCATTCTCCCCCCTGAAAGGCAGATGGAGCAACAACAGCAGGCAACAGACTCCGTTTTCCAATCACACAGGGAAGACATGTTGGCGTCCAACAGGGACCGACGGGCGGCACTGGAGACTCTGCGCAAAGCCATATCTATAGAGTCACAGTGCCACAGGGAAGCCCTGAGGGTAGAACTCCATAACCTCAGGGAGATTCTGGGTGAACTTGAGGCTTCCCGAAATTTAAGGTCAGAATAGCAGCTGGAGCAGCTCACACGTTCGCTCTCAGCTGAGCTGCAGGCAACTCGGGAGGAGATCTGGGCATTACGGGAGGCCATGCGTGCAGAAATGCAGGCAACCCGTCAGGTGCTGCATGGGGATCTCCGTACTATCATCCTCCAGAACGAGACCTTCCACACCCGCATGCTTGCTGCCATGGAGGACCATACCAGGGCTTTGTGTGGGCTGCCTCCCATAGCCCCACCACCTCCTGATGCAGCAGCAGAGGGTGATGAGAGCGACAGCAGCACTACTCCCACACTAGCGTAGCCGTGCAGGCCATGAGCCCGTGGAGGTATTTTTTTTCTCGCAACATCCACACAGTTGGCTGTTGGTGTGCACCCTGTCCTCGAACCTGGAAATCCCCCCACCCCCCGGCCCCCACATGGCCATTTTTGATTTTATTTCTTTTTTATTTTACAGTGTGTTGCCTTGTGTGGCTCCCGTGGGCATCCACTGTGTATTCCAGCTGGGCACATGTAGGCTTGTCCTGTGTTTGAGTTAGATGCTTGGGTTCCTGACACACACACCCCTCCTGCTTCCCTTCCCATGGGCTTGCAAAGGGTGTGACAAACTGACAGTGACTTACACAGTGACATTGGGCTCCCATGAGCTGTGTGGGCAGTCTGTACTTAAAACTGTGTGTACATCCCTAGTGGGGATTGTTGTTGTATTGAACACTGCATGGTGTATTGATATGTGCTTGTGCATCCATGTCTTCCTCCTTATTCACAGGTACCTTCTTCATGTCTTCACAAGGCCGTCTCCTTTGCGGATGCAGTTCATGTTGTATGCAGTGCACTGACACATTTGCCTGACGTCAACACTCTGCAGTTGGAAGGGGTGGTTGTGCTGGCTTATTCAGGTTGTAAAACTTGCACTACTTTAGTTTGGTACTGTCATATTTTGGCAATGTTTCATCCTGTGTTGCTGTATTGTGTTGGTGGTAAGTATTTGGTCATGTGTGCTGTTTGTTATTGATTACTGGGAGAATATTTTCTGTGGCCTGTTTCCATTTGGGACAGTGCACTTTGTGAGACTTGTGTCATGTGTTGTACATTCCTTTGTTTGCTTTCACATTGCATGACATGCCATGCTGTGTTGGGTAGCGGAGATGTGGAGGGGTTGGGTGACATGGCGCTGTTTTCATGTTGTATTTTGCAAGGGGGTAGTCATTCATGCAGCATGAATGTGTGTCTTTTTGTGACACAACATTGGTTGTCTTTCGGTAGGTAGGGATGCACACAATGTAACACTTCCAGGTGACCAATCTCAGGCTGGTATGGTTGTGACAGTTGACTGTCCCTTATGTCATCATCATTGATTGTCAGCTGGTATGTACCAGGGCTGTTTGCACTCCGCAGGGGTGTGATTTTAGTTGAAGTAATTGGCCAGCTGCGTACGGGCTGCCTCACCACGTGCCCTTTCTCCTCCCATGCGCAGCGGACGTGCATGTGGTTGGGGATGTGGGGGCACCACCATGTCCACCGGCAGGCCCCGGCGGGTTGCAACATTGTGCAGGACACATGCTGCCACTATGATCCTGCACACTACTGGGGGCGCGTATAGCAGCTGTCCACCAGAGCAGTCAAGGGAGCGAAAGCGTGACTTGAGCACTCCGAATGTGCGCTCCACTATGCCCCGGGTTGCAATATGGGCTGTGTTGTATCTTACCTCGGGTGGTGTGGTGGGGTTCCGAATTGGTGTCATCAGGTGGGTGCTCAGAGGGTAGGCAGTGTCCCCTGGGGAGGTGATGATGGGTATCATTAGTGGGGTTGTGACATTACTCAGTATCTGACATGCTTGCATGTGCAGTGGCATTTATACTCACCAAGCAGCCATGTATCGCCATGCCAACCAGCTTCTAGGTCCCGGTTTAGGGTTGACATTCTGTAAATGAACCTGTCATGGGTGGACCCTGGATAGTTGGCATATACTGAGGTGATGATTCACTTGGCATCACATACTACCTGCACGTTGATGGAATGCCAGTGCTTGCGGTTTCTATAGATGTGCTCAGTTGCCCTGGGAGATCGTAGAGCCACATGGGTGCAATCAATGGCACCTAGCACCTTGGGGAAGTGTGCCACCCCGTAAAAATCCAAGTTGTGCATTAGATGGCAACCGTTTTGCAGCGATTTGCCGCCAGTGTTGAATGCTCAAGTTGTGCCGCCTCCTCATCTTTCTAACATATGCAGCTCTGGATCTCCTTAAATAGCACGGGGCGCCCTCCAGGTCAAGTCTTAGGGCCTCATTACACGGTAGGCGGTAAGGGTTTACCAGTACCGGTATTTTACTGGTACCGGTAAACCCTTACCGCCTTACTACAAGGTCCCTTTGCGGGTTGGAGAATTTAACGCTTGCTTTTTGCAGGCGCTAAAAACCAACCCGCAAAGGGACCAGGGAGCTAATTACGGTACCACAATTTGCGGTGCCGTAATTAGCACCTTCCCCATTCCCATTATGCCCTATGGGGCAAAAATGGGAATGGGGAAGGGCAATGGGGTAAGGGTGAATTACCGCCCCACCAACCTTGGAATAGGGAGGTAATTCCCCTTTCCACCAATGCGGTGCTGGTATTCTACCGGCATGGACCAAGGTGCTAATATCATCTTGGTCCACTGCCGTCCGTGTAATGAGGCCCAGAGTCCTGAATTGTTTGGCGTGATTGGACATATTACATTGCAAAGGCTGTTGCAACAGCTAGATTTTTATCAGAATGGTCACACCTACCTCCTGAGGAAGACGTTCAGTTCAGTCAGGTCGAGAGATAAATTCCACAGGGATGTGATCTTTGCATCTGTTTTTTCCTATCCACCCTGACAATAGATTGTCTATGAATTATTTCAATTGTTTGTAAATATTGCAATTATGTGTGTTATTATGGAGATTAGTCATGAATTCCTTCTCCCCAGTTGTTCTTAGCATGTTTTGTTTTTGGTTTTTTAGAATTTTGGATGTATGCCACAGTATGATGAGTTGCGTGTGAATGAATGCACCATTTATGTGAAGTATGAGTGTGATGTTTTAGCCAATTTTTGGCATATTGTTGCTGCTGTTTTGCTATGTTAAAATGATCAGTGTGTAATAATTTTTTGTGATTTATTCACTAGTCTTTAATAGTTGTATCACCTTAAATACATTTTGATACATTTTTTCTAAATACACTTTTCTCTGGACATATCCGTTCTGTTTTTTGTTGCTATTATAATACTGTGGTCCAGAGGTTAGAGTTTTCCTGCTCTTTTCAGTGTTTGCAGGTAAAGTATACACACCTCCCTTGATAACTATTAGACAAGTCAGAGTTAAAACACCACTATTTGTTAAAACAGATGTGAGTGCGTAACCTAGATGGCACTCAATAGTTAAGTTAAAGAGAGAGAAAAAGGCAGAGCATAAAAATAAAACAGTTCCCAACACTTTTAGAAGCTCAAAGCAAGGGAATAAAGACAGTATACACTGTAGAGCCAAAGTTCATAAGCTAGGCCCACTTTAAATGGAGCAAAGCGAAATGTGCCCAAGATCACACAGTTTAAAATTCACTAAAAGTCTTTGCAGAATGTTCAAAAGAGGTTGGGACGATTCAAGAAGTAAAGTTAGAAGGTCTGGGGCCAACCCAGTTGGAAAGCCAAGGATTTAAGGGTCACCTTTAGCAATCCGTAGAAAGGGAGGCCAGGCAGAACACAGTACCTTAAAGAGAGAGGAAGCTCCAGTGGTGGCAGTTGTTCCTGTCAGTGGTTGCAGTTCATTTTTTCGTCCATGGGAAGAGAGGATCTCGTTGGGGAGGAAACTTGGAGTCGATGCACTGCACAGGGATGAAACCAGCCGCGGAGTTTGTCGGTTAAAACGTGCGTTCCTTTTATTTGCGGTCAAAGTGGTGAAGCTTGGCTATCCGGCTGCTGGGGTGCTTGGCACGGGCGATTCGACCAAGAGACGTCTTTGGAAGGCGAAAGGGGCGAACTGGTTGATCCCAACAGCTCAAAGGAAGAAGACTCGTCCAGCAGAAGATCTTCTCTTGTCATTGGGAAAGTGGTGAGTTCGTTGCAGCAGGGCTCCACCGGTGGTGTCGTCGTTGCAGATGGCTCAGCTTCTTCCCTCTTCGGATTCTTAGGTCCTGTGGAGACTTCTGAAGTTCCAGTCCCAAAGGCTCTGGTTTATGCAGAAAAACCCCCATTCAACAGTCTAGCTGTCACTCAAACATGCTAAGTGGTGAGCCGGGCAGCTCACCCCTGGGCCAATCAGAATAGAGTGCGACTTGGGTTGCGAAGACAACGCAGTCCAGGGTGCCAGTTCCCCTCCCCACACATCCTGTGGAACCCAGACAGACTGGCACCATTTGGAGGGCTTCTGTGGAGAAGCCTGCCAAAAAGTGGAACAAAGGACTCGACCTTGGTTAGAGTTACAGAGACGGACACGAACGCCATTTTAGAAAAGAGTTCTGGCAAAAAGACCCAACCCTTCATTTAATATTAAATAAATAAACGGGCGGTATCTTTAACATTGCACCACAAAGTGGTGCTTTTAAAATCAATGGGAAAATTCCATAGGAAATATTCCGGTGGAATATTTTGTGTGGTAACCACTGCCACCAGCCAGAAACTCGACAAGGGGGGACTGCACAGTGCCCCCTTGAAAACAGACCCAGGGGCAATCTAATACCCCCTTCCAGTACTTCCACACTATGACGGTTTGTACTGGTTCTGTTCACAATTTTGGACTAGTAAAGTCAATGGTGACTTTACATGCCCTGGGAGACAGTAGTCAGTCCCAGGGTATGGAGTCTATGTTTGGGGGTCACTATGACACCCCTGTTTTACTGCACTGAGGGTACTGTGTAACACACATAAAAAACAGATGATACCCTATGGAGTAAAAGACCCCATAGCTCATAAGCACACAAAGAGTCAAAGACATACCTCACATCATGCCTAAGAGTGGGAGGAAAAGAGTCTCAGTCTTGGCAGGGGAAAAAAACAAACCCCAAAAATCCAGCAAAGCTGCTGGGGGACTCACTAGGTTTGGGAAATTAGCCTTATAAGAGAATTCTCCCTAACAGACTTTGCATAAGTACACTTGGGCGTAGAATTGTCAGGACGCAGGTGGGATCGCATGTCTGATTTTGGGGTGCGTGTACTCAATCAGGGTTTTGATGTAACATAGGGGTTCACTTAAACTGTGTAGCGGGTTACAGGAACGTTTTACATGGGTTCGCACACACATTTCCCGAGTTATTGCTGAGTTTACGAATTTTCACACACATGTTGTCGGGGTGCCGGATACAGTTACTGGGGACCCCACGCAGGTTCCCCGAGTCATAGTTCTACTTACGAGGGACACCATGAGGGGGCGCGCAACGGTAGCTCATATGGCAGTTTCCTACTTTGCATTTGTGCGTCTAGGGTACGTACGCCGTGACTTGCGAATACAGTTTTGTTGCGTGAACAATTCCATAAATACACGTTGCATGCTTTTTTCTTTCTGTGCGGAGACTCACACAGTGTCCTTCTCGGTACATGGGCCTTGCACGATTTATGCACAAAATTCCATTAATTGGCCCCATCACCTGCAGCGCAGACACCATAGCAGATAGCCTTTGGAAAATGGTGCACTCGATCAACATGTGTTTGTGGGGAGGCACTAAAAGCCAGATTAATAATTTCTTAAAGCCCCTCTCCACCAAACAGATGCACATGCAACACACAGTATTCGAGCGCACAGGGCCATAGCTCACTGCCGATTTATGGAGCCTGCCGGGACTCGACCCCAGTAGCCCAAGCCCACTTAAAGCCCTATGTAAAGCGCTCTAATTAAATTTATGTGAAAAGCCAACACTTGTGCAAGATTCAGAATTGCTGCCCAAGAGTTACATAATACAAAAAGTGCTGTGCTTGTGAAGTGCTTTATGCCTGCCATGAGTTTGGGTGCACTAGCGGCATTTTGCCAAAACTATGGGTAGCAAAAGAGAAGTCAAAAGTTCTTTGGCCACCAGATGAAATGACAGGAAGTGACAGCGTGAGACCATCGATAACACAATAAGTGGCATCACATTGCTGTGGATACAGATGAAACGAACCACGTCAGAACAGAAGCTTCTAAAAGGTAGTCATATGTGTCACGTGTTGAGCATAATTGTGGCAGGTAGATCTCCTGGTCAGATATCAGTGACACCCTTTTCACCAGTTACTTTTAATACACAGGAACTCCTGCAACTTCACTCTATCCAAAAGCTGGGAGTTTAAGGATTGTTTGGGTCACATATTTCACATAATTCAAAAACATACTCATCAAATGACGCTATATGAGACCGTCAATATTGCTAAATATCTAAAGATATAATAATGTAGAGCATGCCTGGCAGGAGCTGCCCCCTTGCATCATCCACGCTACTTATAGTAAAACAGGGAATTGTTGTAGTTGTTGAGGAGGGCCCAGTTTGCCACAGTAGCATAAAAGACAATGCTCAATAATGGAGTACTCAAAATGCACGGTAAAACCCAGCTTTACTCAAAACACAGAATAAATGGCCGGGGCAGCATAAAAGTAGCTCTCGTTTACACAATGGATGTGAACGGTTTATAAATCAGAAATACTTAATTACTGATTTCACGTTACAAAATCAGTAACAATACGTATCAGTGGTTATAATTGGTTAATATCTCAAGCTACATAAACAAAGCATAGGGGTTAGTTTCGCAATTGGTTAGGACATATCTGATGGCTTTACCTGTGCCCAGCCTCTTACAGATACAACTTTCACTACATCACTACGTTAGTCACTGATTGGATAGCATTATTCGTTAGGGGCGGTATGGCTAGAGGGATTCTGATTGGTTGGCACCTTGCTCACCAACCTTGGATGCTTTGACAAGGTGTCAAGATATAATTGAGACATGTGGTGGGAGCTGAGAAACCCATTGTCTGCACATTTTCCAATTAAAAGTAAATCCTCATCATTCCCAGGTGATGTGCCCTATCTGGTTCCTTTGTATTTTGGCCTTGTGCATTGTCTCGTCTGTATTTGTGTGCTACAGAGTATGGCAGGTATTTTATTTGAAGTTGGCTTATAATGAATGTCTAATGTTCTTCATGACTTGATCACATGTTAGAGGACTGTGTTGGAGAGTGAATGTCTTATTTATTGGATTTTTAGCTAATTCTGACGTGCATGTTGTATTCCATGTGGCCTCTTGGGGCACTCTTTCCCCTATTCTCTATGGAGTTTCTTGGATTAGTATTCTTGGGCACCTGGACATCAATGGCTGGTTGTTTCTATTAATTCAATTCACTTTGAAGGTTACTGCTTCATCTCCTGGGAACTGTTATTTCATCTTTGTCTTAGTTCTACACTCCCACTACTCCCGCCTGTGGGTAACTTTGGCGCGTGCTACAACTGCTGTTCTGGGCCGCTTCTAAAATAAGTGTGTTTTTGGAAATTCAGCATCTTTCTGTGGCCTTGCTATTTCTAGGCCCACTGCAGCCTGTGTGCTAGGAAAATGGCTGTACCTTACTTCGTTCTATGTCACGTTGTGCCTTGCATCTCTTACATGTTGATGTTCTTCATGCTATATATTGTGCAAGTATTCTTCATGTCGGTATCCCTACATATTATCCCCACAAAAAATATCGCCGTATATATGGTTGTCTGTCTCGCCATAGGCAATATTTTTGGGGGGGATAATTTGTGTGAGCGGAGGTTGTGGCGGTGTCCGCCGCACATTAAAAAATAATGCAGGGGTTGCGGGGGTGTGCCCCGCAGGGTCCATGCCTCAATATCGCTCCAAAAATATGGCGATATTTTCGCAGGGATATTAACACATGGAACCTTCCTGCCTGCGTGCATGTGTCCTTCATGTCTATGTGTGAGTATTCTTCGTGTCTATGCACTCTCCATGTCTACATGTACGTGTGTCTGCTACGCGTACTTCATGTGTATGCGTGTAGCCATCTAGTCATTACCTATCTTTGGATATAGTAACAACTACCTGTTACCCTACTTGTCACACCATCTATTCTATTATCAACAGCACCTTTATGGTCTTAGTTAGTTTTGTCTTTTACCCTGAGACTCTTGGGGCAGTAACGCTGTCTCAACTGGCATTGTTTCTCACTTGGACGGTACAGCTGAGGGTGTCATGCCGCGCGGCACTTGGCGCCTGTGGAACCGCTGGCGGCGCGGACATTATTCTGCCGTGCACGCTGGTAGCCTGACACGCCCACCTGCAGCTCCGCCCGGGCGTATGCGCGCTTACGCGACCCTGAGTATAAATACAGCTCCTTCCGGGTTGTGTACGCGTTGCAACGCTTCCGGTTTCCTCCGTTAGTGCTGTCTGCCTTTTTGTCTGCTCTTCCCTCGCTCGCACTCGCTGCTGTTTACCCGATCTCTATCGGGTCCTTGTACTCTTCCCCTTGTCTTGCCTGCTGCCCCTTTTTTTCCTTCTTCTATTTTCCCTTCCTCTCACCTCGCCACCCTCCTTCTCTCGTCCCTTCTCTGCTTCCGTCCTTCCTCCTTATTTTTCCCCTTCCTGTTTTTTTTTTCCTCCTGCCTGCCTCCTTGTGTACCAGACCTAGGCCTGTTTTCTTGGATTGCTGATTCTTCTGATTCGGATACCTTCCTCTGTGGTCTCCCGTGTACCAGATTCCCGGCCTGTTTAAGGACTGCCTCTTCATTTGTGCTTCACCTATGGACTTGGTTCTCCTTGTGAGATTCCGTACTACTTACTGTCTACCTTCCTCCAGAGCCTCATCCTTTCTACCATGGAGTTCATCTTCAGCCGACTGCATTCTCCCAGCATTCCAGCTCATTCCTTAGGAGAGTCATGCAGGTCGCTTAGGGGTTTTTTGTGCCTTTTGGCTTTTTCCCCTTCCCGGCGTTCCCGGGAGGAGGCACCGGAAACCCTTTTTGGGTGACACGGTGGCTTCCTTCCGTGGGCGCCCCTACCTACATAAAAAAAAGGAGCGACCAAGAAGTAAAGGAAAGAAGGGTACAGAAAGAAGAGATGAAGGTGAGGAGTTAGGGGAGGGTGGTGAATCGGATTCTATGTTCTCTGGCGAGGATATCACCGATCCTGGTGACAGAGGGGTGGGGACAGGAAGTGGTACTTGAATACTCATTTGAGTAGGGTAGTTGGTGTTACCTATATATTCATCTGCCCCATTACCCTCCTCCTCTGGTCAATCATGGACCACCCCGTCACTTCTGCTTATCTCATTGAAACAATCCTTTGGGATCCATATTTTTCTGATCCCCTCCCCCCCATGCTGCCTCCTTGTGCTACATATTATTCTAGGCCGCATGTTATAAAATGGCCGTCTCCATCTCCTTCACAGTCTACCCAATATTCTGTGTAGCTATGGGGTCAACAGGACATTCAAACCTTGTCCCATGAGGTCCAATAGGATGTTATATTGGTTACATAGGGGGTGATTCATCCGTGTGTATCTATAAGTTTGATTACCCACATTTACTATTATTGTCATTCCCAGGGCTTTTTTGATGGCCTTTTTGCATTGGCTGCATGCTGTACCTAGAACAAAGAAAGCATTTAGGACAAGTACCAGTGTGGCCAGTAATATTTTGAATGTTCTCACCAACCATGTAGGTACCAATGAAAAAATATAATCAAACCAGTCATCATTTGCAATATCCTCTTCATCTGCCACCATTTTGGTCTGCAGCTCCTGTAGAGTCGTTATGGCCGCCGTAAGAGACCCATTTTGCTCATTGTTTGCAAATGTGTGTGTGCAGCAGTATGAGCCCATCTTGGTGTAAACACCACCCTCCATGGCTGTAATAATGAAGAGGGATGGGGAAGCCCGCCACCGCCCCACTTCCTACTAAATTCCTGACAAGGAAGAAGGCCAGAAAACACTGCAATCACCCATTCTATTTTGGACAAATTCCTAATGGACCTGTGATTGGAAAATATGTTGAGAGATGTCCTCTCAGCTAGCCATACCGGTTAAAGGATATACAGATCTATCCATGCATCGATGAAGAGCCATAGGCCATGATCAGAGACACCTGTATGGACAGCTTGGACTAAACACAAAGAAGCCATGTTGCTGATGTCATTAGAGACACCACGACATAGCAGGGTAGATATGAAGCACACATTCCACCCGCACTTTGGGACACAAACACACACACATAAACATGAAGAACACAAGCGTACAGTTCTATAGTTAGAGGACAGATACATATACATACTGTCATTGCTTTTATTATTTTTGCCATTAGCCAAACGCAGCAAGGCAGAAACCGCAAGGCACAAGAGATCCTGAGCAGAGCTTGAAGATGCTTACACGCAAATAACCCTATGGAACTGCAGGAGCACCTTTGGGACCTGACAGAGCCAAGTGTGACTAACCTATTGAAATATAGTACAGCATGGACACTGTAGAAACCGCATTATAAGGTTTAGGAAAATTACAGCAGGCCCCAGGCAGGCCTCTAAACAAGAGACGAGCTGAGCTGATTCAGGTTGGACACAAAGCAAGACGTGTGAGACAGGACCCGCAGCCAAGGTCAAGGGATACAGATGACAATCCAAACCCCAGACAGCAAAGGGACCAGCTGCAGAAAATACAAATAAATCCTCATAATTCAGAACTGCACAGCTCAAATGTGTGGTCTCTGAACACGTGATGCAGCCGACTCAGACAATGGACAGCAATCGGCAGTGGGAAAGGAGAGCCGGTCCCAGGCTGCCAGACACAGACCGCAACAAGTATGCAACAAGATGTAACATGTGTTGCACCGGACAGGAGAGCACTCTCGTAAGCAAAGGTGCTACACACAAGTTACAACACAGACACATAATTGTTCTCATTACCTTGAAACCGTACACAGTGAGCTGGGAATCTTTGCAGATCTCAGGCATGGGGACATCAGCTCTAGCCAATCACAGTTTAGTACCATAGGGGTGGGTAGCAACAGACAAGAACCAATGGTAAATCGACAACACTGCAACAATGTTATCGTTAGTGACTTGGGGATGGAACAGGCTAGCCACCTGACAAGCGAGGGCCAGTAGAACAGCATCTATGATGTCCTATATAGGTAATAGAATACTCAATACCCAAATCACTTGGCCCAATAGATTTTCTGGAGATGGGGTCAAGTTGTGATGAAGTGCTGATGCCATTTGGAAGTGGAAACGGCCCGCGAGCTGAGGAAGAGTGTGATGTGCATGGATATTCTCTGGTCCTGTGCTGATACCTGTTACTTTTGCCTGTAATAAACCACAGTTTGAACCCGTTGACTGAGTCCTCCGCGTATCCTGGGGGAGAGTGTTGGGCCCTCGAAGTCGGCAGAGTTCCAGTGTCCCTCTGGCATACCTGGGGGTCCGTCCCCAACAATAAGATCAGGGACCTAGCTATTTTGGAGTCATTCATCTAACCGATCTCAACTCTTCCTTAATTGCATTAAACCTTTTTACTGTGGCATTTATTGCTTGAAACTGTTCCCATCTCATTATTTGTAATCACCTGGCATTAGTTTGTGCTTGTAAGCCAGGGCCAGGTTTGTCATTATAGTCCTCAAATGATTTTGCTAAAAAGTAATTCTCCCTTTGGGTACGTCATAGGGTAAGCAACCTTTTCATTCTTTTGTGTGCGTTCATCAGGGGAAAATCACCAATCTGCACCTCACTATGTGGTACTACAAGAGCCGTTGCACTTATTACCACTATGGAGCATAGGCCTCCCCAATTTGGAGAGAGCCGCATATAGGCTTTTGAACTACAAGCCCAGTAGTAGTCCATTAATACAGATGTGCCTATCTTCATGCCTGCTACGTCAAAAACTTTGCCCCTACTTTTATTGTACCATTGTTCCTAAAACACAGGGTTGCATCCCTTATTGGTATTATGAGCACTGATCCTGCCTCATCCCCTACCCAGGTAAATAATACAGAATCTTTAGTCCACTCTTGGACGCATACCTTATTTGCATTCTCCACAACCTCTTTTGGTTGCATTCTGAGCGTTTGTGCCGGGCTGCAAGGCACAAACGCTCATAATGCAACCAAAAGAGGTTGTGGAGAATGCAAATAAGGTATGCGTTATTTCATGATCCATTATCCATGATCATTCCATGATCCCACCCTCTGGAGGTGAATACATCTCCCATGATGTGCAACTGGGCCCTGTTCCAGCAGCCGGGCATTTCTTTCCCTTTGGCATCATTGCATTTCAGTAGTTTGTGGTCTGTGTGGTGAATCCTGGGGAGTCATCACTGAACCACAGCCTGCGATCTCCTTCCATGTGGCCATGGGAAGGCAGACACTACCTGATCCTATGGGTGTGTGTTGTATTCTTACGATATTGGCGCTTTATACATAAGTGTTAGATTTTAGGAGTATTCCTATGTTCTGTTGAGTCATAGAACGTTAAGAGATGTAGTCCACTTGTTATAGATTTATGTCTTTAGGTCTTTATTATCACTGTGGGTGCTGTCACGTGTTTTGACCACTCCAGGGTCTTTATCAAAGCTGTGGTGATCATCCATCATCCATTATTTGTTCACATATTCATAGAATGTCTTATGAAACACAAGTGTGGCAAGTGCAGAGTGATTTTGTGACAAGTGTATGTACTGACATGTGCATAAGTTTGAATAAGAGGGAGGGGTTTTTAGGTGATATATATTCATAATGAGCACAAGTTTGTCAGCCCATTATCATCATACAGTATATTCAGTAGAGATTTGTGTAATGAGTGCATGGGTTACATGAGTGGTAGAAACACGTGCCAGCACCCACAGTGATAATAAAGACCTAATGGCATAAATCTATAACAAGTGGACTAAATTTCTTAACATTCTATGACTCAACAGAACATAGGAATACTCCTAAAATCTATCACGTATGTATAAAGCGCCAATATCATAGGAATTCAACACACACCCATGCATCCCTTGCTTGGTGCACAAGAGCACTGGCCTAACAGATTCCTACAGCCGGTGGCGTAAGCATCACATGTATAAGGATGAGTTTGGCGCGGTAGCCACATGTTCCTGGTGCTCTCACCCTTTTTCTAAATTGCTACCTGATCCTAGCCCTGGGGGTGGCATCAGGAGGGTGGATCTCATGGGAGGAGAGGGCTGTCAGAGGGAGGTGGTGACTCCTTTGGGAGAGTTGCAGTATTAATCTTCTTGTGAGGATGAGTGTTCTGTGATTCCAAAACATCTGATGGCATGCTGTCATTACAGAAGTCCCTCTCATGAGGAAACCCAAGAAACCATCTGTGAAAAGATACCTAGACACAATAAGTTGTATACCTTGGGAGTTTCTGAAGTAGATGTGACCTCCTGTAACGGCCATGATTCTGTTTGGGTAAAAACCTTAGCCCTAATGTTAAATCAGCCATCACTCATACAACCTCTCCTAAGTTTAAGAACATCCAGTTGAACAATCAAATAGGAATGAATAAATATAAAAGACTCAAACCCATTATGGACGCCAAGATCCATAATGCATGTGGTACTGGGACGAACAAGAAGGACCATGAGTCAATTCAGATTAACAGTGCCATTGAAGGAAATATGTGGTCTAGTTGTTTGAAGGCAAGGCACCTGAGAGGGACATTTCAACTTGAAAATGGATTACAGATGTGTGGAAGAGGGAGAAGCAGGAAAGTAGCAACAAAGGCAGAAGACGTCAGGCAAACGCCAGTAAAAGCCGGCACAAGAAGAGACTTCATTCCCCCAAGCTGTGGCTTGGAGTCGGATCGTGTGCGGAATAGCAGGTGTGCAGAGAGGCGAGGAAACAGACGTAGCAGTGTCTACGAGGAGGATGGGAGATCAGAAGAGCTTTGGTCGCTAAAAGGGGAGCAGCAGGGGCTCCCAGAGAGAGAGACCCAGAAAGGGAGAGAACAAAAGAGGTACCCGAGACACCGAAGAGAACCATTGTGCTGTGCAGCACTTGGAGAGGACACCAATGCTGCAAACAGTAACCAGTGAGCCTCAGAAGAGATACAGGGCACGAGGGCGCTTTGTACCGTTTAGAGAGCAAAGTGAAATAAGGAGGGGGAGGCAAGAAGAGCTAAAGGAATGTGTATTGAAACCCCTTAATTGGCGAAATATAAGAAGGCAAAAAAAGCACAATTCTCCACTGATGAGATGTCAACTTGGGGAAACCTGTAACCCACTTTGAAATCAGTGCAGAGACTATGACAAAGAGATAAAAGGGCAACAGGGGCGCAATTCTCTTTTTTCGAGACACCAGTTTGGGGAACCTGTAACCCACATTGTCTCTAACAGAAGAGACCAACTGTAGTAGTAGGAGTTTTCTTCCTGGCAGGAAGGTGAACCAGGAAAGGGACCACTAGTAGTTTGCTCTAGCAGGCGAGTAGACCAGAAATGGAACAGTTGATTTGAAGAAATGTGGTTGAAAGACATTGGTAATTATATCATTTTGACAGACTGTGGCCTCACTAAAAGTGGTTGTTACGCTATCCTGACAAAAGCATTCCATTGGAAGAATAATCGTGATATGCTAATATTTGCTTTGAATTCTGAGAAAGACATTGTGTGAAGAAAAACAACTGCCTTGGTTTGTGAACTAGTGTTTTGTGGAAGAGACATTTGCCTTATCAGGAAGGATACTGTGGAGAACAACAATTGCTTTGGTTTTTGATAAGTGTTTCTGAAAGAGAAATGTACTTTATCAAGTGGAAGGACGCAGTGGATGGAAATTACCTTTTGTGTTGAACTGAACAGAAATGTGTTGAATCAGAAGTTTTCCAAGGGTATTCCTGAATTGATCAAGGGGAAGGGAGCCCAACTCTGGTCACAAGGAGTGCTTTCTAAAGATTATAAGTTTGAACTTTTGCATTGAACTGAAGGCAGCCAAATATTCCTTGTAAACGTTTGTTATATGTATTAGTGTGAGGGTCAGGCGCTTTTTGGACACTACATCATCTATCTTTAGTTTTAGTTTGCTATGTAAGAACATTCTCATTAGGAAAGCGAAAGACAGGTGTTTATCTCACCCCCTTTATTTTTAATAAATAGCAAACATTGAGAAAACTATGCCTTGTGTCTGTCTTGCATTTCTGACCACTCACACACAGTATCAGGCGTGCGACAAACCAGAAGGTGTCTCACCCGCCAGTCCCCGAGCCATCGCTTTTGGATCCAGTTCCTGGGGGTGGACCAGTGCAGGAGGTTCACCTGGGTGAGGGGTCCTCGAGGAGTGGGAGTGGCATACCGGATGGTAAGACACGGTATCCCTCTCTTCCCTGTAACACCTTTATCCCATCCTAACCAATGGGATATTTAGAAACTCAACCCCCTCCTCTTTTCCTGCACAAACACTTTCTCACAGACAGCCCTATCTGGGTGAAAACAGACTCACACTTGAGCCGTAGACATGATCTGTCCCAATACTTTTTTTATTTTATTAATATTTTTGCATTTTTAAAGTGCTCACAAAGCCCACGGGCATCGAGGCGCTGTTACAGGAATAGTTTGGTTTCTAGTTGCATAATTGCTTGTTTTTTATTTTTGGTCTTAGTTGCGTATTTATAACGCGCTTAAATACCCAGAGGTTTCTAAGCGCGGACCCGTGGTCGAACCTGTGTTGCTTCGTGTCGTCTTGCTTCCAAGGTGAGTACGCTGCCGCTGAGCTATCCTCCCGGGACAATACTATGGTCTGGCGAGGTCCGGCAACCATCGGCAATCATTCACACCTGAGTTTCCCACACAGATAAAAGGCAGAGCACGAGAACACACTGAGTGAGGCAAAGCACACAAAGGTACAGCAGTTTTCATTTGGCAGTTGAACAAGGGGAGAAAGATGGCCAGACACGATAGGTTCATGAGAGGAGCAACACCCTTGACCTCATTGACAGCAAGCCGTTACTTTCAAGAAACTTCGAAGGCAGAAAATGTAACACCAGTATACAAGGCTAAAGAATCCTGCATTGCGTGTCAGAGATATCGAGGGTCCTCCCACGTAGCTCACCAAGGCAGGGATGAGCAGCAGATGCTGTGATATCGTCCCTGGCTCCAAGGACAAAGAAGCAACAGAGAACAAAACAGCCGGTGAGTTGGGGAGACTGGTCCGTGTCGAAGTCAATGTTGCAAGCAGCAACATTGTAAAGTGAACGCCGGAAGGAACATTGTTAAACACGTGTTTTGAAAGACACGAGTGAAGCTAAATTGCTGGTAAATATTTGAACATTAGAAGAAAATATACGGTACCACTGACAGAGAGGTCCAGCACTGTGAATGTGCTCAATCGAAGGTCTCTGTACGGTATCTTGACAAAAGGAAACGAAAGCAGAAAATCGATGTGAAGTGTAAATTGTATGAAGTGAATCAAAGTGGTCCTGTGCCTGTCCAAGCAAAACTCATTGCACATTCGAAAGTCTTCGATTCTGCTATCAAGAGGGGATCTGAGCCTGGATGAGAGGGATCCATGGTCTGAGCCCGAACTAGGGAGACCAAGTTGTAAATCTCGTATCAAAAGGGATCTGAGCCCAAACAAGGGGATCCGTGGTCCTAGCTCGAACGAGGGAGGCCAAACTGTGAACATTGTAGAAAAGCAATCTGAGCCCAAACGAGTGGGGCCCGTGGTCTGAGCGTAAAGGAGGGGGACCAGTCTTGAACTTGTGCATGTTAAACCTTGACAAAGGAAAGGAACTTTTCTGTTTTTTTGCTGCATCAGGCCCTCTGCATTAAGAAACTGTCATTGCGAGAGAGACTTTGGCGGAAGGCCCTGATGCCAATGTGTTAAACTGTTACCTCATGGCCAAGTAGCTAGAGTGTGTGCAAAGCCCGCACGTGCCACCTTGCGCCATGCTGAAAATGAGAGGAAGCGAAGCTAACTGCTCAACTATCCTGACATATTTCTTGAACACTTTTCTTTTGCGTACATTGTTATCCCAGACCATTTTGTATTTAGAGGTAAAGATTGGAAATAGATTTATTAGTATAGACCCTTTTATTTTTATGGACTCCACTGTCTTATTATTTGATGGTCGTAGCTCGTTCACATCCTTAGATTTAGGTTTAGATAGGTGTTTTACCAACCCATTGAAGTTCAATAAACACCTTTGAACTGTGATCACTTGTGTCTGTCATCATTATTTGATACCATGCCATCCTTACAGGGGTGGGATCATATTCAGCTGAAACAAACTGGGGATGCCACATGAGTATTGCTAAATACTAATCCCACATACTTTAGGTTAAAGGAAGAATGGCATGGCAACACTCCCACCTGCGACAGGTCATATGCTCGAACATCAGACCATCGCTCTATCCTATCTATAACTGGGGAAGAAGTAACTTCAGACCCTTTTCAATCAGGGAATATTGAGGGAGAATATGGAAATTGTTGGTCCTCCTGCACTATGTAGGTGTCACTTTTCAAAAAGTGTCTGCCATTGCCCCTGTTAGGAGGTCTGTAGAGGGCAATTTATATCATCTTTTTTTTGTGCTTGTCAGGTTCCCTGTAAGATTACATGCACAATAGGTAATTTCCTCTTCACAATACATTACTTACAATAGGTAACTTATTATTCATTGTCTTCATTCATGCCTATACTTTCTTCTGTAAGTTTCCTTGAGTTTGGTTTGGGCCTTGACTTGTATATTTTAGGGTGTTGGTGGGATCCCTAGCCAAGATGGAGGGAAGGAACAGAATTTGTTATTGGAGGATGGAAGGACCAAGGGTAAAAACTGAACATTCTAAATTGCTTTCATTAAAGTTTTCATTGGAGCAGGTCATGTTTTATTTAGTTCCAGAGTTTCAGGCCTTAGGTTTACCAGAGAACCAACTTTCTTCATCAGGAAGGAGTAAGGAGGAAAAGGAAGACATATTGCAGAAAAGGAAGAAAATACAGACTTGAACCTACATGAAAGCCAAGTCAATTTTTAGTAGTTAAAATATAAAGTTACCTCTTGAGCCATCAGTCAGAGTTCATAATAAGGGACTGTGCGTAACAAGTTGTTTAGTTAGGAATAAAGAAGTGAACTTTTGGGTTGACATGCCGTGCGTGCAAATGCGTGTTTGCTGATAAGATCAGATTTCAGGCTGAGTAGTAACGCTACCTTTCATTACGTTTGTTTGACAGCGTCCAGGATTTGTTGCGTTGAGATTCCGGAAGAGATCTGAAGCTGCGCTGCGGTCTACAAAATAAGACTGGAGCTGAGGAGACCAGAAGGAGATTCCTTATGGTGGTGCGACACAAGAGGTGAGGAAACAACTACATTATGCAGGGATCCCTGAAATCTGCAAACTGAAGGTGAGCGGCGTGCATTTTATGATTCGGCGCGGCAAGTGTATTTCAACGGCTGCATTCTTTCTTTTGTGCTTGGAGAGTGCAGTGACTCGACGGTGGTGTTTGAACTTCATTGATTGAATTCTTTTCCTAATGTATCCACAGTGAGTGCAGGGACATGAGAGTACTGCAACTTTGATTTCTTGAACTGCTGAACACTTAAAGGGAACATTATGCTTTTTATTCTGAAAGGTGAAGTTCAACAGAATCAAATAAGTTTAAAGACATCTGATGAAATATACATCATACTCAATGGAGAATTATAGTGCATGAAATGTGAGCGGCTCCAGACGGGTTTACACATTTCAAAAAGTGAAAGGTTGTAGAAAGAGTCAATTTCAACATTAACAGTATCTTCAGCAGCTCCATGACAGTCCTCAGGATTATGTAATCGCAGGAAAGGACAAAACCCTAATCTCGCTACAGTTAAAGACAGCGTACCCTGTTAATATATCCATCTTTATTATGCCATCTCAAGAGAAAAGAGTGAAAGTATGCCCTCTCAATTCCTGTGTAAAGGAATTGATGCTTATGATCCTATACACTTCCCCAGACCCTTGTAAAATTCATAGGGGTAATAGGGTAGGAAAATTGGTATACGGTATTGCATGGGAGACATGGAGCAATGATAAACCTAAGAATGATGTGAATAACATTCAAGGCAAAAATTGTTTCTCTCAACATCTGAAAAAGGAAACTAATCCTAAAAGCCCTAGTGAAAAGGGGGATACATCTACCAATATGTTAATCTGTTTTGAAAAGGCCTCATCAGAGTCCAAAGATTGTGGCCATCAAGAAACCAATGATTTGGACTTTGATAACTTGGCAGTCGTCCTGGGCATCAACCAAACATGGATGTTACATAAAGAACAATGTCCTGGAAAAGGATTTTCGCATGAGAAGGCTAAAGAAACTGGTTATCACATACACCAGGTGTCATGACCCACAGAACACGCCCCTTTTGGACCTCATGGTCCTTGTCACAACGGGGCTTGTACTCCTTGATACTCCCAACGTGGCTGTCTAACATGCAACATCTTCCTTGTCCTTACGTCAGACGTAGCGTGTTTACAAATAGGCCACGCCCCAACGGGCCCGCGCGTCTCAGTGTTACTGCAAGCAGCGACGAGACGTGTGCTCCGTAGTTCGCTACATTGTTGTCCTTGTTCCTGGACCTCCTAATTCCATTCCCATTACCCTCTTCCTTTCTCCTTGTTTCCCAGACTCATTTGCTGTGTGCTTACCTTCTTCGTTCCTGGATCCCGGAGTGTCTGATTCCTGGAGCTTGAACGCACGCTGGAGCCAGAAGAGGCTTGTGCGGGCTTATACAAGACCAGGTCCGTGCGTAAGAAGACACCGCCCAAGAAATCCCGCAAGGATCGCTCCCAGGTGAGAAAGGGGGAATTCCGTGACAGTTTGAGACGCCAAACGACCGAAGTCGAAGCCGACATGGAAGCGGCTGTTCAGGATCTCAAACGTGGCATGCAAGAACTAACGACCGAGGTACAAAATTTAAAGGCGGAAAACGCTGCTCTCAAACAATTAGTTCTGTCCCGTGATTCTGCCAAAAAGGAAAGCGTATTGCTGGGCGGCATTGTTGACAAATACGATGGGTCGGCAAAAACCCTTTGTGGATTCCTTGATTCTTGTTTGGTCCACTTTACTTTTAAGCCCTACTACTTTTCAACCCCTAGGGCTAAGGTTGGCTTCATAATTTCACACCTTTCCGGAAATGCTCTAACCTGGGCTACGCCCTTAGTCAATTCCGGTGATGCCCTCCTGGATGTCTATGATGGATTCATACAAGCCCTTAAAAACATGTTTGACCACCCTGAGCAGGTCTATAGTGCCCAGGAGCGCCTGCTAGACTTTCAACAAGGATCTCAGGGTATGCTTACGTATGTAACCCGATTCAAGCAATTGACCAAGGAAGCTGACTGGTCTCCTGAAGCAAGTTTTACACTTTTCAGAAGGGGACTGAATGAGGAGATCAAAGATGAGTTGGCCAGAGTGGCTCGCCCAAGCTCGTTCCAGGCTCTTTTGGACCTTGCCATGCAAATAGATTTTCGTATCCAGGAAATAAAGGCAGAAAAAAGGAAATCCAAAGTAACCCCCCGAAGGCATCCTTCGAGACCACCTCCAAGACTGACACAAATCCAGGGTCCACTGCTGAACCAGAACCTATGCAGATAGGAGCCTTCCGTGGACCCATATCCCCGCAAGAAAGGATGAGAAGGATTCATACGGGGTTATGCATGTACTGTGCCTCGGATAAACACCTGGTTAGAGAATGCCCTCTAGCCCCTCCTCGGCATTCGGGAAATGCCAGCTCCCGATCCTAGATGGAGCAAGGCTTCGGGAGAGAGATGTTTGCTCTACGTCTATTCCATCCTTGAACTCTCCTGGACAAAACAGCCTAGTGATTGTACAGGCCTTTCTATCGCCATCCAAGAATAAGACCTACTCCATTTTGGCCTTGGTTGACTGCGGAGCTATGGGAGTATTCATTGATCAAGATTGGGTTACATGTCACCACATTCCATACGAGACACGAAGTACCATGCAACCGGTGGAAGCGATCGATGGAGGACCCCTCACTTCAGGGCCTATAAGCCTGCAGACTGAAGAGATCCAACTTTCAATAAACCCTCACCAAGAGCTGATCAGATTTGACATCATTAAGTCTGCTCATTATCCCATGGTCCTGGGTATGCCCTGGTTACAGAAGCATGATCCTTATATCAACTGAGCAACAGGATCCTTATTTCTTGGATCTGAGTTTTGTATGTCTCACTGTCTATTCTTGGAATCATCCGTGACACCTTCCAAAGAACCATCAATAGATCAGCAAGTTCCACTCATGGTTTCCA
Organism: Ambystoma mexicanum; assembly: GCF_040938575.1. Classification (NCBI taxonomy): domain Eukaryota; kingdom Metazoa; phylum Chordata; class Amphibia; order Caudata; family Ambystomatidae; genus Ambystoma; species Ambystoma mexicanum. The sequence goes on along the minus strand of NC_090923.1, from coordinate 1,360,548,603 downwards.
ATATCGTATCGGTTCCAAAGGCCTATCAGAATTATGCTGATGTGTTCTCAACTGCCATAGTCCGGGCTCTACCCCCTCACAGACCTGAAGACCTCTACCCCCTCATAGACACAGAACCCTCAGCCTTTGGGAGGATGTTCACCCTATCCGAACCTGAAAAGAGAGCCCTTCGAGAATACTTGGATACCAACCTTGAAAATGGCACCATAAGACCTTCGAAATCCCTAGCTGGAGCCTCACTGTTTTTTGTTCCCAAGAAGGACACCAAGGAACTTAGACCTTGCCTCGATTATCGTGGATTAAATCAAGGCACCCTCAAGGACCGCTACCCTTTACCCTTGATCTCGGATATCGTGGAAGCGGTGAGAGGAGCTGTAATCTTCACGAAACTGGATCTCAGGGGTGCCTATCATCTGAGCCGTATCAGGGAAGGAGACAAATGGAAAACAGCCTTTCGAACACCCTTTGGACACTTCGAATATCTGGTAATGCCCTTTGGACTTGCTAATGCCTCTGCCGTCTTTCAATGTTTTATGGATAGGGTGTTCTCCGATATGCTGTTCATCTTTGTCATCGTCTACCTGGACGATATCCTGATCTATTCCAAGGACCTTCTAAGGCATGAAGAACATGTTAAGGCTGTTTTACAACGACTACGTGAACATAGACTTTTAGCCAAACCCGAGAAATGCCTGTTTAATATGACCTCAGTTCATTACCTAGGATTTGTCCTTAGTCCAGAAGGAATTGGTATGGATCAGTCAAAGGTAAAAGCCATATTATCCTGGCCGGCTCCCACTTGTGTGAAACAAGTTCAATCCTTCCTGGGGCTAGCCAATTTCTACCGGAAGTTCATACCCACCTTTTCGGAGACTGTTCAGCCGATCATTGCACTCTTGAAGAAAGACACTCCCTTTCCCTTGGCTACACCTCAAGACAAGGCATTCCAACGTTTAAAGACATAGTTTACTCAAGCCCCCATCCTAGCCCAACCCGACATAAATCGACCATTCATAGTGGAGACGGATGCCTCTAACTACACCATAGGAGCAGTGCTGAAGCAAGAGTTCGAGGACAAGATGGAATACCCCATTGCTTATCTTTCAAGAACTCTGACTCCCAGTGAGACATATTACTCTGTCCTGGAAAAAGAACTGTTAGCCATCTGTCAAGCCTTCACCAAATGGCGACACCTACTCCTGGGAGCGAGACATCCAGTCCAGGTCCACACGGACCATCAGAATCTTCAAGTTCTACAATCCTTGGAGTGTAGGAACAGTCGTCAGGCCCATTGGGCCTTCTTCTTTGCCCAGTACCAGTTCCACATCCATCATGTCCCCGGATCACAGAACATAATTGCTGATGCCTTATCCCGACGTCCTGACTACAAAACAATTGAAGACCGGACCTATCCCAAGATGTTTCCTCACACGATTTTTGTAGCTCAAGCAGTCAGTCTCCTCGAAGAAATTCGGATACAAACCCAATGCTCTGAGCTCTGGAAGGATGTTTCAAGGAAAAATCAATGAAATCTAAGAATCAAGGATGGATACTTGTTCAAGGATAATGCTCTAGTCATCCCCACACAGAAATTACAACAAAGGATAATCAACCTCTGCCACGATACCCTTCATTCTGGACATTGTGGCATCACCAACACCCTCCATCTTATACAAAGACAATTTTGGTGGCCTAGAATGAAGACAGACGTACAACTGTACATCCAAGCCTGTTCTATTTGTAGTCAGAACAAACACGATAACAAGAGACCAGCAGGTCTCCTACTACAACCTACTCTACCAACAAGACCATGGGAATTCATCGCTACAGACTTCATTCTGGAATTGCCACCTTCCAGGGGATACACGACTATTATGGTTACCATTGACTTGTTCACTCACATGGCTAACTTTACACCCCTGCATAAACTCCCGTCCTCATTAGAGCTAGCTGGAATCTTCCTGCACCACATTTTCCGCCTACATGGACTTCCTTCCAAGATCATATCAGACCGAGGACCTCAATTAGTCTCTCAATTCTGGAAACATCTCTGTCGCATTCTGGGAATCCAACACGCTCTCTCATCAGGTTATCATCCACAAACCAATGGAGCTACGGAACGTGTAAACCAGACTCTGGAACAATACCTTCGCTGTTTCGCCACTAAGGTTCAGGACGACTGGTCACTCCTAATACCCGTGGCTGAGTTTGCATACAACAATTCTGATCATTCGGCAATCAACACCAGTCCCTTTTATTGCAGTCAAGGGTTCCATCCATCAGTGTTACCTTCTGTTCTTCCACATCCCACACCTGTTGCTACCGTTGACTCCTGGATCGAAACACTCATCAATGTACACAAGGAAGCCAAGGAACACTTAGAGAAGGCCAGAATTCGAACTAAACAAAATGCTGATTCTAAAAGAAGACCAGGGCCTTCATATGCAGTTGGTGATCAAGTCTGGTTGTCCTCGAAGCTACTACCCCTACACTTACAGCCAAACAAACTGGCCCCCAGGTACTATGGTCCATTTCCCGTCAAGGAAATCATAAATCCTGTCTCATACCGACTCAAGCTACCCGACTCCTGGAAGAAGATTCACCCAGTTTTTCACACTTCTTTGTTAAAACCCTACATCCGACCTTCCCGGAAATCTTGCACACCCCCTCCCGTGGTGATGGACGACCAAGTGGAATATGAAGTGTCTCGAATATGCGATTCCAGGTATAAACAGGGTCAGCTTCAATAGCTGGTTGAATGGAAAGGATATCCTCCAAGTGAAAGAACCTGAGAACCAGTTTCTAACCTGAATACCACTCGATTGCTCAGAAGATATAATCTCATACACCCGGGAAAACCCGGTGGAAAGAGTCTTCGGAGGGGGCATGCTGTCATGACCCACAGAACACGCCCCTTTTGGACCTCAGGGTCCTTGTCACAACGGGGCTTGTACTCCTTGATACTCCCAACATCACCGTCTAACGTGCAACACCTTCCTTGTCCTTACGTCAGACTCAGCGTGTTTACAAATAGTCCGCGCCCCCGCGGGCCCGCGCATCTCAATGCTACTGCAAGCAGCCACTAGACGTGTGCTCCGTAGTTCGCTTCATTGTTGTCCTTGTTCCTGGACCTCCTAATTCCATTCCCATTACCCTTTTCCTTCCTCCTTGTTTCCCGGACTCGTTTGCTGTGTGCTTACCTTCTTCGTTCCTGGATCCCTGAGTGTCTGATTCTTGGAGTTGAACGCACGCTGGAGCCAGAAGAGGCTCGCGCGGGCTTATACAAGACCAGGTCTGTGTGTAAGAAGACACCGCCCAAGAAATCCTGCAAGGATCGCTCCCAGGTGAGAAAGGGGGAATTCCGTGACACCAGGGTCTTTTTCCAAAACAAGCGGATCAACCTCTTGGCATAGTAAAACAACCAGAGGGGACATCAGAAGATTCCCTAAAGCTAAAATATCTAAACTTTGATGCCTCATATCTTGAGGAATTGAATTCTCCTTGGGAGGGACCCAGATCCTTTGGGAATCTTCACCGGATAGATATAGGTTGTTTTATTTGTGGGAGTTTCAAACATTTTGCCTATCAATGCCCAAAGCATCATCAACAAATCCTTAAGAAATTAGAAAGGTAGAAAAAGGTAGATGTCAGGATCCCATGTGGAAACACAATGTCTCTTCATTCAAGAAAAGCAATGTCTTTTAAAAATCCTGATATGTGTTGTACAGGGGAGAAGAGTCGGTATCGAATTCAAGTAATAATACAGGAGAAAACTGTTTGAGGCCAATTTGATACGGGAAGTAGGGGACTTGCCTTAGAAGCAGATATTCTTCCCCCAGATTGGAAAACCCATGGGACAGAGAACTGCAGGTTTTGTTCATGGTAAAAAAAAGGACACCCATTAACCCAGCTTCATGTTACCATATTGGGAAATGAGGTAACGTTATTAGTGGCATTAATACCTGATCTTCTGACTCAATTGGTTTTGGGTAGGAACATTTCCCATTTTGATCAGTGGGTTCTTCAAGTGGCCCAAGTAACTTTTAAAGCAGCTAACTACCCCGGAGAGGAGACGCAGAAAGCTGCTTTACTTTATTCCCTATTCAATTCTTGGGAAAAGGAGGGACTCTCCTCAGGAGACCCTGTTTGGAACTGGGAAACCCAAAACCTTCCTTTTGATATGGGGGAGACTATTGGGCAGGTCAAGAGAAAAAACCTGGAACGGGAGGCTGGGTCTTTAGGGGAAGGATATGTGATGAATCATGCAGAGTCATCACTGGATTCCAGCCTGAGATCTCCCCCTATGTGGCCTGGGGAAGGCAGATGCTACCTGATCCTAGCCCTGGTGGTGGTATCAGAAGGGTGGATCATATGGAAGGAAATGGCTGTCATGGGAGGTGGTGACTGCTTTGGGAGAGACAAGGTATTCATCTTCTTGTGAGGATGAGTGTCCTGTGATACCCAAATATCTGATGGCATGCCATCATTGCACAAGTCCCTCTCATGAGGAAACCCAAGGAACCCTATGTTTAAAGTTACCTAGACAAAATAAGTTGTATACCTTAGGAGTACCTGAATTAGATGTGACCTCCTCTAATGGCCATGATTCTGTCTTGGATAAAAACCTAAGCCTTAATGTTAAATCACCCATCACTCATACAACCTCTCCTAAGTTTAATAACAACCAGTTCAACAATCAAATTGGAATGAATAAACGTAAAAGACTCAAACCAAAGATCCATAATGCCTGTGGTACTGGGACGAGGAAGAGGGGTCAAGAGTCAATGTGGATCAACGGTGCCATTGAAGGAAATATGTGGTCTAGTTGTTTGAAGGCAAAGCAACTGAGCGGGACTTAAACTTGAAAATGTATTACAGCTGTGTGGAAGAGGGCGAAGCAGGAAAGGACCAGCAGAGGCAGAAGTCACCAGACAAAAGCCAGCAGAAGCCGACATGTGAAGAGACTTCACTCTCCTACGTTGTGGCTTGGAGTCGGATCCTGTGCACAATAGCGAGTGTGCAGAGAGGTGAGGGAACAGACGTGGCGGTGTCTATGAGGAGGACGGGAGATCGGAAGAGCCGTGGTTACTGAAAGGTGAGCAGCAGGGGCTCCCAGAGAGAGAGACCCAGACAGAGACAGAACCGAAGCAGTGCCTGAGATGCCAAAGAGAACCTTTGTGCTGTGCAGCACTTGAAGAGGACGCCAAAGCAACCAACAGTAACCGGAAAGCCTCAGAAGAGATACCATGCACCTGGGCGCTTTTTAGCATTTACGGCTCCTGTAATTAAGCCACAGGGAGTCTGAGAGCAAAGTGAAATAAAAAGGGGGAGGCAAGAAGAGTTAAAGGAATATCTATTTAAACCCCTCAATTGGTGAAATATAAGAAGGCAAAAGGTTGCAATTCTCCATTTATGAAACGTCAATTTGGGGAAACCTGTAACCCACACTGCCCACAGCCAAAGGGCTATTCAGAAGAAGTAAGAAGGCAAGAAGGGCACAATTCTCCACTTATGAAATGTCAACATGGGGGAAACCTGTAACCCACATTGCCATCAGTGCAGAGACTATAACAAAGATTAAAAGGGCAACAAGGCGCAATTCTCCTTTTCTGAGACACCAGTTTGGGGAAGACTGTAACCCATATAACAGAAGAGACAAAGTGCCTCATTACGACCCAGGCGGTAACCATGGCGCTAGTAGCGCCATGGTTGCCGCCGGTATTTTACCGATTCCGCCATGGTGAATGGCGGAATTACCGCCCCATTCCAAGGTTGGCGGGGCGGTAATTCCCCATTCACCATTGGCCCTTCCCCATTTTTGCCCCCATAGGGCTCAATGGAAATGTGGAAGGCGGTAGTTACGGTACCGCAAATTGCAGTACCGTAATTACCTCCAAGGTCCCTTTGCGGGTCCAATCCTTAACGGCTGGTAAAACCAGCCATTAAGGTGGGAACCCGCAAAGGGACCTCGTAATTAGGCGGTAAGGGGTTAACGGCACTGCCACCTTTTACGGCGCCATTAACCACTTACCGCCTGGGTCGTAATGAGGCCCAAACTGTAGTAGTAGGAGTTTTCCTCCTGGCACGAGAGTGAACCAGGAAAGCAACCAATTGTAGTTTGTCCTGGCAGGCGAGTAGACCAGGAATGAAACAGTTTATTTGAAGAAATTTGGTTGTGATAAAAAGTTAGTGGAAAGACATTGGTAATTATATCATTTTGACAAACTGTGGCCTCACTAAAAGTATTTGTCATGATATCCTAGAAAATGCATTCCATTGGAAGAATATTAGTGGTATGCTAATATTTGCTTTGAATTCTGAGAGAGATTGTGTAGGAAAACAACTGCCTTGGTTTGTGAACTAGTGTTTTGTGGTAGAGACATTTGCCTTATGAGGACAGATACTGTGAAGAACAACTGCTTTGATTTGTGACAAGTGCTTGTGACAGAGACATTTACTTTATCAAGTTGAAGGACACAGTGGCTCGGGACACAGTGGATCGACAAGACCTTTTGTGTTGAACTGTGCAGAACTTTGTTGAATCAGAATTTTTCCAAGGGCATTCCCAAATTGATCCAGGGGAAGGGAGCCCGACCCTGCTCTCACAAGGAGTACTTTCTAAAGATTCTAAGTTTGAACTTTTGCACTTTTGTGTTGAACTCAAGGCAGCCAAATATTCCTTGCACACTTGTGTTATATGTATTAGTGTGAGGGTCAGATGCTTTTGGGACACTAGATCATCTTTCTTTAGCTTTAGGGCCTCATTATGACTTTGGCGGTAGCCATGCCGCTTTTGGCGGCATGGCTGCCGCCAAAATTGGGTCCGGGTCCGGGTTCCCTGAATGGGAAATTACCGGGCCATTCCGAGTTTGGAGGGCCCGGTAATTCCTCCCTCCAGGAACCCAGGCCCAGACCTTCCACATTCCCATTTGAGTCCCCATAGGGCTCAATGGGAATGGGAGAGGGAGCAAACAACGGGCCGATTACGAGCGGCCCGTTGTTTGCTCCCTCTTCCCTTCGCGGGACCCAGTAAGGGCACCTGGTTTGACCAGGCGTTCCTTACCAGGTCCCGCGAGGGGAGCTTGTAATGAGGCGGAACGGGTTTAACGGGTCAGCCTCCTTTAGCAGAGCCCGTTAACCCATTCCGCCTCAGTCGTAATGAGGCCCTTAGTCTTTTTTACGCAGGTACATTCTAATTAGGATAGGAAAAGATAGGCATTTATCTCACCACCTTTATTTGTAATAAATGGCAAACAATGAGAAAACTATACCTTGTGCCCGTCTCATATTTCTGACCCCTCACATCTTCTGTTCTCACATCTCCCCTATTAGGACCTGACAGTACATATTTCATTACCTTATTTTTTGTTGTAACATTTATCATCAGGAGTGTTTACTTTATGAATCTGTCCTCATGAGGTGACTCTGCTTTTGTCAACCACTGTATAGTGGCCCATCTGCCCTGAAACTGCCCCTGTGTTGTGCATAAATTATCCACACTATTATCCAACCAGAGTTCTCCGCTCAGAAGATAAACTACTGGTATGCATCCCGAGGACAAAATGTATCTCTAAAGGGGATAGAAGGTTCTCTGTATTTGGGCCCAAACTCTGGAACCAGCTGCCCCTTAGCATTACTAACAACTACTCTGGAAAGATTCAGAAAGGAATTGAAAACCTTCCTGTTTAAATGACCCTCTCTCCTCTAGGATCGCCGTTACTTCAGACTCGCCACAGCGATATACCCAATCCTTTAGTTAACATCTGCGCCCGAATGCAGTTATCTGCCTGGTGCGCATAAGAAATGAATCAAAATCAAAATAAAAAATAAAGCTAGAAGTATCAAGCAATGTGCTCTATTTGTCTGTACCTCTGTTGCTATGAACACTCTAGCGGCACTCATGGTTTACAGGATGGGAGAACAGATGAATCAGCTCTTGTATTTCTCCATGCCCACTTTTCTTATTCTGTTCATATTATTAGTTCTGTGGAGGGAGTCATTGAAATACTGTATTTTGCGTGCTTCTTTTTGACCTTTTACCTTGTGTACTTCCTTCAAGGGACATTTCGCGACCATTTCCACTGTTGTCATTTCAAGACCTATGCTTATGTTATCATCGCTAAACACTGTTCTCGCCATAGCATTGTTGTATGACTCTTTAATCGCCACACAGTAAAGGAAATAAAAGAAGCACAATGCAAACACGAATGCCAAACTCATGATAGCAAAAGAGTCTACCTTTTGTGGATAGCTAGGTCTATATGCCTGCCTGGGGAACAAGAGAAAATATTTGATATTGTTTAAAAAATGCATCTTCCTTCTCTTGTTTTTTTGGACAGAATCAGTGTTTACAAGAAAAACCTATAAAGGAACAAGAGGTGATTCCTTTCCAGCACAATATATGTTTTCAAGTTGAGCGACAACGCTGTTAAATAGATGTTCAACCCTCCCAAAAATGTATTAGTGTTCAAGAAAAATGAAAAAAATCAGGAAAAACAAAATGTCTATGGGGGATAGTATGGTGTCCTTCTTAAGAAGAAGGAAACTTGCCCTGCCTCTATTTTTCTTCTTATTGCTTCCAATTTGCTCTGGCCATCGCTCTCATCTGAGGTCCTCGCACCTTGTTCTGGTTGCTCTGTGTCTTGTGAGAGGGGGGCCTCACCACAGTACCTTTTCATATCACTTAAATGGAGCCACGTTCTCCTCGCCCTGATTTGTACTCCTGAAGGGGTAGCTGTCTCAACCATGTATGGGCCTTCAAATCTGGGAACATGCCATTTCCTAGTGAAGTTTCGGCAAAATACTAAATCCCCAGGGTACAGTGGAAGGGGCTGTAACAAACTAACTGGGTCAAAAAGTGCATTTGTTTCTTCAGTGAGCCTAAAGCCCCCCGGCCTTTCCTGCACCCGATTGGGGATAAATGTCAGAGATTTAGTCATAGCCATCAAATAAGCATGCATTTTATTAACAAGTACTATTGCTGAATTTTCAGCATCTGTTCAGGAACGTGTGGGGGGAGCAATTCGGACACACATTCTGTGTGCTGTCACCAGCTCATGAGGAGTCAGGTGGTGGTCAGAGCATGGCTGATTGTGGAAGGCAAAAAGAGCCAGGGGAAAGCAGTGCAACCAATTTTTTTATGGTAAGTCTCTCTCAGTTTGGCAATGCGTTCCTTCAAAAGGCCATTTATGTGCTCACAAATTATGCTTGCTTGGGGATGATAGGCAGAGGTGAATGTGTCTTAGTCCTAATAGGGATGTAATATGTTCAAATACCTAATTTACAAAATGTTATCAGTTGTCAGAACGGAGCACTTCACACACTACCCATTTAGGGAATACCTCTTGTATGAGGAATGTTGCAGTTTAGATGGCATCTGGATGTGTGCCTGGACCTGCTTCTATCCATTGAGAAAAGGGGAACACTACTAGAATCATGTATTTGTAGCCTTTATATTTTTGGTCCATATTCACAATCAATATGCAATTGCTAAAATGCTCCAGTAAGACAGGATATTGCATCTCTAATTAATTTCAATGTGTGGCCAGCAGTGAGTTGTCGACATACTATACAAATATTTATTAAAAAAAGTCACATGCTAATGCAAATTTGGGACAAACTAGTCATCCAAAATAGATGCTGCAAGGCACTCCCTTGTGTTGTGCGCCGGGAAATATAATTGTTCAAGCACTAATATCAGCAATTCTACCGGCATTACAGGTTTTCCTGTGCCATCTTGTTGACAAATAAGCTCTGTAGAGGATAAGGAGCACTTCCTTTTCTGCCACAGTTCCTGCTCTTATTGTGGCATGCATCCCTGTACCTTTACAATCTGTCTTATTGGCAGTGTATTAAAACTTTCTTTCATCACCATATTGCGCACATGCATGTGTCTGTTTGGGGTGGCTGTAATGTCTAATATCTCAGGGAAATGCACTGCCTTTTTAGTTTCTGCATCTGCTGCTTCATTTCCACAGGAAATCATGTGCACTTCACTATTGCTACTGATCAGGAACATTCGAGGTCTTCCATCAGTCTTTCTAACAATGCTGCATGCTGTACTGGCATGCCCTCAGTGCACTGGAAGCCCCTCCTTTTACACCTGGACAGACCTGAGTGTACTGTTGTTGTTATGTTCATAGGCAGAGTCAGGGTACACCATTACCGCCTCCTCTGGATGCGCTTCAAGCACTAAAATCATGGCAACCAATACTGCCACTTGTGCTGAACAATGTGCTGGCAATCTTGCACTTTCTACCACTTAAAACTCGCAATTTTATTTCAATTTTGCTACTGCTATCCCACTATGCCTCTGACCAGAGTTTTGATCAATCGTCGATGATCCCTCAACAAAGAGAATTATGCCAACTCCTAAGGCTTTTTCCTTAACACGGGGCACATCATCATGATAGTCAGTGTATGTGGCACAATCATGTACATTATCTCCCTCCTTCCCTCCTGCGCTGCTTCTGCTACACATTTTGCAGGATTCACTATGCAGCACCTGACAATTTTGATAGATGATCAGATATTATTACTTCGTAGCTAGATGCTCTTTGTGTGGTCAATGTGGTTTTGGGCTTTCCAAGAATGGCAAACAGGGCATGTTCAATATACAATGTTACTGAACAGCCCATTGTTATAGTGGATGATTTCTTAATTGTGATGACTGCTGCAGCCAATGCTTGATCAAATGAATAATGGCCTCTCATTACTGGGTCTAAGAACCCGCTCTAAAATGCCAATGGTTTGTAACCCATCAATGTTTTTTGTGTGGGAACAGACGTCATTACAACTCCATTTGAATGGAAAAACAGGAGAAATTAATTATGATCTGGGATCCCTAACACAGGAGCTGTGCTTGTTCCTTTTTTCAGTTCATCAAAGGCATCTGTCATTCTGCCTTTGCACACACCATTGCTTTTGTCTTTCTGTGTTTCCTTGAGTACTTTTTAAAGAGGGCAAACATGTGTGCTGTAACCAAGGACACATGCACGACAATAATTGCAAAGTCCCAGGAACTGCTGTAAACATTTTATTGTATTTGGCCGGGGCATTCTGGTAATTGCTTCTGCCCTTTATGGTATCACCCTTCTTCCTTTATTTGATATTATCTTGCCCAAGTACAATACTTCTCCCTGACAATATTGCAGTTTCTCCTTGTCCACATTGTACCTTGTGTCAGTAGTGTCACTGAGTCATTCCTGCACTCTTCCTGTGTGGGACTGCCAACCAATAAGTTATCCACATACTGTATAACTGTGCTCTCTGTCTCTATGTTTTCCAAGTTGATCTGGAGCACCCTGCTGAAAACACTAGGGGATTCACAGTACCCTTGTGGGAGGCAACTGTGTTGTAATCTGATTCCACAATATGTAAACACAGTTAAATACTGTGAATCTTCATGCAGGGGAATGGAGAAAAAAACATTTTTCAAGTCAATCACTGTAAAACATTGGGCCTTAAGTGGTATGTTACATAATTATTTTATTTATTTTATTTAATATGATTAGTTCATAAGAACTTAACACATATACATTTACACATATACATTACACATTTACCTTTACAAAACATACCTAAAATTAACAATTCCAATTGATATATGTTCACATATAACTAAAATTACAAAAATCCAAACTTTCTTTCATCATTCTCTTACCTAAATGAAAACAATATAATACCATCATGGAGTTTCACCCAGTATCAAGATCACCGTACCATCATGTTTACTAATTCATTAGTTCTTTTACCGTCTTCCATACATTGTCAAGTGCTATGTGTGTTGATTTATTTTCAGTGTTTAAACAATAGCACCAAAAGGCTTCGCTCTTGATCCCTTTGTAAATTGTGGACAAAACTGACCAGCATATTCATATGCAAGCGTCCAAAATCACAGCATTCATTTAATGCATTTTGGGCAGTTTCCTCTATCCCTTTCACCATAAACATACGGCACATTCTGTCATCTTGCCCCATTCCAAGTTCCAGTCCTAAGGTCGACAACCCTGGAAGGTTGTTTATTCTTAATAACAAAATAAACCTCTGTAATGCAGGAGCCAGGCACAATATCAGGTAACTCTGAGGGGCTGTAGGGTATTTTGTGGAGATTTGGGGCCTGACGGTATTTTATTACCGCCGAAAAATAACTTAGCAATAATCACTCTTTGTATTCAGATTTGGCCATGTGCAACAATAATACAATGGACATGCATTATTTCAGCACCCAGACCTGCATATTTGGTATACGTGGTTGGTGGTATTTTGGTGAGCATAATTCCCTTGTTTTATTTGTGGCCCCAATGTCCAGAATCCCTTATCTTTGCTTAGATTTTTCGTGTGATCACTAGAGAGACCTCAGACCTGCATTCTAGGAATACCACATTTCCAGTGATAGTGTTGGTGTGCCACCATGGGCGAACTCACTGACTTATTTACGACAGAGAGCTATATGTGGTAGTCTTGTGGTAATTTCCACTACCTTATATACGGTAGGGAGCTATGTTCAGAGAGTCTCTCTTCCCGTTGGCTCATGTACCTCCAACAAGCTATGCTACAGTCACTCACAATTATTCATACTGATTCTGACATGCACACATCTGTCTTAAAATGACCATTGCACTGTTTAAAAATCTCCCCACATCATCGGCATTGTAATGGTAAATAGAAAATAAAACACCCGTCTGTTTTCAAATATTTTCTGTATTATAAAAGCTGCATTTAGACACGATCTCATTCTTTACAGAAATAAATAAAATGGTACAGTCAAAGCATTGTCTATGACACACTGCAAAGAGCGTGGCGGAGAACAGAACTCAAATTGCAACATTGGTATTTGATTAAGACACGCATAGGAATCCTACACTGACTGCATATTACCGTACACACTCAGCTCCCACACTTCTCATTACCTTATCTTTTTAGTTGTTCTCTTTGTGAATGTGGCTCTCTTGGATTAACTCCAACAAAAAGGAACGCTTGCCTTCTCAAGCCGGGGTCATTGCCTGGAATTCTCCGCTTTTTCAGCTAGGAATGCCTCAGCCAGTGGAAAGGTTTTTCTTTCAGCTCTCCCCAATCTCGACTGCAGCAGGACACAGGAATCTGCATTCAGTCAGGACCCCACAGCCAGGTCTTCTCCCCAGTAGTGCAGAAAGATGTCTGCCTGTCTTTTTTCCCTGATACTGCCCACTAAAACTTTCCTCTCAGCCCTCTGTATGACGTGTCCCAATGAAATCCATCATCTCTCATCCTCCTACTCTTCAACAATAGCTTCGCTTATACATTTGCAATTGTTGCAAATCTGACTTCCTTCTCCTGCAGTTACTGTGCACAAAAACACGGAGAATCAGGCAGAGAAGAGAAGAGAAAAAAATCTGCACACACATTTAAATGGTTTTCAGAGTATGCCTAATTCTGCAGTGGAGAACACATTTTATTAGTGGGTTATATTAAATAAGGTTTTATTAGTCAGGTTAATGGTTAATAGGTTAGCTGTTAATTTTCAAATGTGTCTCTCGCACCATAGGCATTTCAGGTGAAAAATAGTGTGCATTTTTAAATGAACACGTGTGCTTTTAACTGTAAAAATAGATTTGCATCTTATATGTTAAAATCGTTTTTGACTGAATAGCCTGTCTTTCCTTGTTAATCTGCTAACCCATATAGCAATGCACCGCACCCTTGTGGTGGTGGTGCTGCAAAAAAAAATTTTGCTACTTGTGCAGTAGCGCTGTACTCTGTGCTGTTTGCTAAATATCCTTACATATACCCTCCTTTTGTTTTTAGAACTTGGCTATAATCCAAGCCAATTCCTAAAAACAACTTGTTCTTTCTTTTTCTTTTAAAATGCATGTGTATTGGGATATCTTTCTCTTCCTGAGGTAGTCAGTAAAATCAGTAACATTTTCATTTTTACTGATAGCACAATCAACCATCCACCCATGATTAGCACCAGGATAGCCAAACCCACTATTGAGCGTTCCCCCCAGGTTCCCCAATTAAATCTTTCCACTTCTATTATGCCCAGATTACTAATTGTAATATTGTTTTTTCGCAAATTCATTTTCATAACATGTCTTTCTTTGTGATTCAATAAATATTCCACATCTGGATCTATTGGAAAAGTATCCCTTTGAAAAAAATCGATATTTTCCACTTGGCTTTCCCAAACATCATTTGTTACATGAAACAATGTTAATCCCCCAATTGACACAATTGCATCCTTTGGAACCTGCAAATAAAAAACATTATATTTTACCTGTTTAACCACGTATGTTCCATGGTTTAAATGTACTACCGTCATGTTCTTTAAACAGGTGCTGACCAACCATTTACCTCTGACCATCTTAGCCTGTGCCATTTCTTCACTCCCCATATTACTAATAATCACTTCACATCCCTCTGATATATTTGGGTCAGATTTCAATCCACAAATAGCATCCGTGGCATCAGGAACAAACGGTTTACCTGGACACATATAATTTTGTTCTTTAAATGTTACACATGTTTCCAGGTTTGGTATTAAATAAACTTCAGGTTCCCATGACTGAAATGCCACCACTTTTGGAGTCTTAATCTTAATGAATTTGTCCTCTTGCCAAAATCCCACGTTGTGTACCCACTTCGTTTGGTAAATAAGTTCAGGGGCTACAAATGGGATGCATAGCAAAAATCCGATCTCTAGTCTTTCCAAGTCCACATATAACGGCATTGCATTCCGCATTTCGAATGCAATTTTTACCTGTATAAGGTCAATTTCCCTCCTGGTCAATCTTTCTATCATTTGACGAATGATATCCTGCGAAACAAAATACAAGGGAATATGTCCTTGAATCAATTGTGAAACTGCAGTTTGAACTTCTCTCATATAATTCGTTAATAGTCTATCAACAGGACTCATTATGTTCAATATTTCATTTAAAGTTCTGTCATGCTTAAGTATTACTTTAGTCGCCCGTTGCATCACATCCGCTTGTTCATTTAGAATGATTGCAGTTTCATTTATGAATCTTACTTGTTCATCCAGTCCCCCTCTAATTCCATCTAATGTCTTTTGTATATTTTCTAGGTCAATACTCAGTTGTTGTGCTTTAGTACTCAGTGTTCCTACCGAAATAGAATTGGCTGTTGATATTGTGGTACCTATTATTGCTCCAATTATAGACATTACCATTGATATCGCGAGCATCACCGCACCTCTCTTTCCTCTCTTCTTCTTAATGTCTGCTGAATTCACAAATGTTTTTTCCAATTGCATTAATATATCTCTTATTGACTGCTTAGCGTCCTCTTTTCTTATTTCCAGCCACTCTTTAGTCTGTTCAATCTTAATTCCGGTATTGTTCAAGTGTTTTTCAATCAAAATCTCAGGATTTAACGGTATGTATATATTTTGGAAAATCATCCTTCTATCACTCATGATGAATCCTGGTGCCTCTTCCACCGCGATACCAGATGCTGGTCCAGGTTCAATGACAACCTGTGCTTCTGAATTCTTGAAGATCCCTCCAAATATCATCATCATTAAACATGTCATCGGTATCATCTTCAATGCTGATCGCTTTGTAGCCTTGGTCTTCACCCCTCTTTGGGGCTTTCCCGGAATCCGTCCTCGCGGGCTCCAGGACTCCATCGTCTCCCGTGGCCTCTGGTCCCAGAACCTCCGACCAAATAATGTTAATTTTCTAAATCAAAATAGAAAATAAACAAATTAAGTACATAGCACAATACTAATTTCCACCTTTTGCCAAAAATAAAACATGCTTGGTAAAAATATTTCGTTTATATTTTTTTCCTGTTTTTTTCTGAAATTAAACACAAGTTAAAAGAAAACAAACACATATAAAACAGCATTCAATATTTAATACACTTTCTCTCTGCACACCAACCATGAGCTTCCATTATATGTGCATTTATTTATTTATTTATTTATTTATTTATTTATATTTATTTTATATTATATTTTACATATACTACAGTGTTTATGTGCCATCATAACAATCAACTTTTTAACTTCTTTGTCACTGCCTCCTGATTGTACCCATTTATTTTCTCTTTTTGTGTTCAAGTGATTTTATCTGTTTCTACATGCTCAAGCCGCCTGATCTCATGTCTGGGATGGCATGGTTTGATTTGATTTACATGGACAAACTGCTCTATTGCTGTTTCACCTTCATTTTTCAAAATTTTATACACTACAGGAGAAACCTAATCTATAATTCGAAATGGCCCCTGCCAGGCTGCTAGAAATTTAGAATTTTTCTGTTTACTTTTTCCAAAATGAAACTTGTACACCTGATCCCCTACATTGTATTCCTTTACTGATGTCTTTTTGTCATAATATGACTTAGCACTGTCAGCAGCTCTTTCCAGATTTCTCTGCACAAAAGCAAATGCATGTTGCAAATGCCTCCTCAGTTCATCAATATATTCATGAACTGTGGATGCACTCACTAGAGTTTGCTCATGTGTTCTGTATAGTAGGTGTTGTGGTAACACCATTTTCCTACCTGTTAAGACCTCATGGGGGCTAACACCTGTTGCTTTGGCAGGAGTCGACCTGATTGCCATCAAAACCAATGGTAAACGCAAATCCCAGCTGGAACCTGCTTCTGCCACAAATTTCTTTAAAATATCCACAACAGACCTATTGCTTCTTTCAACTGTACCTGAAGACGCCGCCCGATATGCGATATGTAGTTTCCTTTTCACACCTAGTATTTGCCATACCTTGCTCATTAGAGTACTTGTGAAATGACTTCCTCTGTCTGACTCAATTCTTTGCGGCAACCCAAACCTTGAGAACACATGGTTCACCAGCAATGTGGCTGCTGTTTGCGCACTACAATCTGGTGCAGGAATGCACTCAATCCACTTCGACATCAAACATACCACACTCAAAATATAACGGTGTCCCCTGCTCGACCTTTTTAAAGGACCTACATAGTCTATTTGCAAATCTGACCATGGGAGAGTTAGGCCTCTTTTCATCAATGGTGCTCTATGCATTGGTGAAGCAGGTTTAAATTGGGCGCATACTAGACATCCTCTAGTATATAATTCCACATCTTGGGACATATGAGGCCAGTAAGCATAATCTTTTAGTATTTCTAATGTTTTTTGTGAACCTCTATGGCCTGCAGTTATGGCATCATGTGCATGGTGTAGCATTAGTCCTCTGAATGAAAGGGGTACTACCCACTGTATTTGTCCTGTTATGGACTCTCTAATCATGAGTCCATCCTGTAATCTGATTCGTGTTTTGTTCTTTAATAACACCCTCAACTCTTCTTTTCCCATGCAATCTTTTTCTGTTAAAGGATTTTGTTCAGGATCTATCAAATGATTATAATAGATTCCCAAAATTTGATCATTCTTTTGTGCCTCAATCAAATCTTGGTCTGGCGTGTCATGACTCCACTGCACCACCGGTTGATTTATCTCCTTTGGTGCTTTAGAACGTGTCACTGCATCAATTTGTATTTCACCCATTAAATAATCAATATGTAGCAATTCTCCCATCACAGCCCCAATCTTAGCCAGATGGTCTGCCTTATCATTTCCCTCCTTATCCTCTCCTGGTGTTTTTAAATGCCCACGAATTTTTCTCCAGTATATTGTTAAATTATTTTCTGACACCAATTTGTCTATGGCTTGTATCATTTTTCCATGTTTAAGTGGCTTTTTGTTGTATGTAACCATGCCTCTTGCTTTCCAACCAGGCAAATACTCCACAAAGCTATTCCGTGCATAGTCAGAATCAGTCACCAGGACAATTTCACTGAACTTTTTATCAACTGCAGTAGCAATTGCTTTATAGATGGCTGCCAATTCCGCCACCTGACTGCTCCTATCTCCAATCCTCATCCCTATACTAGGAACGCCTTCACATTTCAACCAGACATTTCCTATTCCTGCCACTAATTGTTTATTACTGTCATTTTCAATGTGAAAAGCACAACCATCCACATATACAGTTGGCAAATCCTTGCATGTTTTTTCATCAAAAGCTTTGTGTGGTGATTGTTCAAATTCCTGTAAACTAGCTTCCACTTCCATTTCATTTGGTATTTGTTCAGCTGCACAGTCATGTAAGTCAGCTAACCCTTGAGCAATTGGGCTCTTTTTATTTTGTCCATATCTTACTTCTACGGGAAAACCTTGTAATGCCAGCGTCCATGAAGTGATTCTGGATTGCGCTAGATTGCCTGATCTAATTCTTTTACTCTCTAAAAATTGCAAAGGTTGATGATTTGTTTCAATAATCACCTTTTCTCCCTGAACAATGGGGCGAAAATGTTGTAGCGCCCACACAGTGGTTAATAGGGCCTTTTCACATTCATTAAATTTCATTTCAACTTGGGAAAATGCCTTACTTGCATATGCAATGGTTTTGTGATTCAAATCGTGTTTTTGTGATAACACTGCTGACATACAATGTTCAGAAAAGCCTATTTCTATAAAGAAATCCCTGTCCTTTATGGGGTATGCTAAACATGGTGCCTTTACAAGACATTCCTTCAATCTAGCCACTGCATCAGACTGCTCTCTTTCCCATCTCCAGGGAGTATTTAGTTTAAGCAGTTTAGTCAATGGTTGAGTGATTTCTGCATAATTCTCAATGAACTTTCTGTTATAGCCTGTCATCCCTAATAAACTTTTTACTCCTTTCACATTTTTAGGATCTTTTAATCTTTGTATGGCCTCTATTTTCTTCCTTTGTGGATTTAGCCCATGTTCAGTCACTTCATGCCCTAGAAAGTTCACTTTTTTCTTGCACCATTGTGCTTTTTGCAAAGATACTTTGGCGCCTGCTTTCTGCAATTGGCCAAGCACATGTCTTATTTCATCAAAATGACTTTTAAGGTTTTCATTTTTTATCAGGACATCATCCACATAAACTATTGTTCCTCTTTCCGCTGCATCTGGCATGGCCTTTCTCAAAAATATGCCAAATTCACTCCCACTATTGATGTACCCGAACGGAGCTCTAAGCCAGGCATATTGAGTCCTGTCAAATGTAAAGGAAAATAGGTGTTGTATCTCCTCTGCCAATGGCACACACCAATATCCAGATGTGAGATCTAATGTGGTAAATACATTTGAACCATGTATCTGAGCTAGGCCCTGATCAATGAATGGTAGTGGCCATCTAGATACTGGTACTCTTTTATTTAACTCTCTTAAGTCTGCACACAGCCGCCATTGACCATTTGGCTTTAACACACCTAAAATAGGCGTATTGGATGTGCTATGAATGGGCCTAATTATTCCCCGTGATTCCAAATTTTTAATAATCTCTGCCAATGATTCTAAACATGCCAGCGGTAGTCTATACTGGCGTACAAACACTGGATTTCTGCTACAACCTTCTGGTAGTGTGGCCACATGTAAATCAGTTAAACCACAATCATAAGCATCTTTTGCAAATACATCCTTAAACTCCATAAATATTTCCCTCAGGTCGTTTCGATCCCCATCGCTGTCACATGCATCCGCTAAGGAGATCTGCTCTTCTACCATTCTGGAAAATTCTGGAAACTCTTCTGGTAAAGGAATCTCAGCGCTTTCCTCTAACTGTGTGGCTGTGTCTTTTTGTAGAGCTGCCACTTTCAAATATTTTGGCATATCAGCTTCCACTTCAATGGGCTGATTTCCTGTTTCATTTTCATTTAAATTAAATATTATGCAATCCTCTTGATGGCAGCACACTGTCTCATTTGAATCATAAGGATACACAGAATGAATTTTAAATATTCCTTTGGGCTGAGAGTCCAGGTGTTCTGGCAACTCGCCCTTGGCATCTACATATTTTTCAGGAATATTCCCAATCACCATGTTATTTAAATCTGCCGTATAATGTGATTTTTGTATGGCCATTCCTAATGGGGAGTTTTCCTCTAAATGAATATCCTGACAACCTTTATTATTTACCATGATTTTTACAGATCCCTCACCAATGTCTACCAATGGAATGTATTCATAATCCAGGCCTTGCTGTTTTATGGATTCATTCAGGCATACAAATGCATCAGAGCCTTTCAGCTGCTGTCCATTTTTGCATTTCAGTGTTATTGCAAACTGTTTTGTAAATGCAGGAACAATAGTATTTTTCCTCATTTGTAATTCGACTGCATAAGGAACTAGTTGTGCACAATGATAAGCCCTTCTTTTGTCTTCAAATTCAGGTGCCGGACCACCTAGGCGTGACCATATTTTTTGATTAAGGAAATCTAACACCATACACATTCTGTGCATGATGTCATTGCCCATGTAAAATTCATTTTGTGCTCCACTCACTATCCATACATTATGGTAAATTATTTTCTGCCCAATGCTAATTTTAAGCATGCATCTGCCTGCAATTCGGTTTTCAAAGGCTGGACTGTCCAACCCAGAAACATATTGGTTTTTAATCCTAAATTTCGGGATTTCTTCCCTCTCCATAATTTTTTGCAACAATTTCTCATTAATGAAACTCCTTTCATGTTCAAGCGCTAAAGTGGCTTTTATTGTTTTAAGATAATCATTTATACCAACGTGAACCCATGGTTGCTCATCTTCCATGTGTATTTCTGCCAGAGTGGTAATGTGTTTTTCTGAATCTGTTTTAGGAACAATATTCTGTTTGCATGTATTCTCTTTTAAGTAAAAACGTAATGTGTGCTCATCTATAGCAGTCTGCCAATCTTTCCTTGGGTCCAAGTATATTTGTACAGGTAGTTTTTCATTGTCGCTCTGATCTTTGTCTTGACACATTAATATAACAGTGACACTAGGTATGCAGCTATTCTGGAGATATACCTCCACAGCATCATTTGTTTTGGCAACGGTGTGACATTCTTTTATATTGCTGTTTTGTGATTTTAGTTTCTTAGGCCTCAATGGTTTTTTGGTTAAGGACCACAGCACTCCATTCACGCCATCTATGAGAGGAGACAATCTTTTCAGGCAATCTGTCCCCATCAGAAATGGAATTTCACAAATAGATGTGATCAATACCTCTTGTTTCATTCTGTGCTTTCCTATTTTTATGTCAACCTCAGTTACACCTATGATGGGCACCTCCTCCCCATTAAAGTTATGCACTGGGCCTTGATTTGCCTTCACTGTGATCTGACTCTGTGGAGGCCTCCCTTCATTGATACTCTTTACCAGCTCCTTGGACATAATTGTGGCCTGTGCGCCAGTGTCAATCATAGCGAAGGTGTGGCATTTTTCTTCTACAGTGATGGGTGCATAATATCTGTCCTCAACTTCCTCTAATACACATAAGAAATGTGAATTCTTACTGATTTCAGGGCTCACCTTTCTCAGGTCTTTTTCACTTTTGGCTAAGCACATTGGTAAATGAAAAGACATTTTTCCCTCCTTTTTACCCATTTCTGTGCAAGATATTTTATTCATTTCTCCATGATCAGAAGTTTTTTGGAGTGTGGCCACTGTTCGCCCATCCATCTGGGTAACATCAGAGACCACATTACAACCTTCCAACTGAACATGTGTAACAACATCATTCAGCAATTTGTCATTTTTTAATTCTGTGCATTTGTGATCATTTAGTGTAATACCAGCCCTTGCAGCCTCTTCAAGAATATGTGGCTCAAATAATTCTTCAGGTGATTGACTTGTACCCTCCTTGTGAGTATTTCCTTTTTCTGTCTGTGTTTGGTCATTGTTTTGCTTGCCCAGGGAAGGAGCTATGGCATCCCCACTTACTCCCTGTTCACTGGTATTCCCCATGCATGAGTCATTTTTCTTAAATCTGTCCCTTTGTTCTTTTGGAATTCCTAATGTTTCTTTTTCATTTGTGCAAATCTTTACTGTTTTATTTAGCTCTAAGTTAAACCGTACCTCTTTTTTAGAAGTATTTGCACTTTCTATCACAATTTCATTTACTGGTACTTTCATTTTTAATCCATTAGTCACCTCAGAGTTGTCATGCAAAATTATATCAGAGCAATCTGTCATTTTGGCACTGCGATTATCATGAGTACTTAGTCACTTTTCGGAAGCCCCCCGGTCATTGCTATGGCCATCAGCCCCCTCTTTGGAAGGTTGTTTTTGCGCTGTATAGAGCTTTCCTATTTGCTCAGCTAACATTTTCACTTGGGCCTCAAGGCACTGGAACCTTTCCATCTCTCTAGGATCCTCTTTCTGTGGCCTAGGTCGATATTGGTTGTTTTCCCCCTGATTGGATCTATTCTGATACCTCTCAGGTGATTGATACCGGTTGGGATGGTTTCTGAACTCTTGATTCATTTGTGGAGGGGAGCGGGTTGCACCCATCCTTTGATTATAGTCCCCTGGTGGGGAATCATTGTACTGGCGTGGACTGTAGTTCACGTTTTGCCTCATGTCCTGTCTCTCAGATTGTGGGTACTGGCCCCTATGTTGATTTCCATTATCAGTAAATCGATCCACATATCGGGGCCTATCCTGATTACCATATATCATGGTGTTGGGATCAAACCTACTCTGTGTCCCCAATGACTGGTAGGGACCATCATTTCTTTGATCTTGATTTTGTCTCTGGTTATTGTTCATACCTGCCATATCAGGCCGATATCTTACCCGGGGTCTATCCCCTAAATATCTAGGGCTGATGTAGCTCTCTCTATTACTAGGATCATGTGTTTGGAACATTGGTACAGGAAATGGCGATCTTTGTTGATTACCCCTTTGTTCAGGTGTCACATTATTTTTACCTTGGCTTTGAGCAGACTCAAGGGACATTTTGGCTGACCTGATTTCCATTACTGTGGCTGAGGGTTCTTTAGATTTAGGCCTAGTATCTTTCATTTTATCACTTTCTCTACCCTGACAATAGAGTACCTCATATAGCTTGGTGCTTTGATGTACAATCCATTCAAGGGACTTGTCACGGTCAAATTCACGGACCAATTGGGATATGATGTCTTTCTGTAGCCCATAGAAGTATGCGGTTTTAAACTCATTGGAATTTGAGTCAAAAGATACATCAAAGCGAGAGAATGCTCTTTTTAAGTCTTGTAAAAATTGGCGAGGGGATGTATTAGGTCCAGCAGTAATAGTGTACGCGACTTTCTTTGCCTCCTGCAATGACTGAAAAGGAGAAAAATGACGCCTAATTTCTTTTTCAAACTCCAGCCATGTCATATTCTGCTGTTCATTTAATCCCCTTATGATGCTGGCCGTCGGGGCATCTAAAGTTAAATGAAAATATTGTCTGTACTGTTCCTTAGGTATCTGGAGTGCTTTAAAAATGTCATGTACCGCTTTTAAGTGATCCTCAATGCAGCATTCACCTCCCTTTTTAAATGGTTTGATCAGGGCTTTAATGGATTTCATTATTTTTATGGGGCTACTTGTTGCAATGCATGGAATTGCACTATTTTGTGATTCAATCCTGTTTTCAGGTGTATGAGATTGGTGGCTGCCCCCAATGGGAGTATCAAATCCCCCAAGGGCGCTGCAACCAAGTTCAGTCACCGGCCCAGTCACTGGGGCACTAGCTCTTTGGGCAGAGCTAGAATTCACCTCCACTCCATTGAATGTGGTACCCTGCCGCCTCTCCTGGGACCTGGGAATGCACATTTGCTGTTCTAAGTCCTTACACTTTTTAAGGAGTCTAGTTGCTTCATTCTGCAAATAATTATTTTCATCGCTCATTTTATTAATCGCCTCCTGCATGTCGCACATTTGCATTTGGCATTCATTGAACTCTTTATTTCTTTTGTCTCTTTCTTGAATCATTTTAATCATTTCTTGTTCTGCACTCTGGAGATCACCTTCTTTTTCACAATGTTCTTTTTGTAAAATCTGCATTTCTGAAACAACCTCATCTTTATCCTGCCTAATGTGATCCACTAAGGCTTTTAAGTGTGTCAATTCTTGCTCACTATCTTCAAATTGTTTGTTGCTTTTGGATAACTGAGTATCAAAGTCTCTGCATTTTAATTGCATGTCTTTTTGGCATACATCCAATTCTGCTCTCAACATTTCCTGATTTTTACTTGCCCCATCTAATTCAGTCTTTAACCTGTTAATTAGCTGAGTATCATTCTCTTGCATTCGCAGGGACTTGTTTAAAATAAACCATATTTTGCCGCATAGCCGTATTAAACAGTCTTTCTCTGCACTTTTATCGGCTGCATTCAATAATCTTGTAAGGCAGACCTGAATTATGCTGCCTTCTGCAAAAATATTGTCTAGTTTTTCTTTCTGCACCTCACCCTGAATGCGGTTACTCCATTCTAACGTGCTATTCGAAGACCAATTCCCATGTGCAAATAACTTTGCCTCTAAATATTGCACTAGATCTGAGAATGTGGTTTCCCTTTGTGACATTCTGAAATTCGTTTTTAGTGGCACACTGCTATTATAAAATGGGTTCCCTTTAATGTGCAAATGGCAGTGTGAGACACGCTTGCCACGCCCAGTAGGTACTCTATGATCACTTTCCCGGCCTGCAACGCACCATAAATATGTAGGGTATTTTGTGGAGATTTGGGGCCTGACGGTATTTTATTACCGCCGAAAAATAACTTAGCAATAATCACTCTTTGTATTCAGATTTGGCCATGTGCAACAATAATACAATGGACATGCATTATTTCAGCACCCAGACCTGCATATTTGGTATACGTGGTTGGTGGTATTTTGGTGAGCATAATTCCCTTGTTTTATTTGTGGCCCCAATGTCCAGAATCCCTTATCTTTGCTTAGATTTTTCGTGTGATCACTAGAGAGACCTCAGACCTGCATTCTAGGAATACCACATTTCCAGTGATAGTGTTGGTGTGCCACCATGGGCGAACTCACTGACTTATTTACGACAGAGAGCTATATGTGGTAGTCTTGTGGTAATTTCCACTACCTTATATACGGTAGGGAGCTATGTTCAGAGAGTCTCTCTTCCCGTTGGCTCATGTACCTCCAACAAGCTATGCTACAGTCACTCACAATTATTCATACTGATTCTGACATGCACACATCTGTCTTAAAATGACCATTGCACTGTTTAAAAATCTCCCCACATCATCGGCATTGTAATGGTAAATAGAAAATAAAACACCCGTCTGTTTTCAAATATTTTCTGTATTATAAAAGCTGCATTTAGACACGATCTCATTCTTTACAGAAATAAATAAAATGGTACAGTCAAAGCATTGTCTATGACACACTGCAAAGAGCGTGGCGGAGAACAGAACTCAAATTGCAACATTGGTATTTGATTAAGACACGCACAGGAATCCTACACTGACTGCATATTACCGTACACACTCAGCTCCCACACTTCTCATTACCTTTTCTTTTTAGTTGTTCTCTTTGTGAATGTGGCTCTCTTGGATTAACTCCAACAAAAAGGAACGCTTGCCTTCTCAAGCCGGGGTCATTGCCTGGAATTCTCAGCTTTTTCAGCTAGGAATGCCTCAGCCAGTGGAAAGGTTTTTCTTTCAGCTCTCCCCAATCTCGACTGCAGCAGGACACAGGAATCTGCATTCAGTCAGGACCCCACAGCCAGGTCTTCTCCCCAGTAGTGCAGAAAGATGTCTGCCTGTCTTTTTTCCCTGATACTGCCCACTAAAACTTTCCTCTCAGCCCTCTGTATGACGTGTCCCAATGAAATCCATCATCTCTCATCCTCCTACTCTTCAACAATAGCTTCGCTTATACATTTGCAATTGTTGCAAATCTGACTTCCTTCTCCTGCAGTTACTGTGCACAAGAACACGGAGAATCAGGCAGAGAAGAGAAGAGAAAAAAATCTGCACACACATTTAAATGGTTTTCAGAGTATGCCTAATTCTGCAGTGGAGAACACATTTTATTAGTGGGTTATATTAAATAAGGTTTTATTAGTCAGGTTAATGGTTAATAGGTTAGCTGTTAATTTTCAAATGTGTCTCTCGCACCATAGGCATTTCAGGTGAAAAATAGTGTGCATTTTTAAATGAACACGTGTGCTTTTAACTGTAAAAATAGATTTGCATCTTATATGTTAAAATCGTTTTTGACTGAATAGCCTGTCTTTCCTTGTTAATCTGCTAACCCATATAGCAATGCACCGCACCCTTGTGGTGGTGGTGCTGCAAAAAAAAATTTTGCTACTTGTGCAGTAGCGCTGTACTCTGTGCTGTTTGCTAAATATCCTTACAGGCCCTGTATTTATGGGCTAGATTTACAACATCTGGGTAACATTTTAATTTCATCAAGTGTGTAAAAGTAGCAGCCCAGTCCCATCTTTCTAATTTGGACACAAATTTATTTTGATGTGTTTGATAATTCAGGTTCCAATCTGGTTTCCAATCCACTTTGTCGAACGTTAGATTCACCAACTGTGTAAATTAGTTAGTTGTTCTTGCACCAGCTCCCTCTGCCAAAAGATTCAACAATGGGCAGACATATGGACTTTGTTTGTGATTTAATATATAGTAAACACATTTTTT
The DNA here is from genome assembly GCF_040938575.1 of Ambystoma mexicanum. Classification (NCBI taxonomy): domain Eukaryota; kingdom Metazoa; phylum Chordata; class Amphibia; order Caudata; family Ambystomatidae; genus Ambystoma; species Ambystoma mexicanum. The sequence goes on along the minus strand of NC_090923.1, from coordinate 1,360,522,174 downwards.
TCAGTGCCATGGAGGGAAATTAAGTGAGTCCCAAATCCAGTCTTAACAATTCTAACGGAACACTGGGAACCAATCCTAATATTCGCCTACAAAACCTTCCCTCCAGTACCTTCAGGTATTTATGTTCTTTCATACACAGCGCACCCAAACCATAGAATATAGTTGAACAAAAACACTGCTTATACAGCATTAAGATTCCAATCATACCATATCCTGTGGATTCGTTCACAAATCTTGTGATCATGGCCTTTAGTACTACCTCCTTTCTTCTCTTCTCCTGCATGGTCTCCTGATAATCACCTCTTGTCATAAGCTCCATGCCCAGGTATTTAAAAGTGACACCTTTTCGATTACATTTCCCGATATGATCACCTTGAGAATTGTTATTTCTCTGTATGAGAATTTTATCACCTTAGTTTTTTCATAATTTATTTCCAAGGTGCTTTTCTTCACATACATATGTAAACCCGTTAAGGACCTCTTAATGCCCAAAAAGATACAGTCGTAAAGCACCGGGTCATTTGAATTTGATATGCACAATACACTTTCTCTAAGCAATTTAGGTGGATAAATATGCTCTAGTGCTAATTCTGCCGGAAGGTCTGAGATATATATGTTGAATAGAAAGGGCATCAGCACGCAGCCCTGTTTTACTCCCCTGTATGTAGTTATGGGAGGCGTGATGGCACTCCTGCTATCCAATCTAACCTGAACCGTAGTGTTCTCGTAAAATCCTTGCATAGCACACAGAGGTTTGTCAGGACAACAACAGAGTCCACACATTTTTGTCCATAGCCTATCCCTATCCACCATGTCAAAGGTGGCTTTAAAGTCCACCATAGCAGCATATAGGTGTGGATTTCCCTTAATCTTTTCCAATATCAAGGAGTCCATGATGTGGAGACAATGAGATGTCCCCGAACCAGGTCGAAACCACATTTGAAACTGGTTTAATATTTTGTTGTCAATTCTCCGATAACCAAGGATGCTAAAATGTTTCCCGTGACATCCAGCACTGCCAGCAATCAATAATGTGCTGGGTCACTTTAATTACCTTTCTTGTAAAAAGAGACAAGCAAGCACCTTTTCTAGGAAACAGGTATTTTACCCTCTGCACAAAAATCTGGAAAATAGGACAGCATTCTGGGTCTTTTTTTAAAACCACATTAGCAAGGCCTTTTGGTCAAGGGGCTCTTGAGTCTAAGTTTATGGATCTGCTTAAGAATTGTCTCTCTAGCCAGGTTGATACCAATGCTGTTCTTTTTGTGAAACCCCTTATGAGTAACGCTGTGAGGGAGACAAAAGGTACATCCAATGTGATTATCCCATTCTTTGGCCCCAATGGTATTTGTGGCCTGTGTTGCTTTGACTGTTTTTGTGTTGCCTAAAATGGGCCACATTTTTCTAACTTCTTTAGCTAACGTGGCTGATAGTAAATATTGCCGTTGTGAATTTTTGTCGGATCTGTGTCACCATTTGACCCACCTTCGATACTCACTTCTTAACCCGAATCCTCCTTGCAGCCTTTCTCATTTCTCATTTTGCGTTCCCGATCTCACCATCATAATGATATTTATAATTACTGCCTGGCCTGTGTGCATAATAGGCCATTTGCATGGCAAGGTCTGTTGTCCGGTTTTTCAACCATATCTCAATTTCAGTTTATAGTCATAATGTCGACAACAAAAATGTCGACAGTCAAAAAGTCGAAAAAAAAATGTCGAAAAAAAAAAAAAAAATGTCGACTTTTTTTTTCAATGCATTCTTTTTTTTGAAATGGGGGGGTTCCCCCCCAGCCCCCCTTTTTTTTTTTTTTTTTATTTTTCCCTTTTTTTTTACTCCCGAACCCCTAAAATAAATATATAATTAAAAACGAAAGTCGACATTTTTTTTTCGACATTATTTTGTCGACATTTTTGTCTGTCGACATTTATTTTTCGACATTATGACTCCCCACCCTCAATTTCATCCGCAGACATGGTCTGCAGTTGAATCAACGTTTGCTCTTTATTTACTGATATGTACCTTCCAGCCTTGTCTATGTGCTTCTGCGTCCATAGGATCTTATTATTCCTTGGATTTACTGCCAAGTCACCTATCTGCCTCAAGCCATCCTTGATCTCAGGATCTTCTATCCTTAAAATCAAGGCAGCATGGCCACTAAGTACTGTACCAGTGACTCTGAGTTCCCCAACAGTTACAATGGACGAGATGCTTGTAAAACAATAATCATTTTCCAATTTCTTTTACCCGGACAACCACCCCTGACATGCCCGTTCATCATTACACAGCCCCAATCCAACCAGAAATTGCACCGTTGCATGTGTTTCTCATGTACTACCTTCTGCTCCATAATACAAGCACTGCTAACATAATCTGTCACCAAACATTCATCCTGACATCTGCATCTTGCATTGAAATCTTCACCAGTAACAATATGATCAATGGGCCCAGCAGCAAGTGCATCACCAAGTATGTCAGATACATTTTCCACTAAGTTGAGAGTATACTTGTCCTCCTTGCAGAGGGGGCGGGGGGGTCATTCACATTAATTATAAACCAGGGCAAATTGCTGTTAGCAAGTCAGACTTTCAGCGCCAAAACGTACAGGATTATATTACTTTTATCTATTCTAGTAGCCTTAACGCTGCACTTGGGACCTATTATTAGGCCCCCATAGGGACATCCGTTAGGGCCTTTTTCGGCTATTATTTGAAAAATGTGGTACCCATCTATTCCTAAGGGTTTCTGTAATCCAGCTTTCCTGTAGTAAAAATATATAATTTTGCAGTAAACCTTTTAGTGAACCCTCCACACTTAACAAGTGTGAGAAACCCTTGGTATTCCATGTACAGATCGACCATTTCAATTCGTCGCTGTATGTTTCATCGCAGTGGAGCCTAGCAGCCATTTTAAAATATCCACAACATTCTCTTGCATTGACCCGAACAACCTTTATTTGCTCGAAATACACCAGTTCTTTTCGCCAAGTCCAAAAAATTGTCCAGTGTCGGTGTCGAACTGTCAATTTGTGTCACAGGCTCTTCAAATGGGTCTAGCTGATACCCTAGATCTCGGAACCTGCTACATTGTCCTCAAATCATGTTGCCCACTTCACTTATGCCACAATGCACTCTGCTCATTTGAATTTTTTTTTTGTTGATAACCAGCTCAATGTATTCGAGGTCTTTGGAATCCAACATTCTCAGGGGATATATTTGTTGCAGTATTCCCATAAAGTCAGTTCTGTTAATGTGGGTGTGTCTCTTTGTAACTCCCTGAGCTATAGTTTTTATGGTAATAACCCGTTGGTCTGTTTTCACTTCCTCTTTCGATGCGATAGCGGGCTTAACCTTTTCATTACCAAGCTCTCGCTGGGAGTTGCTTTCTGTTTCCACTACTCTTGGTCTCACAGTTATTACCACATCATTCAAAGAATCTCCTTTAGTTTATCATTGCTCAATGTAGAATCATCAGGGGTTACTTTTTCGGGTTTTCATTTATGAACCAGTTTGTAAACACCGCCCCGTCTGGCTTTTTTTCCTTTCCTTTTTCCTTGTATTTTTGCTAGGCTTCCTAATGTCAGCGCTCACTTCTGGAACCTTTTCTGAGATTTGAATATGCTTCCTCAATTTTACTTCTGGGGCCTTTTTAACCTGCTTTGTTTTATTATTTTGCTGCTTAATTTGTCGTCTTTGCTTTCTGGTTAAAAATATCAACGAGGTGTCATTCATGTCCACGTTACAAGCACTGGGCCTCATTACGAGCTTGCCGGTCCGGATACAACGGTACCGGTAAGCTTGCCGGTACCGTTGTATCCGGACCGGCAAACTCTGAGTTGTGCTTGCGGGTGCTTTTCATTCCGCCAGGTGTGACCTGGCGGAATGAAAGGCACCCATGAGCACAGCATGTCGGATGGACAGGCACCGTTATAAATGGTGCCTGTGCATCCGGCTTCCCCATTCCCATTGAGCCCTACTGGGCTCAATGGGAATAGGGATTAATTTTTTCCGGCGCCCAGGAATGGACAAACACTGGATCCGGCAAGGCCGTAATGACCCGGTAAATGCCCATTTCTGGGTGCCGGAAAAAAATGAATACTGGCGGTAGCCATTCCTGTATTACAGGCACGGCTAGCGCCAGCCTCGTTGTGAGGCCCACTGGCTTTTATTTCTTCTCTGACTTGATTTCAGGGGACTTGGGTGCCTCCACTGGTTCATTTGATTGTGCCATAGGCAACAATGTTTCCCCCCCTTCATTAACTGCGTCTTGCAGGTTCACTCGTTCCACTTTAAAACAAGATCCTTCCTCCAGAATCTTCCCGCTCATTTTAAGCAATACTTTCATTGCAAACTGTATACTGGTTAATTGTGAATATACCTCATTTTGGGAGACTGTGGCTTTAGCTTCAACCTCTCTATATAGCAGCGGGTAGCAGATAGTCTTTGGATATTAGAAGGAGGGTTAATAAGTTGCAATTCCCATACTGTGTTTTCCGTCCTGTTTGGAGTACTTTCTTTGCTTCTGTCTCCTCCCACTCCATTACTGCCCAAACATAGTTAATTAGCTATGGATTTCTGTAAAGAATAACATAACTCTAGCAAAGAGTTATTGTTATCAATTGTAATCAGCGAGGGGTCTAAATGATCCTCAGTGTTTTTATTTTCAGGAACCTCCTGTTGACTCTCCACTTCTGCTATTGAGAAGAGAATTTCCTTTGTCTAAACTTCCCTGCCGCCCCTCCCCCCGAGGGAAGAATGCAGCAATGTTCTGTGTCTCCTTGCTATGCATGTCTTCGTTACATGGATAACTCGTTGCGAGGAATTTGGTTTAGTGCTTATTCACTTTCTATCGCACCCGGTCTTGATCTTTCTATATTCAGTTTTATTTTGTAGATTATAATCAGTGTTTTCAGTTCTTAATTTGCCAGGCATTTTTATTTAGCTTTAGCTCTACCCACCAGCCACTTTCAATCCTTTAAGAGTAGACTATTTTAAGAGTGAATCAAACACGGTTGCAACTTTTTACCCCAGTAAGCTGTAGGATAACAACTACTATTTTCTAGTGTTTGTGGCTGGATTTGGCACCAGTGGGAATTCTACCGCAACAATATTGTACATAGGGCGTAAATCCTGTATAAATCTCCATAACCCTCCTGGTGTCTTTTTTCCTGGGTACACTGCTGTGTTGCATAGTGATTCTAAAGGCACTCATATGCATTGCCGCATCAGGGCAGCCATAGTTTCTTAGATACCCTTGTCAGCTTCTTTTGGCATGGGATACTTTGTTACTTGTGGCAAAATGGCACCTTTTTCAGTTTTATCTTAACCGTTCTTACTCCATTTAATAGGCTGACATCATATGGACTGCTAGTCCACAATGTACTCTGCACCCATGCCACATCTCCCTGCAAGAATGATGGTACTCTTCTCATCAATAATAGTGTTTGAGCAACCTCTCTTTGCTCTATTTGTAGCTGGTAAATTATACAGATGTTAAACTTCACCTCATCATCTGAATAGTCATCTTGAAACAGTTCATCATCAGTCAGGTCAGTAAGTCTCTGTGTAGCGTCAAGCACTATTACTGTGTGCCAAGTTACTCCTTCATCACCAACTCCATGTAAAATCACTCTGTCTTCTCTCACTATGGCTGCTTCTAATTCAATTGTGATGATTTGCCCTTCTTCCACATCCGTGGGTACCTCTGGTATAAAAGAAATTTGGTGGGTAATCTCAACAATTTGTCCTGGAAGCTATGTTAACACCACTTATACCCCAAAAAGAAACCCTTCTGGTTTTAGTGGAGTGCCCCTTTGTGCTTTCTGGCCATAAAATGCCCTCATAAATTCTTGCACGTTCACATAATGAATATCTGGTGTTTAACATATTTTCCCTTCTTCAGGAAAAGAAATGGTCATGTTTAGTTTGCTCATTAAGTCACTCTCTCAAATATGTTAACTGGTGTTTTTTGAGAATACAATAACGGGATAGCTATCTCTTGTTCTCCTATTATTATGTGCAGGTTATCTGTAAAAGGAACCATTGTCATAGCCCCAGTGAATCCTTCTGTATCCATCGATATATCTAACATCGGAAATGTCTCCTCTCTAACACAAGATCTCATCGCCCCAGTGTCAACTAAGAAGGAAAACGTTTTGTCACCTATGTTCACCACTACTCTTGGTTCCTTTTGTGGGTCTGGGATAATCGACAGAATCGGGCACATGAAGTCCCTTGTGGAGTTCAGTCCTGTTCCAGTAAAAGGATTCCCTCCCACTACTGTCTCACCACCTACTCTGTGTGTTGGCAGTGCATGTGGCAATATGTTTGTGTTCCACTGCGCTATTGCATTCTGTGGTATTTACAATAATACTTGTGTTTGCTGTATCTGAGGTTGTGTCACTTGCTGTGGTGGTTGCGTTTGCAGGTGCACTGCCTGCTGCGTTTGCTGAGCCTGTGTCAGGGCTGATAAATACTGTGCATAATCTTGGGTGTTGTAGTCTTGTTGTGTGGCGCTATATATGCTGCCCCCCCTTGTGCCAAATTGCTCCCAGTTTTGGTGCATTCATTCCCTACCTCTACAAACTAGTGCAATTTGTCCTACCTTTCCACATGTCAAACACTATGCTCCAAATACCCCAAATTGTGGACTGTCCTCCATTAAAACCTCCTGGCTCTGGTGCTTGTAACCCAAGCCCTCTTCCTCTAGGTGCAACCCTCCTCCCCACGGGTAATATTTATACTCTCCTCGTTCCAAAAAATTGCCATTCCACCCTTAATGTGTCTGTTTTGTGCTTACGCACTATTGTTCTCTTTCTCTACAGTGTTTGTGAGCACTGCTACTTCCACTGCCAGTTTTGACCATTTTTTGTGTACTAACTTTGCTTCCTCAATCTTTCTTTGCTCAGCTTTCTTTCTGTCCTTCTCTTGTTTCGATCGACAATGATGAACAATGGTCAACTGTATATCAGGCCATGGTTTTGCATTGATTCCCACAATTTTCTTTAATTGCCTCTGTACCTCTTCGGGGAGTCCCTGACTCCTCTGGTCCCATTTTTTTAATGTCATTATCTTGCTTATGTGTGATCAGTTTGGAAACTGCATTCGGAGTGCCCTCCAAATGTCTGCTCGTTAATTGTTAAAAGGTGCCCCAGAATGTCCGGTGTTCTGTGCTGTCACCCCATCCTGCCTTCTTCCAGATGTTTTCCGATTGCTGTCCCACTATGGCAGCAAACAAACCTTTCATGTCTCCTACCGCTAAAGTAATACACGCGATTTCGCTTTCCAATTCATTAACCAATTTCCCTGCACCTACTGTGAATGATGGTAGTTTATATATCAGATCATTTTTGTCTGTTTGTGGGTAGGGTATATACTGTGTTAGTGCACTGTCTTTTTGCAATTAGGGGAATTGTGTCAGTCGATATCTGTGCATGGGGCAGCAACACTCTTTGTCCTTGCTGGCTCTGCCGCCATGCAATCCATTTTTAGACAGGGTAAATCTCTTAATCTACTTACATATGGTGTGCTTCTTTCTGGGCTCATTGAATAATGTTTTGGGAGCAATGGATACCTAATGGGCTCTATTTATCTTTCAGCTTCTCTCACTCTCTCTCTCACCCTCTCTTCTTCCAGTTTCCTTTTCTCTCTCTCTGCATCTTGTTTTCTTTCCTTTTCTCTTTCTTCCTCCATTCTTTTCACCTGCGCTATCTCCTCTCTTTTTCTATCATCCGACCCCTTCTCGTTAGAATTATCTATACACTTTCCATCAGGTTTGAGTATTATTTGCCCTCTTACCACCTGTCTGACACAATTGCTGCCCCATCCCCTTCTCCCTGCATTGCTCTTGCTCCTTGACTTCTTCCTCTGCGTCTGATAATTTTGCTTGCAAACTACGCTGCACATCATATTCTACTTGCTGGGATCGTTGTTTGTTTCCTCCCTCCCCCCTCATGCCATATTGATCACTATACGCGGTGGCAAATATCTGGGGTTGGTGTATCCCGTCCCGCCGCAGCCTTTAATGGATATGGTCCCTGTACAGTTGGGACAGGACACTGGTCAAAAGAGGAGGAGGAGGATCCGTGGGCGGCGTGTGCCCTTGTCATGCTGTTTAAGCATCCATTCTTTCTTACTTCGTGCTGCCACCTCTTCCTTGAACATTTTCCACAGTTCGAGAATGCTTATTCTGTTCTGCAATTGTTTTCCCTTATGGTTGGCATGTAAATACGTGCACATGTGTTGCAGCACCTCCTTCGAATGTGTACCGTCTTGAGGCCATGGCATAAACATTTTGCCGCCTGTATCTTTAACCCACTGAACGTGGTACTTAAGTATCTTGTTTTTGTATTTGGGAAGGGATTTACACAAATGAACAATGGGAGTGTCTTCCGGCATGATAACAATATAAAATACAATTTATCAATTGCCAAAAAGCATTAGTCCAACTTTCGCTCAACATTGTCTCTCTTTTTTCGTATCCCTCCCTTAAAAGTTATACTACAAGATTACCATGCCCAATGGCTCTATTCAAGACCACATATCCCAAAATTCACCTCTCGAGCAGCGCCACAAAATGCTGCTCACATTTTAAACCACTTCTCCTTGTTAATAAACAGAAAGTCGCCCTTCTACTGACACAAGAAAACACCTTTATTTCCCTATTGTGATGAATCCAGGGATGTCATCACTTCTTTCTCTGGGGGGATTCCTCCATGTGGCCAGGGGACATCAGCCACTACTGTGACCTTGACCTATAGGGTGGATATATGAGGGAGAACCACCTGGGAGGAGGTAACTCTTAGGGAAACCCAAGGACATTGCTGAAGTGAATCTCATATCCTCCCTTTTCAGTAAGGGACGCTCCTAGAGTTCTTCATGCCTTAACAGCATGTTGTTACCCGCATTTCCCGCCTCAGTGTACGGTTGGTGTGTCTAAATTCCTAATTCCCACTAATATGAGAAAGAGGTAAGGAGTAGTGAGAATTATTCCCGAGGTAACTCAAGGGTCATCCTTCTCGTGTTCCACCTTGCTCAGAATGTGTCTCTATGTTCCGCCTTTTATCTGTGTGGGGAGAGCTAATAGGTATCAGATGTATGTATGTGGTTAAAGTCAAGTGCATGACTTTGCCTGAGATATGTAAGGGTTAGCCTCTTTACTCTGTCGCCCTCTTCCTTGGCCCAGTGTTTGTTCAGAAAGGGGGTGGTTGGGACATTGCACAATCCTATGAAATAGGATGGGTCATAGGTATGGGAAAGGGTGATTACCACATCTCACCATCGGTTGCCTCACCCACACTCCCTGAAGACCCCCTCACCCAAGTGATCTGCCTGCACTGGTACACCCCCAGGGTCTGGAACCTAAGGTGATGGCCGTGCCCTGGCCACCTGAGAGAGACATACCCGGTGACAAGCAGGTGAGACACCCTTTGGTTTCTCACAGCGGTATGCTGACATGACGCTGCTGATTCATCGCAAGAAAGCCAATTGCTGCTACAGAAACCCGGTGTGTCCACCCAAAGGCAGAGCAGACACCAGGGCATACCAACCACAGTACCCTGAAGTAAATGTTATGAATAAAATGTAGCGAAGCTTACCATATGTCTTAAAGAAGCAAAGGACTGTCAAGTTTGTAGGTGTGCATAGAGCACACATGGAAAGTTCTAGCAGGTGTGTGACAACAAGTCAGAAGTATTTACATTTGAGATAAGCCTTGGCAAGAGAGTATGCCAGACCATATCAAGCTGGACAATATATCAAAAAAGATTGCATAAGGAAATCATGAGAACGATATAAAAAGAAATAACCAAGAAGTATGAGTGAAATAGATCCCGAAGTGGAAGAAGCCTGGCAGGAGAGTACACCAGGCAATCCACTAAGAGTCCAATTGTTTGTTTTTCTATAGTTTTTTTATTTGCATGCATATGGCTAATATATCTAATCTTTTGCATAAATACATACATGTATATTAAAAACCTTTTAGACAAGGAATGTAACATTGAAATGATATACATAATGAAGCAATCATTGCTCATCCTCTAGATCATACATAATCAATATAAAACAAAGCACTATTCAGTGTGCTATAATGAGAATAGTATATGTTAGGTTCTTATTTCTCAATTCAACTCATCTATGGTTTAGGACAAATCTGCTCCCAGATGTTTAGCTCAGCTGCCACTATGACCAAGGATTCAGCCGTTAGATAGTCTTGAATGGTCTTTGTCTTGAATGCACGCTCCTGTAGCTCATGCTCAAGACTGCAAGAGCTTATTGGGGATCACCAACCTGATCTCATGTTTATCTCAGAAACTTGGTTTCAGGAACACTTAGACCCCTCAGTAATTCAAACCGTGCCGCCTAATTATAAGATTTTATGCCTGGATCGTGCTTCCCTCCATCCTGGAGGGGGAATTGATGTGATTTTTAATAATACTTTTAAAGTCACTGGCATTCAAATTAACCATCCCTTAAAAATTGAAGGTTTTTTAACTCATATCCCAGTCTTTACCACAACTACTTTATTTGTTCTCTTAGTTTACTGCCCTCCAGGTTATGATCGTGCGTTTTGTAATGAGTTTCCTGTATTTTCAGCTGATCTTCGGCTGAAATATTCTAATCTCATCATTGTTGGTGACTTTAATCTTCAGACGAATAAGCCCAATGGACATGTAGTATCCCACTTTCTGTCTACAGTGTTGGATCTTGCACTTTCTCAGCAGGTCACCTATCCAACAAATCAATTAGATAATACCCTTGATTTTATTTTGCCCCGAAAGCCCTTATCTCTGTTTTTTCCACACTTGCTGTTATTTGGTCTGACCATATGGTTGTGCCTTTTTCAGTACATTTGGAGGCTTCTCTTCCATCCATTCCTAGACAGTTCATTTGGAAACGTTGCTGGCACTCTATCTTCCATCGGGTTCTTAGCTCTCAGATCGCCAACCATTGTACAGCAACCAATGATTGCTCCTTGACTCCTCTGTCCCTTGCACTTAACTCTGTGGCTGACACTCTTGCTCCTTCTAAGCCTACTGAAAACCCACTGGTCTGAACCTTGGTATATGGATGAACTTAAAACCCTTAAGCTTTTGCACAGACAGGCAGAGAGGATATGGAGGACCGGCTATCAACTAGCCAATTAAGTCCTCTTTCGCCTTGCCATTGTTAATTACCAAAAAGCTATATTGTCCACAAAACTACTTTTCTTCAAAGAAAAAGTTGACTGCGTGATTAATCAACCCAAAGCTCTATTTGAGGTAGTTTAATGTCTGCCTCGAAATCCAAGTCTCACTCCAGCTTTACTCCTTCACAGGAGCTCTGAGACACTTTGTCCAAATTCTTTGAAGAAAAGATCATGGCTATTCGGAACAAAATTGGCACGACCTGCTCTCCTTCCATGCCATCTGACCTTTCTCTTACTGAGATCAGACCCATTGCTGACTGGTCCACCTTCCCAACCTTCACTGGCCAAGATGTACTGTCTGCTATTAAGGGGTTAAAATCTGCGTTGCCGCTTGACCCAATCCCGCTCTCTATTTTGAAAGATGTGTCAGTGAGATTTTCCCATGGCTGGCCTCTTCTGGCGTCATTCCTAATGATCTAAAATACGCTCTTGTAATTTCCCCTTCTAAAAAAACCCTTGCTTGACCCCAGGGTTCTTGCTAATTTCCGTCTCATTTCATTGCGCCCGTCCTTATGAAATAATTGGAATCTTTGATTTCTCCTCTTCTGAGTTTCTTCCTTGAATTTTCTTTCTTTTTCGACTCCCGTCAGTCAGATTTTTACCCCGGCCGAGGCACTGAATCTGTACTGGTATCAGTAGTTGATGATTTAACGCGCTTAGACCACGGCAGGTGGGAGCCCTGACTTTATTAGACATATTGGCTGAGTTTGATACTGTGGACCATGTCACCTTGGCTGATCTGGTCATTTGCTTGCCTGGTTTACTTCCTTTCTGGCAGGACTCCTTGTCACCTTTCCATTCTAAACCAGTGCCTCTGATATGCGGGGTCCCACAGGGCTCCGCGTTGTCCCCTATCCTGTTCAACATATATATCCAGCCTCTTCTTGGCATCATCAACTCACATGGCTTCTTATGCTTCGCCTATGCCGAGGACACAAAGATTATTCTGCGGCTTGATCTGTCACAGCCTGATATGGCTGTTTGGCTTAGTGGTTGCCTCGAGGCTTTGGGTGGATGGATGGCCCGGTATTGGCTGAAGATGAACAGAGAGAAGACTGAGGTACTGGTTGTTGGCTCAGCTCATCCTTCCTTATTCTGGACTTTGGCTTTCTGGCCGGATAGCTTGGGCCCCTTTCCTTTGCCACCATTGGAGTAACTTTACCGAAAATGTTGGGGGGGACATGACAACTGAAGGAAAGTGCGGGGTGGAGGAAGGGTGGGTGGTGGCTCAGAGATAACGCTAAACTACGACACCACACAAGTCCCTTGCCGATGCTCTGTCATAACTTGCATAAGACTGGTGATGTATCTTTAAAATTAAATTCTAAAGACACACCAGTCTTCTGAAAGTTATAACACCACAGTGTGTCTTTAGAATTCACTGCATTGACAACAGTAAAACATGACAGTCCAGCCAATTAATAACAGATACCATGCTTGCTTTATCAAGATTCCCAAAATAAAGTCATGTCACAGTAAGAAAGGGCTAGACTGGCTGCCCCAAAATGCTAGTCTGAGTCTATCTATATAATATGTCATATTTGCCTTCTCGTTGCCCATAAACAAATGCTGCACCTGCCAAGCGCCTCTCGCACACACATATACACATATACATACATACATACATACATACATACACACTCAAAATTCATACCCATTCACCATGGATGGCATCAGGGCCTTTCAAATTTTTCAAATAGAAGAGGCCTTGAACCTCAGGGATGGCCCCCAGCACCTGCCCCCATTTTGCCAGTCAATACTCAGCGGTCTTGTAAGACAGCAATATATGAATTTCTCTCTATTATTGTTCTGGCGCATTACTAAGCACATTTTCTCTTTGCACAGGATACATCAAAGTGTCATCACCTCATTGACTTCTACCACTGGTTCCTCCATATCAGCCACTTGCTGACAAAGAAGGGTTTAGAGCTCTTCAGTGGGTATTTAGTGTTTAAGCTCCCTGCTGGCTGGTCGCCTCGAGATAATTGGCAGCTATTAACCTTATCTTTGTCACCATTGTAATTATTATTATTTATTTATTTTATTTATTGATTTATAGGGTGCCGAAGCCCGCAGGCGTCAGGGCGCACAAACAAAAACACAGTGGACAAATATAAAGGAACAGGACAAAAGCGCAGGAAGAACCAGCGAGTCAGGGAAACAGCATTCGTTCAAGGTAGAACTATGGGTGCCTCAGAGTGTTTTTGCTCTAAGCAGGACCCCCTAGCATCTTCATTCCTGCCTGCCACCCACCCAGTGACACAGCAACATCACATTCACAAACTTCATTCCACCCAGAACATACAAACAATGCATTATTTATCATTCATTCAGACACAAAGGTCAACACACTCGAAATGTGGTCTACGCTGACTTGACCTGGCTAAACTACATTGCCATGGCAGGACAGGACCTGACAAACAGTGCTTGGGGGGAGGAGTGCACTTTTAACAAGGGCCTGGCAATTAGTAATAATTTAACACATTTCATTGTTAGCACCTGAGTTTGTATGCATACATTTTAAGGCAATTGATATCATGATGGGTGACTTGGTACTTGCATGTCAGGGGAGTGAGCAGGGCATGGGAGACAGAAGGCAGCTCATTCTCACGGTTCTTAAGTGTGTGTTTCGGACACAGAGAGTCAACAGCTTTTAACATTTAAGCTGACTATAATAGTTTCATTAGAATATGCAGATGCGTCCACAAAGTTTTTCCCTCTCCTGGTGACTCTCGCAGTCTCTAAAAGTTAGCCCCTCACTACAGGGTTAGCCTGCAATCCGGGCCGGCCCTAGGATTTGCAGGGCCCTTGGTGGCAAAAGATGTGTGGGGCCCCTCGCAGAAAATGATGTAAACAAATGTGTCATTAATATCTGTAGGGATCAAATAAACTGATGTTATATTACGGTTGTAGCAATATCAGGAGTGAGGCTAATTTTGGAGCAGCCGACCGAGTGAGCGGAATCATTCGTAGAGATAGGGACCTCAAAAGAAAGTACTGTGATGAGGAAGAGCAGGACAAAGAGTAACGAAGATCACCAGTAAGTAATCCAAACATACCTAATGTGACTGCACATTCCAAGGATGTAAGGGCAGGGATTGGCCCTGGGCCAGACAGGGCAAAGTGCTTTTGCTGCAGGATAGTGCAATCGTAACTAAGCCTATTTACCGGAAGGGTACCGAGGCAGTCAGAATAAGCAATGACGCAGGTCTACAAATGTCATCAGTAGAGCTCAAGTCCAGAAAAAAGTGTGGGGATTCATTAACATACGCACAGGGATTGCACACAAAAGTGGAATACGCACATTTAATTCAACTGGCCTTTCCTAATAAAGTGGAATACGCACATTTAATTCAACTGGCCTTTCCTAATAGAAGAAAATTCAAAATAGAAATGAGCATTGTCGTTCACAAAATGAATCAATACCCGAAAAAAAAGAAACAGCTAGAGTAGATTTTACTATAACACTGCTGCAAAGTATAAAAGGTGTGCACCCTTTTAACCTAAACATCTATATTGAAATATTCTACAGAAAGCAAAATACCAAATGTGCTTTGAAGACACTATAACGTGGTTTTGTGGGTTCAAAAGCTTGTGGGTGAAAACTTGAGCAAAGAAGCGTTTTTGCATGCTAGGTTTGTGCAGTTACATTGACATGTTCCCATGCGCCCACATTTTACCAAGAAAAGAAGACAAATGACTCTCTTCTCGGTGTTCCAAAACTTTTGGGATTTTATTTTTAGGGTTTTGTGTTATGCTGGTGCCCTATGTGATTATACCTGTTTCGACGATTTTCTCGTCTTTCTCAAATCAGGGCTGATCTCATTCCATTTTTCAAATTATAATTCACAAAAAAACATGTTATGTATATGAAAAAATGATATTCCCATTTACCATCACATGTAAAACGTGTATATATTGTATAAAAACATTCAAGAAAAATTGCCATTTTAGGGGGGGATGAAGGGTAGGAGTGTTACGGGTGGTAGAGAGAAAATTATAAGAAGAAAAGATGAAAATAATAAAATGAAACACAATAGTGACACAAAGTTAGATATTTTGAAATAATATTAACCTCCACAAAATAAACAAACAATAATATTTCCACATTTTGTATTTCTATCAAATTGCTTTCATGTTCTACAAAGAAATTTTCAAGAAACACAAGGTTTGTATGGTATTAGGTTCGAACTAAATCAGCTTACCTAATGCCGCTGGTTTGGAAATGTATTCTTTAGGTCTTTGGGCTAATTTCACGGGTTAAATCCCAGACTCATCTGGAATGTCAAAGGAAGTGATTTAGGGTAATTATGTTTGTCATCTTAATTAAAAGTTAATAAATCACCTTATGGTCTCTTTAATTACTGCCGGATTGTAAAGACAAAAAACAACACGTTAGGTGCTACCATTTATGAGTTGCTTGGATTTACTGAAAACGTGCTTTACTGTCTCTTGCATTGTTCGTGACTTCATTAAACAAAAATATGTGCTTTTTCTATCTCTTACAGATTCTTTTAGAATACGGGGAGATCTCCACGTGAAACCGCATGGGACTGAGATGACAACGCCCCCCTATACAGCCCCTCATGCACGCTTACCTTGACTGTTACGTCTCGTGCAAAAATGTCCTCTTCCACTCGGCGTCTCCGCCAAGCTTTTACTAACAACAAGTTAGTTTCCTAGCAACAGGGTCCTACTTCGCTCTCTGATACGGCAGCCATGCTTTGCGCTCGAAAGTGCTTTGTTTCTCCAAATTTTACCCCTAGTTGTGTTGTAATACGGATCTTTGGAGGTAAATCCGTGTTTAAAATTGAATAAAACGAATGTATGGTGTTTTTGTTTTTATTAATTAGGTTTAAGCGAAATTCTACTGTGTTACTTCATCTAGGAACATTGTTCATTTATTGTTCGAAAAATACAGAGTTATTTGCGGTTTATTCGCTGATATGTTCAGTTGTTGATATTTTGATAGAACGACTTTAAATAATACACACAAATGAAAAGGGTGCGTGTAACAAATTTGATGGACTTTTTCCTGTAATGTGTAACATAAACAACAATGTACAATTGTCAAAATCCTAACTTTTGTAAAAAAAAAGGGGGAGGTATGGTATTAGGTGACATTTACATTAGGTATGAGAAGTGCTCATGTATTGATACACATGGTATAACAATTAACACTTAAATATGAATTTTGAGAATCAGACTCAATAGCTAACAATGAAGAAACGACACGTTAACTATGGCTAACCCCCACATTTGCCCACAATATGGCCACTACAATGGAAACTATAGCAGGACTATAGGATTGGACGACGAGAGAATCTGCAATTGGGGTTTTTTAAAGTCTTTCTATCAAAATATCAACAACTGAACGGAGACGCTGAGTGGAAGAGGACATTTTTGCACGAGACTTAACAGTAAAGGTAAGCGTGCATGAGGGGCTGTATAGGGGGACGTTGTCATCTCAGTCCCATGCGGTTTCACGTGGAGATCTCCCCGTATTCTAAAAGAATCTGTAAGAGATAGAAAAGCATGTATTTTTGTTTAATGAAGTCACGAACAATGCAAGAGACAGTAAAGCACTTTTTCAGTAAATCCAAGCAACTCATATATGGTAGCACCTAACGTGTTGTTTTTTGTCTTTACAATCCGGCAGTAATTAAAAAGAGACCATAAGGGGATTTATTAACTTTTAATTAAGATGACAAACATAATTACCCTTAATCACTTCCTTTGACATTCCAGATGAGTCTGGGATTTAACCCGTGAAATTAGCCCAAAGACCTAAAGAATACATTTCCAAACCAGCACCATTAGGTAAGCTGATTTAGTTCGAACCTAATACCATACAAACCTTGTGTTTCTTGAAAAATTATTTGTAGAACATGAAAGCAATTTGCTAGAAATACAAAATGTGGAAATATTATTGATTGTTTATTTTGTGGACGTTAATATTATTTCAAAATACTATTGTGTTCATTTTATTATTTTAATCTTTTCTTCTTATAATTTTCTCTCTACCACCCGTAAAACTCCTACCCTTCACCCCCCCACGTAAAATGGCAATTTTTCTTGAATGTTTTTATAGAATATATACACGTTTTACATGTGATGGTAAATGGGAATATAATTTTTTCATATACATAACATGTTTTTTGTAAATTATAATTTGAAAAATGGAATGAGATCAGCCCTGATATGAGAAAAACGAGGAAATCGTCGAAACACGTGTAATCACATAGGGCACCAGCATAACACAAAACCCTAAAAATAAAATCACAAAAGTTTTGGAACACCGAGAAGAGAGTCATTTGTCTTCTTTTCTTGATAAAATATGGGCACATGGGTACATGTCAATGTAACTGCACAAACTATTCATTTATCCAAACGGAGTTGAGGAACCGAGTACTCCGTTGTTACTTTCCCGTGCGACCCTGAAAAGGCAATTCCAAGTGCACAAATAAGGGCTCTGAGGTCTAATTACAGGATAACCCCGCGCAAATGGGTTCCTCAGAAAAACTAAGGTGTTTTTGCATGCTGGCCTCAAAAACACAAGGGTGATGGAGTCGGCACTGTGAAAAAAGTGGGCGGATGCTGTCAACCCACATGTAATCTCAACTTGTACCCTGAAAATCATCACAGGGCCAAGGAGAACATATTCAGTTCATCAACCTCTCTTCCCACATCCATGGAACTGGGAAATCATCCCAACAAATGTGCCCTCTGATCCTTTCCCCTCCTCACCACAAAGTTTGGCTTTCATCAATGCTCTGTTTTATAAATCAGACCTGAAAAGTACACACATCACAATTAAAGTACTCCAACAATATAGGAATCCTTGTTGAAATATGTCAAACAATAAGGGGGTCATTACGACCCTGGCGCTAAGGGATTACTGGTACCGGTAATCCTTTAGTGCCCAATTCCCATAACAGCGGCTGGAACCAGCCGTTATTGCAGGGACCCGCAAAGGGACCCTGGCGATAAATACGGTACCGCAATTTGCGGTACCGTAATTAGCGCCTTTCCCCATTCCCATTATGCCCTATGGGGCAAAAATGGGAATGGGGAAGGGCCATGGTGAAATGGGGAAGTACCGCCCCGCCAACCTTGGAATGGGGTGGTACTTCCCCATTTCACCATGCCGGACTCGTTACAATACTGGCAGCAACCTTGGTGCTAATAGCGCCATGGTTTAGTGCCGGTATTGTAATGAGGGCCTAAGAGTACAAATGTTGCATTATTTTCAGCCCTATCATGAAGACTACGAATACCAGAATGCAATTCCACAAAATTCTAAAGAATGGCTCGTAGGCTGTCTTTGAAGACTTAATCATAACAAAAGATAAGGCGATATGCTAGCCTTTTGCATCATTTGACAAAGGCATGCTTTATATGATGCGACTGAAATGTGACATTCTCCCACCCAATTTTTTATTTTATTTAACACACTAAATGCGAGCATGTGAATACTATGGATGAATACTATGAATACCACCCAGTCCAGCACCCTGGCAGTGGCTGCTGACTTTGGGTCAGGCCACCAGCCAGGGTGAGGGACTTGGTCGCACGGGGTATACCTGATGCCTGCTTTATTTAATGGACAAGGCGTGCTTGTACTGTCCAATTACTTATGCAGCAACTGCAATGTGGCCCCCCTGCCCCTGCCAAAAGATGGGGGGGACAATTTGGCAGGCCACATAAGTTGGGGGGGACTTGTCCCCTCTGGTCCCCCCCTAATTACGCTCATGTCTGCCACCCTCCTCAGTCAAGGATTTAGGCATTCAAATCTCAGCCTCATATCTATGGGCCTCATTACGAGTCAGGCGTTAAGGGGTTAACGACGCCGTAAACGGCGCCGACCCTTAACGCCTGATTCCGAGGTCCCTTTGCGCCATGGTGAGTTTAACGCCTGCTTTTTGCAGGCGTTAAAATCCATGGCGCTAAGGGACCATGGTGCTAATTACGCCACCGTAATTTACGGTGGCGTAATTAGCGCCTTCCCCACTCCCATTATGCCCTATGGGGCAAAAATGGGAATGGGGAAGGGTAAATGTGAAATGGGGATTTACCGCCCCACTCACCTTGGAATGGGGCGGTAAATCCGCCATCCACCATGGTGTAAACGTAGTTTACACCATGGTGGTAAGGGTACGACCCAGGCGGTAACTTACCGCCTGGGTCGTAATGAGGCCCTATGTCTTTGCAGGGGGCATCTACTTGTCAAAAGGGACATTTCAAGCTTAGGACCCTTTGTAAGGTCCTTTCCTACATTCCTACTAAATTCCACACTCCTGTGGTCTCCTCTTTAGTGATAAGTGGAATCGCCTATTGCAACGCGCTCCACCGATTTACTTACTCCATCGTCTCCAGTTGTTGCAGAACATGGCAGCAAGAGCGGTGCTGCATCACCCCTTCAGTTCCCACATGACCCCTATCCTCCGCCAGCTTCACTGGCTTCCAGTCGAGAAGCGTGTGCTGTTTAAGTCTTTGCGCATTGTGCACAATTACTTTTACAAACAAGGGGCTATCTTCAGATGAAATTCTGTCCTTATGTTTCCCCTAGAACACTGCACTCTCAATCTACATTAACTATTCAAATTCCAAGGATAAAGTTCTCCCAACTCGGTGGTCGAGCTTTTTCGCTGGCTGCGGTACAAGCCTCGAATTCTCTCCCATTGTGCCTCCATGCCACAGAGGCCCATCTGTCCTTCCGTCGTGCCTTGAACACCTTTCTTTTTAGTCCCCTGGCCCTGTCAGTCTGACTGCGTAATTCTTAGTGTATAGCGCCAAGATGACTTCGGGTGACCGCTTGCGCTTTATAAGTGCTGTTAACATAAAATAACATAACATAGTGTATGTACGTTAGATAGTGTATGTAAACGAGAGCTAGCTGGTTACTGGAGCACGTATGGTAGTAAGCGAAGGTCAGATACATTCAAACACAAATAAGCGTTTAGAGTTTAGCAATCTGGCCGCCATTATGGAGTGTAAGCATTGGTAATGATTTTGAATGGCAACTTTGCCATAATATGCACTGGCAAAGCCAATAAATAGGTCGATCTGTGCACATTTGGAAAATTAGACGTTTTGTCACATAAGGCTTTACAAACTATTTGCATCCTCTAATTTGAATGTATGAATGCCTGTGTCATTATTGCACCTAATAAATACAGGTAACATCTTTGAACAAAAATCATAAATCTCGCAAGATCCCTGCCACTAGCCCAGACCCAAAGTTCATTCATGGCATCCCAAAGAGAGAGAGAATCCTGTAGCACAATCCCTGCAAAACGATGCCGCCATTGCGTGCCAAGATTAGGCTTCAGACTGAGTATCACGATGTGCTGTGGCTCGACACTCTCGCCGGATACTCTTTCATTCCTTCGCCAACATGCCAGTGCCCCTGCGACACTGCTATCACCTCCACTGTCTGTATATTCTGTATATAACTGTTGTTCAACTATTACTGTTTTATTACCATGTACTGTGCCTTGTAACTTGTACTAAGCGCCCATTTACTCCCGGGTCTGGAGCGCTATAGAAATAAAATAAACAAACAAACAAACAAACTGCCTCGGATCAGGAAAAGGCAAACTGCTCCGCATAGCAGCGAAACAGAGGTTAAAATGTCTGCGCAGCACCAGTGCAATGCTCGCATGGCGATCTATGGACCCGTGCGATTATTCCCGCACAAGCTGCATCGTATCCACAGGTGGGATCTTTTCTAAGCAAAGGCTCTTAATTCTATTGTTCCCTTTCAATGGGAGCTTTTTTTTCTTTTCCACTTTCAAGAGAACCTCATCCTCCCTGAAGCACTGCGTTCCATTTGCTTTTGTTCCTCTGCTCTTAAACAAATCACGTGCGCCTCTGGGACAGTTTCCTCTCGGCGCTCCGTATTTTTCCAAGCACATTGCGGAATTCCCCACCATTGAGGAGCTTGTGAAGACTTCTGAGAACGGAGAAGCCGGCCAGAGGGCGCTCCGGTCGACAGCTGTTAAGGGGTGCTAGAAGCGGATTCACGAAAACGACTGCAAACATAAAATGTGCAGAGAATACACGTATTCGCATTTGTTTTAAAAATGCGCAGGTTGCCTTATTCACAACGGAGAGCGGGACATTTCTAGGGGGTTGGGTGCAGCGCAAAAGATCGGGTGGCCAGCCCCCCCCCCCCATGCTTACATTAGTTATTCCACAGTGTCTGGCCTTTTATGGGTCTCCTTGTGAAATGTCTTAAAAATAATAAAGCATTTTTGTCCATTTAGGGGCGATAGAAATGCAAGTGGAAATACCGTGGTTCATACTGTCCTACCTAATCTAAATGCAAGGCTTTTTCTCCAGGAAATTGGTTTTAGAGGGCAGTGCTACTTTATACATAGCTTAATCAACCCAAGACAGACATTTTGCATAGGCAAAAAAGGCTTGTTTTTGGCCAAATTTGCATACCCACAATGCCTTGCTGATGTGACTCAGAACTGGAGCTGAACTTCCAGCAATGGCTACTAGTTGGTGGTGGACTATCTTACTTTCACATTTCAGGTAAAATATTTTTTTCAAGCCTTTTTACACCCTCCGTAACTTTTCTGATACATATACATGTCTAACTACCAAAATGAGGTAGATCAGAATGACCACTGTCCATTTTGTTTCTCCGAAACCACCATAGGCCTTTTCAGGGATGGTTATTTGATGGCAGTATTGCATGTGTGGCTTGTTAGCTGAAATAGCCCATTCTACTCCGACATATATGTTAGAAGGGTCGTTTTACTAGAATTTTTTTAGACCTCGCATAATATTGATTTTCTTTGCTAAACATGCTTCAAAACTAATTTCAAGGATATGAACTACACCAGACTGGCAATCGCCAATGAGGGTGTAACTTATCTACACCAGACTGGCGATCGCCAATGAGGGTGTAACTCAAATGTGGTTGTTGTGTCCGTCAGAGCGGTCAATCTTGGGCCGATACAGCTATTTATAGAATAATGCTGCTGCATGAGTCAATGGCGGGCATTATAAGTTTGGCGGTGCAGGTAAAGTGCTGGGAAAAGTGGCAGTAATTCCGTGAACAGTACTTTTCCCGCCCCGCCAAACTACAAGTTTGCTGGTGGGTGTTCACTGATTTACCTCCAGCCAAGAGTCGTAGGTATATCAGGCCCCGCCGGGAAAAAACTGCTCGTATTTTCAGCACCGGTAATACTGGCAATCCTCTCCATGGAGTCCAATGGGAATCCATGGAATGGGGTTTTACCACCCTGTCTGCCGTCTGTAATATCCCGGTAATAAGGTAATATCTGGCGGCAGAAACAGTAGGGCAGTTTGCGGATATCCTGCCGGAATTACCATCAGGATACTGGCAAACCTATTATAGCGCCAATGACATTTCATTCATATGGAGAAAATGTGCATGCATTTAAGATGGCCTTCTTCGCATACACATTGGAAAAATGTGTTTTCTCTTTAGTTTTTGACCAAATTGCTCCTTATATATGGAGCGCCTGGGGACCAACCCCGTTGGTGACGGTGCACGGTACAAATACCTTAAACATTTAACATTTTATTCTACCCATCTACAGCTATCACGATTCTGTTCTTTTTTCTTCCTTTTTTACGCATTGAAATGCAGTGTAGTGCAGTTTTCTACATTTCTGAATATTTTTTTCAGATAAACTGTGCAGTGGTTGAATACCCATAGTGCTTTGCCTGGTGGTTGCCAACTTTGAGATGAACTTCCTGGAATGGCAACTAGGTGTGGCTGTGTCACGTGGAGCTTGTGACCCGAAACGGGCTGTTCTGTGGCTAGTGAAGAGCCGGAGCTGCACCATCCGGCACTGTGGGCTAATAGGAACTGTAAAAAGGGAAGCGCATAACATGGAGGAAACCTTATTTCGAGTAAGCAAGAGTCATGGGTTCCAAGTTACTTATTCCTTAGCTACATCATCATTGGACACAGCTGCCTGTGGGTTGAACCTATTCAGTAATGAAACCATAATAACATTGGGGGCCTCTTCTTACAAGCCTTTGTGCCTGGAAGCCAGTCTTTCCTAAAAGACACGACTCACGATAAACAGAAGCGACCCGCATGATAATAAGCACAATTATGACTCTAAAAAACAATGGATGCTATCAAACACCGTTCACAATTCGAGTGATTCACCTACCTTAACACATCCAATGACACACAACCTGACCTCGAATCAGAGCTGGCACTCTAGGAAAAGAGAAACCGCATATCCAGTCTCATTGGGCGTGGATCTGTGCGTAGTCATTCCATACGGTCTCCAAGAATTGCGTCACACGTCACACGTACCAGGCCCGAGCGCCCTTCCTGGAAACTCGCATGAAGAAAGGAAAATGATTCGCCCTGGGACCCACTCTTGTGGTCTCAAGATAAAATCCCCTTTTTCTTGTACTCTCCTATTTCCCTCTGTCCTATTTCACTCCCAGCTCCTGCCACCACCCAAGTCTTGTTGCTTTTCCCCCACCTTTTTCTCATCCTAACGCTATGTTATTTTCTCATGACACCTTTCTTTAATTTCTCCTTCCCTTGAATGCCCCTCTTATGTGTATACCGAGTTGAAGCTGCCAACAGAACACCACTCCTCTCACTATCCTACTCCCTCTTCACCTTACTAACCCATCCCACCTTCTCGTTTGCAGATCCGCCAGAGCGCCTGGGGACCAAATCCCTTGGTGACCGTGCGCGGTACAAATACCTTTAACATTTATTCTTCCAATCAGGGGTGTTGCTAGGTCTGGAAAAGATTGGGGGCTACACTAATGTCGGGCCTGTCGGGACTCAGGGCTAGCTAGCCTTTTGGATGTAGCCCCTGAGCTTCTATCTGGGGCTACAATAATACCTGGGGTTATAGCCCCCCCACCCCCAGAAACGCCTCTGCTTCTTGGTGACTTCATCTTCCATCGCTCTTCTTCCCGTTCTACTGTTCCCCTTATCCAGTGCTTTCAGTGGGATTGGAAATCGAGGGGGGCCCTAGTTAGGGGGTGTGGCCTAAGGACACGACCCCTAACGAGAGCCCCCTCCCGCCCCCCCAGGTTAAGGGCAGGGGGCGGGGGACAGCTGGTAAAAGTTGGAGCTGGGGCACACTGGCATTATTACCTTTGATGCACCCAGCCCCTCCTTTTAAAAAAAAGAAGGGTCTGGGCGCACCAAAATGTGTGACACCCAGCTCGCACGCAGCAGGCAGTCCGTTCATTCAAGGAGCCCGCTTTAACCATGGGCTCCTTGACTGAAATGTCTATTCTTGAAACAGGAGGAGGGCTGGAGGGCTCAGTCTCTCCTTTTGTTTTCAAGTAACTAGTCATCACCCTGGTGATGACTAGTTAGTTACTCGAAACAAATCGAGACCCGGGCAGTCCAGCCCTCCACCTGTTCCGAGGACATAGAAATCAGGCAACCCACACTGACTGGTTACACCTGCTGCTTGCAGCTGTCTGTACTTCAGTTTAGAAAAAAGAAAAGGCTTTTCTTTTTTCCAAACCGAAGTAGCTCGTGCAACTGTGCAGCCTCTACACGGGCTGCATGAGGTGTCGGCTGGCAGGGGCTAGTCGGGGGTGGGCCTTTTCAGGAGACTGCCGGGGCATGGCCCGGCAGGGCCCCGGCCCACCTAAAGCCGTGCCCGTATCTGTATTCTCGATTTCTACCACCTCTCTTCTATTCCTACCCCTCCCTCCCTTTCTCCCTCCCACATTTCTGGCTTCTCTCTCGACCTCATTTTTCTTTCATGCGCCCTGTTACTTCTGTTTCTGCTCTCCCAGTGTACTCCTCTGACAACAGCCTTCTTTCTTTTGCTATTATTCTGGTTTCCACGCACTCCTCCTCTTTCTCTGTCCATACCTTTTATCGTCGCAAACTTCGAAACATTGGCGCTCTTTCTTTTACTTCAACCTGTCCTTTCTCTCTTCATTCGTTACCTGCTTGCGTCTCTCTTTCAGCTGACGGTGCTGCGTCTTCCTTCTTTTCCTCTTTAACCAGTACTCCATGCTCTGTACCCTGCCTCCCCTCTCTTACCTACTCGAAAACCTGCCCACCCATAGTGAACTCTGCAGCTTCGCTCCCTGTGACACACTCATTTATTTATTTATTTATTACATTTATATAGGGCCCCTAACCCTTAGGCATCTGGGTGCTTAACGTTGCTGAACATTGCTAGTGCAAGTCACGTGGCTCCTTTGGATTCTGCCATTCTCTCTTCTCTTCGTTCCACCTTCGATACTGCCCTCCTCTCCGCCAAACAATGTTACTATTCTGATATTGTTAAGTCATACTCTTCTCCTCATCATCGTCTTTTTCAAACTTTGTCTCCTATATGTCTGGACTCTGTGCCCTCATTTCTTTCCACTGATGATTTAGTCCCGTCTTCTGCTTCTCGACCCACTTCTCTGACCTCACGGTCCTCTTTCACCCTACCCTTGGAATCCGATACTGCCGCTTAACCCTCTGCCCCCTTGCAACCCCTTCCATCATCCCGTATTCTCAAAGTCTATCCCTTCTTCATCCTTTTCTTACTGCTCTGCTCAATATTTCTCTCTTGACTTTTGTCTTTACTTCCTCTTTAAACATATTCCAATTTTTCCTATTCTTAAAAAAGCTTTTCTGGACTCCCCCATTCCTTCGAATTATTCCCCCCTACCTCTCTGAGCTCCTGGAGCGTGCAGTCTATTCTCAAGTTTCTTCTTTTATCACCTACTATTCCCTTCTTCCGGTTCCATGTCTTAAAATCGTGGCAAAAATGGCTGTGTACAAAATATTGCGGCAAAAATGATGTGGTTTTGCCACCACAATCATGTAAAGGATGCAGGGACACCCCTGCAACCCCCAGACCCATTATACCATTTAAGGGTATGGGGGACACCCTCGCAATCCCCCGCTCCCCTAAAATGGTATAATGAGGTACACCTTTACCGGGTCAAACCACGGCATGATTTTTTTTACCGGCGACATTTTTGCCGCGATTACCTGATACCCTGCTTCCTTGTTTCCATTCTCGTTTTCGCTCTCATCACTCCACTGAGAGTGCTTTACTTTCAGTGTGTGATTCTCCCCTCTCTGCTTGTTATGCTAAGCACTCCTCACTTCGAATTCTTCTTGACTTGTCGGCATATTTCGACACTGTCAATCACTCTCTTCTGCTTTCTTCGATCTCCTCTCTTTGGTTCTCTGTTTCTGTTCTTAAATGATTTTGATCTTATTAATCCAATCGTACTCTGTTTCCTGGGCGGGTAATACCTCCACTAATTTTCATCTCAATCATGGTGTTCCTCAAGGCTATGTTCTGGGTCCTCTTCTATTTTTATCCTGTCTACACCTGTCCTCTGGCATCCATTATCTCTTCCTTTGGGCTGTCCCGCCATTTTTATGCTGATGACACCCAGCTCTTTTGCGTCCTTTTCTTATTTTTCCCCTATGATTAATGCTACTATTTCTTCTTGTCTCTTAGCTATTCAGTATTGGATGGCTGACCACTATCTTGTCCATGATTCCAGTAAAACAGTGGTTCTTTTCTTTTCCTGCTTCTACTGTCCCGGCCCCTCTTTCACCTGCCTTTATTTCATGGCCTCCTTCTAATCAAGCAAAAGCAAAGAGGTGATGGCTGGAAAGTTTAGAAGGAATCTTAACCACTGGCATTGCTCTGGGTGACCCTCTAGACCATCGTTCTTTGCCTACCAAACCATTACAGAAGGGAAACGACCATATGCAAATCAGGCTTCGCCCCTCCCCAAAAGGGGCAGTCCAGCCCAAATTGCTAGGTCACATCCCTTCTGCACAAGACCACAAGCATCCCCAAACATGTTCCAGCCTCGTTGGGCCTCATCAGTGAGGAGTAGCTTGGGTCTCTATCCCCAGCAGGCACGGGACCCACCTCTGGGCATACCCGCCCCACTCGTGGTGACAAAGCAAAAACAAAGAGGTGATGGCTGGAAGGTTTAGAATGAATCTTAACCACTGGGGTAGGACCAATCCTGATTTGCGTATGGTTTTCCCCTTCTGTAATGGCTTGGCAGGCTGAAAAACGATGGTCTGGAGGATTCCCAGAGCAATGCCTGTGGTTATGATTAATTCAAAACCTTCCAGCCATCGCCTTTTTGTTTTGCTAAAGTCAACCCAAGTGGGACGGGTATGAGCAGACGTGGGTGCCGAGTCTGCCCGGCCTAGAAACCCAAGCTACTCCTCACTGATGATGGAGTTTTTGTTTTCCTCCTTCTAATTGACCCATTTCAACAACTGCTTGTAACCTTGGAGTCTACTTAGACGTCTCGCTGTCCTCTACCCACCATATTTCCTCTCTATTGCATTCATGCAGGGCACATCCTTACAATATTCACAAAGCTAGGCCCTTTCTTTTAATCCATGCCTCCAAGCTCTTAATATCCTTCCTCATCCTTTTGTGTTGGCTTTTCTACTGCTCCTGTCTTTTCTCTGGCCTTCCAGTCTTGCGCCTAAGTCCTCGCAGATGCATCTAAAACTCATCTATCCGTCTCTTATTCTCCAACTCATCTCACAGCTGGCTCTCACCTGCTCTTTCTTTCTTTTGCTTCCATTTCACTTCTGTCTCAAATTCACTTTCCTTTATTTAGTCTCCAAGTCTCTTCCTACCCCTTCTTCAGCCTGTCTCTCTCCCATTGTGTCATTTCTATTCTCCCACTTGCTCTCTTCGTTCTCAATCTCTGTTCCTCCTTACTGTCCCTCAACCTCCATTTACCCAGACCCATTTCCGCTCCCTTTCTCTCCTGGTTCTGTTACATTGGAACACACTCCCGCTCTGCCTTTGCTCTCTTCCCTCTTACTCTGTTTTTCACTCCCGCCTCAAAGACTATCTTCTCTTCCCCTAAATTGGTTTTCTTTGGGATTTTCATTTGATGTACAATTTTAATGTCTCCAGTGCTTTCACGTAAAGCATTAATTAAATTAAAGTCAAATACAAAATATGCTTTTGTACTGCGCTCATCGACACTGTCGTGACCTTACGGCACTGAGTCTTGACTGATTAATGGTGTGTTTCACCGGTAGCTGGTCTTTCCATCGAAAGGGTTTCCATCAAAACCCTTTCCAACGAAATTTTTGCATTGAATTCTTTTGCATCAAATGCATTTTTTTTGCATCAAATGCATATATGGATGGGCTAAAGGGTTATTTTTCGTTGGGGTGGGGTTCTAAGGGGAAAGAATAAGAGGGAACGGGCGGGACGGGCGGGACCCCCCAAAAATGCAAAAAAAAGCATTTGATTCAAACAAATTTGATGCTAAATTTTCGTTGGAAAGGGTTTTGATGGAAACCCTTTCGATGGAAAAACCATAAACCTATTGTACCCATTCCAGGAGCAACCAAATTGTGGGCTGTGGGAGAAAGGAAAAGGGCAAAAGGTGAGAGGATAAGTCAAGGTACAAGGGGGTTAAATGAAAGGACATATACCTGTGGTAGTAGGGGAGCAGTGTAGTACTTCTGATGCCACTGGTGCTGTATCCCTTTAAAATATGAGCACACAGATAGCCAAACCCGTTGCTGATGTGGAGCAACAACGTTCCACTCATAGAGCAATGTTACCTCTGTTCATCCACATAGGTTTAATAAGGACCCGATTTCATGAGATTCCGTGAACCACCTGACCATGTCCTGGTTTGCTTCTGAACAACTGTCTGTGCTCCTGGTCTCCAAGTGTAGTCTTCTTAATGCTGTCTTCTTGAAACAAGTCAAAAAAGGAGAGTCTTTCAGTCTCAGAAGTAGAAGTGCCTTACAGGAAACACAGATGAATCCGACAAAAGTGCCAGAGCCTGAACACCTTCACCAGCAATAGGGGACTTGAATTAAACCTGATGTGTTATCACTTCCAGTAGAGTAGAGCATTGTGAACACCAACTGCCAGCATGAGAGCTTGAAAGACCTTCAGTACAAACTAAAGGACCAAAGGCCAAAATAATTTACCTTCCTAATCTTCTACAATCCTAATACAAAATCTACTTTGGTTGTCTCGTCATGCACTCACATTATTACAAGCTGTATCCTTCCTTCTTTAAGAAGCCCACCACCATTTGAATTCAGCTATTTGTTTAATATGAACCCTCTTTTCCGCACCATATCACCCTGTCCCTTTTCCTTTCCTCAGTAGTATTTTACAGTCTGGATACACCCTGCGGGGAAACAAACAACCACTTACGAAAAAAGAATCTGTGCTTTGAGACCACTATGCTGGGAATTTGAAGTGGTAGAAAAGATCTCTAGCACAACAAAGCATTTTACGTCAAATTGGACACCATTATCTTTTCTTCCTGGAGAAACCTGAGCATAGAAGAGCAACTCTAGTTATATCTTGTTGTCTGGTCCCCTAGGTCTTCAGACACGGTAATGATAGGGTCTACTCCGCTAATATAGTGGCATACTGAATTCCATGATCTGACAGCCTACTTGTTGTTTCTTTTGTCATTGCCCAAAAACACCTAACACCATTAATTTAATTGTCGCTTTTATCAAGTGGGCAAAAAGGTGTGGCTCTTGGAAGATCTGCCGTTTCCTTTCTTTTCCTTCTTTGTTTCCCTTTAGTGTGCCCTGCATTCCCCTTTACACTACCACCTCTTGGTTCTGCCACTTCTGTCAGCCTGACTGGCACTGCCAGATCATCCCTTTGGTGATCAAGGAGATGTTGTAAACTGTATCTGTTAAAGAGGTCTTCATACTTCAAGAGCATGCTTGAGCACATCTCGAGTCCATCGCACAGCCATGCACGGAGAAATTCTAGCACCTGTGATGAATCAGGACAGTTCGTCGCTTCTCACCAGAGGGGAGCAACCCCCTTTGAGGCTAAGGAAGTAAGCCCACTCAGGAAGACCAGTCCTAGGGGTCTGGACAAAGAGGGACCTCACTGGGAGTGACTCCCCTCTCAGGGACAAGGAATCCCATTATGAAAAGGAACTCCCAGTCCAGCGTGCATTGCCTGCCTACATGGACATTTGAAAGTCTCTTGTTACTTCTGTTTTGAATCCACCAAATAATGACATTTGTTCAATCTCTTTGGCTTCAGGTAATGCTGGATCTCGCCTGAACTCCACAGTCAAAGAAAAGCGACACACCCCTTTTGTTTCCGATGACGTGCATACAACCGTGAGGAACGTGGCATGTAGAAGAGAGAATCCTATGCAGAGACGAGCCCCTGACGGAAATAAATCCTGGAAGGGCGGATTCATGCTAGACCACAGAGCCAGTGGTAGCTTGGGGAGCAAACGAGATGCTCACAATATGCTGGAAGGCTGGCGTCCTGACCGGCAACGAGGCATGCGCCAAGAAGGAGTCAGGCGTGAAGCAACCATCTTGTCTGGTGACCAGACCACACAGAGTGGGCCTGGGGCCTGGTAACCGATGCAGAGACCAGACTGAAGTTGAGAGAGCAAATCCCTGAGCCCCACACGAGAAGTACATTAGCTGCCGAGCTGAGCAGAGGAAGGGAAGCAAACACTCCCAAAAAGGTAACACCATAGAGAGGAGCGAACCCTGAGAATCAAGGCTGGTAACCCTTCGAGGCTGGGAGAGCCACAAGGGTTACGGGAACCTAACACAAGTTTTTTCCTACTATTGCTGCTTATTTGACTGTTTTTGGCCCTTCCAAGATGGCCGCCGTGGCTTTCTTTGTTGTGTGGGCAGGCTGTGCTGAACCACCTCTCCCTGTACTGCACTCCCATTGGTTGCTGAGTGTTTTCTTACATCCAATCAGGGACCGGCAGGCTTCAGCCGGCCCTCTCAGCAAAGCCCCACTTCCAAGGCCTCTGTCTGCTCCCTGTCCACTTCCGGAACGCTAATTGGGGTCCTCCCTGCACCTTAACCACAATGATGCTGCCACCTCACTCCTCTAAGAAATCCGGACTGCCTTGACTTTGCCACTTCCAGAACTATGGGTTAGTTCCCTCCTTATGGACTCACTTCTACTGCCTTTGACTATCACTGTTCTTTCTGCTTGTACTCCCATGTTGTCATCCTGCTGCGCAGTGCTTCCTAAAACCGTTTGCAAAACATAACAAGACAAATCTTGCTGTTTTTGCTTTGCTCTTAAAAGTCAAATCTTGCTGTTTTTGCTTTGTTCTAAAAAGTCAAATCTTGCTGCCCATTGTGAAATTCTCTGTATTTAGCTTGTATACTGTTTCTTCTCTGTAACTTGCCAGTCCAGTGACCTCACCACTCTATTTTGTCCCACACCTACCTGCCTTAGCCCCCCCAGTATCTCCATCCTCTCCTCACTTCCACCCCAATGGCGCTTTCTGTTTCTCCTATCTTCTCCAACTGCTTCTCCATTGACTATCCTTCCCTTCTCACTAAGTCTGGTAGGAAGAAGTTCAAAAAGGATATCTTGGCCTCTAACCCTGGTCTTCCTATCGCCGACACCTACTCCAACGCTTCCGCCAGACAGACCCTTACCGACATCCTCTTTGTCGTTCCTTCACCAGATCTACGGACTCCTCATATGGTCTCTGTGCTCTGCCCTATCTCCTCCT
This sequence comes from Ambystoma mexicanum, assembly GCF_040938575.1. NCBI lineage: Eukaryota > Metazoa > Chordata > Amphibia > Caudata > Ambystomatidae > Ambystoma > Ambystoma mexicanum. The sequence goes on along the minus strand of NC_090923.1, from coordinate 1,360,490,488 downwards.
CTCCCATTAATGGTGGCACTCGCTGGGAAGTTCTCATTTCTTCCTTCGACTCCTCTAAAGTCATCATTAATGTCTACCTAAATGGCACTGTCATGGTCCAAGGCCCTCAGGCCAATCTCCTCCTCTTTGATAGGCGTTTCCCTCGCCTCATCAATTTCCTCTCATCTCCTGCTGTCCCCTCCTCTCCCCCCTTGGCTACCTTGCCCTCTCTCTCCTCCTCCTCCTTTGCCCCTCCTAGGGTTCTTTCTCCTCCGCAGGGCGTACCTCTGATCTGTACCCCTCCCCGGAAGGTCTTTAAGGCTGGCAACCTTTTTCATATTGCCACTCTCAACTCTCGCTCTGCCGTCAAACACTCCTCTGACATCTGCCACCGCCTTGAAGAACTAGACCTTGATGTCCTTGGTCTTACTGAGACACGGTTCACGGCCAGCTCTGTCACGAGCTTTGACACTCTCCTCTCTGATGGCTACAAGATCCTCTCAGCACCCAGATCCTCCCGGTCCGGTGGGGGGGTAGCCCTGATCTTTCCTGAGTGGATTCCTGCCTATATCATTCCCACTCAGACCTATTCCTCTTTGGAAGGCCTTGTCTGTAGGCTTTCTCTCTCGCCTACCCATTCTCTTACTGTGGTTACCATCTACCGGCCTCCTGGTCAAATCACCTCATTTCTCTCTGAGTGGGCAGACCTCTCTTCCTCCCTCCTGGCCTCTACCACTCAACTCCTCCTCCTCGGTGACCTAAATATACATTTAGACTCTCCTTGCTCCTCCTCTGTACTCTTCTGTGACCTCTGCGACTCCCTCTCCCTGTCCATCCTCCCCTCTGGCCCGACTCACTCTGCAGGGCACACACTCGATGTCTTGATCTCCTCTGACCTCCCCCTCTCCATCCCTCTGAACACTCCTCTCTCCTGGAGCGATCACTCCCTCCTCTCATCTCATCTCTCCCTCTCTTCCCCCCCAAGCCAAGCCTTCCCCAACACTGCCACCTACCTTCTGAGACATCTGGCCCATGAAGCGTGTGTCAGATGAGGCTTTTGCAGGCTCTTTCTCCCCCCCCCTCCAACTTTGGCTGTCTCACATCCAGACACAGCCCTGTCTCTGATCTACTCTTCAATTTCTGATACGCTTGATGTTCTTGCCCCTGTCATGAGGATCCGTTTGAAGTCCAAAGCCAAGTGCAATTCCTGGTATGACTCTGACCTAGCTACACTTAAACGTAAGTGTAGGGCAGCTGAGAGGAAATGGAGGACTTCCTGTTCATCCTCTAACAAACTGGCCTGTCGCCTGCTACAAAGGCAATACCGACTCTCTGTCCTCACCAAGAAGAGAGTCCACATTCAAGCTTGTGTCTCTGCGGCATGTAACAACTCGGCCAAACTCTTTAAAATCTGCAAGGAGCTGGCCAACCCTGCTGCAGTCTCTACCCCTCCTGTTGCCTCCCATGCTCTTTGCAATGCCCTTGCCTCTCACTTCATTTCAAAAACCCAGGACATCCTGTCCACCCTCTCCAGCCACACCCCTCCTCTTCCCTCTCCATCTGTGCTTGCTGATCCTCCTTCAGCCATCCTCCTAGCATCCTTCTCGTCCTTTCCTCATTTCACCCCTGATGAGGTTGCTAGACAAGTCCGATCTATGAAAGCCTCTTCAAAACAGGTTCATCCCTGTTCCTCTAAAACCATCAGGGACCACATTGACACCCTCGCTCCTGCCCTTGCTGATTTTTGCAACCACTCCTTTGCCTCTGGATCCTTCCCCTCCCCTCTGAAGCATTCCTTTGTGCATCCTCTTCTCAAGAATCCCACAGCTGATCCTTCTTGTCCAACTATCGCCCAATTTCCATTACTCCCTTTCTTGTCAAACTCCTGGAAAAGTTGGCCATCTTTCAGCTTCACCTTCATTCATATCTATACCCATACAGGCCCCCCTTTTTTCTTCCTGCACTTATCAGACCTACCCTGTATGCTGCCTTAAACCTAGCACTTGCAAATTGCTGGCTGCATTACCACTGTTTGTTGCCTTTATTATTTATTTATTGTTATTTATCTGTTTCTCCTCTGCTTCGCACTTTCCACTTCTCTCCCCTTCCATGCACTTTTCCCTTCCCCCCTTCCATGCACTTTTGCGTTCTCAATGTCACTGGGACTAGTAAGATCGCTGTTTTGTTCTCCCCTGTTCCCCTCCCTTTCCTTGTCGTGCTCTGAAACACTTGTGTACGAGCGCGATAGAAATAAAATATCAATCAACCTGAATCAAGACAAAGCAATCCTATCAGATGGCCAGAGGGCTTTGGGAGCCCTAGGAAACTGAAAGACATTGATGCTCAAGGCTGGAGAAGCCACAAGGGTTACGGCAGCCCGGAAAACCCGAATGGGCAAACGCTGCATCGAGGGCCTACTAAAACAAGCCTGATAGAAGGCCCAAGGACTTGGGGGAGTCCAAGAAACCCAAAATATAAATATCCGAATTGGCAAGAGAGATAACCTGGAAGGTTCAATTGTTTGAAAACAAGACAAGGACACGTTCAAACACCAAGTGGGAAGTGGCAGAGTTGTGTAAAGAAAACCTTGTCTTTACTGAGAGAAACTAAACCGTATGAAACATATAAAGACTGAAAACTGTGGCATACAGGGCCTGCAGAGAGGCTGAAGATCAATGCCAGATTACCAAATAGGCAAAGTAGGCACCGACCTATGGGCTCCAATCCTTTTAGGGGCCCCGCCAGTGCTTATTTTGTGCCAGTGTTTGCCAGGGCTGGACACTGGCAGTCTTCTTTCAGCACTTCTCAGCTGAGCAGGCCAGCTGTCGCCAGCAGCAGCAAGGCAGAGGCCTTGGTGCGCTGCACTGTGTTAGCATTCTTTTTAAAAATGATATCGGTCTCCCACCGCATTCGTGTGAATGCACCCTCCTGCTGTCTTTCATTTCAGGTTTTTTTTAAACTTGCGTGCCTGTGCATGACAGCCAGGGCCCAAGTGCAGACTCAGTGAGTCTAAGACACACCCTGGCTGGTGCGCACGGGCAGGCAGGAGCAGGACTAGTAGTCATCAGAAGCCCAGCAAGGCGCCGGCAGCCTCAAAAGGGAACCGGTTTTTTCGGTCCTCCCCATCCTCTGTGTTGGAGTCGCTCAGCTTGCTCTAGGTAGGTAATAATAAAACCAATTGTCAAGAGACTATTCAGTTTGTGGTGTGCCATAAACATTAGTTGTATTTGTCATACGAGACACGTTTCCAAGTAGCTGTGGTACATATGGCAACACTGCAGATGGAGGAGGTATTCCACGAGCAGTGCGCCTTTACAAAATGATGTCGTATATATCGATGGAGTTGAGCATGTAGCTGAGGGGCAATGCGTTGGTGCATAGGTGGGGGAGGAATGCTGGCAGGGAGTCATTCACAAAATATGGTGTACACGGAACCAGTGTATGAATTTGCTATTCATAAATTAGGCTGTTTCTCGTCAAGGTAGGGTAGGTATGGTAAGGTGAAAGTGCCCGTAGGTTGTCAAGGGTGCCCTGTTAGTGCTGCTACCCCCATGCCAGCTTTTGTATCATACAGGGAACACCGCCAGCCAGACATACTTTCAACACAGTCAGTGTGCCAATCAATGGGTTATTAAAGAATTGTCTATCCCATTAGATGCCACATGATTTCCAAAATCGATCCTCTTTTATTGCCTGGGTGTGTTCTCTTTTTCCTTCCCCTTTTTTTACTGGTAGTCTCCTCCGATCCAAATCAACCTGGAGGGGTTGGGACTCACAAGGTTGAATGTATTACACACCATAGAAGTTGGTAATTTCATTCTTATTCTGTCACTATTAGACAGGCGTTGTAACACCGCAACCTAGTTGAGAGTGCACAGTAGGCAGGGATAGTACCTTTGTTTCGCTCTATCCTTCTGTCTTCAGCCACAGCCTTGTTCTATTCCTTATTATTTTTTTATGAATAGACTTGAGTCCACCCCACAGTACAAACTTTTTGGGTTTGGTTTTATTAACTTGACCCTGTCTTGGGTTCTCTGTTAGCTGCTAGTAGCCTTAACACAGTTGTGTGTTGCCTAATCCTTTTGTGTGAACATTATCTACTAAGGGCAATACCCTGTCAATTTGTAGAATTTGCCCCATTGTTTGGTTATAATACTTTCAACACAGCCTGCACAGGGCCACAGTAATCTAATACAGAATGCTTGTTTTAAGCAACACGTCATCAAAACCTTTACTAGACGTTAATTCAGTTAACTGCTCAAATGGTGCCTGCAAATGAGGGTGTCAGAGGGGCATATAAATAATGGCAACTGCTGCTGCTTCTTTCCTGATGTACATAAGGTGGCTGGCTAGCGGTCCTTCTGGGAGGCAGCAGAGGAGGTTGCTGCAGTGCTGTTGTGGATACAAGCTGCTGGGATGAGGGGTCGGTGGCAGATCAATTTTGTCTAGTAAAATTGGTTTATTAAAATTGTTGTTGGGAAAATTAAAAACGTATTTGGAGATAAATTGCAAGGGGGGGCCTGAAATTTCAACTGCCTACGGGCCTCCACAGGGTTTAATCCGGCACTGCTGTTGATGAAATTTGAAAAACTTTCCTTGAAAACCTTTGTTTGGAAAGAAAACCAGGATTTGACGAACTTTTCTTGAAACCCTTTATTTGTAAAGGGAACCAGGATTTGGTGAACTTTTCTTTAGAACCTTTGTTCGAGAAGAAATCCACAATTTGACAATCTTTTCAAATCGGCTTCTTGGAGAAGAGTTGGGCCAGGCCGAAGCAAAACACAGAGGTTATTGCTCCGGCCTACTTCTTAAGTGGTCGGGTCAGTTAGCTGAATAGGATTTGGACTAAGGACTATTTTTTTTTGGACTTCGACGAGCACCATTAGATTTAGTTTTTTAGGCAGAGAACTTCCCTAATAGTGGTACGGCTAGACAGGCGTTTTTCTTTTCTTTTAATTAAACACCCTTGAACAGGTCAATCATTCCGAGTCCTTCTTCTGGTTCGCCACACACCACACAACGACATACTAGAAAATGCCTTCACAGAAAAAGTTCTGTATTACAGACAAGCTTTATTCTCACTTTCCAAGATCAGTAATCCATACGAGCCATTGCCAAGGTTTCAACACGCACCCATACTACCACATCAGACTCCCGCACCTTGTACCTTCCAAGTTGTTTGTCTGTTTCTATCCTACTTCTGCTGCATTTGTCCTCTCAATTCCTGGGGGGGCTATTTTCTATTGGATGCAAATTTTATGCAGGGGACCACCAAAATGTGCACTCATGAGTTACTACGTCATGCAAAGGTGGAGGGGAAAAGGAAACAATAAAGCACGCACACTAGCTCTTACGCTTTCATTTTACTTTCCATCTTGTGAAAAAGTAAATGCTGCCAGAAATGATGATTTGTAGACAGCGTTTACTAATGAATTCCTATAGAATCTGCCAGGTCTTAAGCAGGTGCAAAAGCAGACGGACTCCATAGTAATCATTTCTGGGTTACACTGCATGAAAATATCAAGCGGGGCAGAGGAGGTTAGCATGGCAGAGATCTCCTCTCGACTCTGTGCCACTCGTCCAGCTTATCACTGGAGAAAAATAGGGCAGAGCAGAAATGGGAAGCGGTATAAGCATTAAACCTCCCTTTTACGTGTCCATTTCAGGCTCCGCCCCATTTAAAATGAAGATGTTTGTTGTCTTTCTTTCCTTCACAGACCACAGTCTGGTTACCTCTGTCAAGGGACACAATACAGCACTATTCGGACAATCCTTTGGTGCAGTAATATCACTACGATGCTGATGGGCGCCGTAGAAAGCTAATTTGCATATGTGCCTTTTGACAAGGCCGGCCAAGTTTACTGGACTGGCAGGTGGGATGGCATTGCTTGCTAAAGCAGACACAGGGCCTATTACAAGTTAGGCGGTAAGTGGTAAAATTGGCAGTCACTTACTTACTGCCAATTTTACCACTACGCCAAATTGTGAGTTTTGGTTTTCAGTGGAGGATTTAAAAATCTTCCCACTCAACGCCGAAAAATCCCCATCGGGTCCAATGGACCCAAAATAAATGGGGAATTACACCACCACTCGTAATCAGGCAGAAATTCTGCCTGACCAAGTGGAGGTAACGGTAATTCCTCAGGGCTATTTACCTCTGAATTCCCGCCTAACTCGTAATGAGGCCCATTGAGTCTGCATTCAGGCTCCTTCCAGTTCATCTAAACAGTTTCAACCTGCTAGCATTTCCACACAGGGGAGGCACACCTTATGCCAATGCTGCCCATTGGGTGTTCTTATCATGCTCAAAGGTTAAGGCATTGAGCACATTCTTTGAAGGGCCCCTCCACCAAACACCGTCAGAAGGGAACAAAGTACACATCTCACTGATTTTCTGTTTACTGAGGAGTAAGGTCGGGGCCCATGTGAAAGGGTCTTAGAGGGGAAGCCTGCAAGTGTCCCCAGACAAGGACCAGGCACAAGGCCCTTCTCATCGCGTCCCACTCTCAAGCCGTGGGTGAGGTCACGCAGTCTTGATGTTTCCCATTGTACTTTAGGACTTGTAGTCCTGAATGTGTGATGTGTAAAGCACAAGTAAGAGTCCCAGGAGGCAAAATGTGCAAAACAGGACTTGATGTTCAGCTCATTCATGACATGAATCAACTCTTGTGCATCCATGCCAACGTGTACCATGATTCTAATGCAGGGCTTGTTTTTTTCTTTTTTGCATTCTGGGACTTGTAGTTCTGGATTTATAATGGAAAAACTAACACAGCAAGTGCCAGAAGGCACAGACAAACATTTCGAATTACATGAGGAATAGTCTCATTTATGCTGAGAAGATTGTGATGCCCCCTGGGAAACCCAAAGCAGGAGTCTATGGGCCTCATTACAACCCTGGCGTTAAGGGGTTAACGGCGCCGCAAAAGGTGGCGGCGCCGTTAACCCCTTAACGCCTGATTACGAGGTCCCTTTGCGGGTTGGCGATTTTAACGCCTGCTTTTTCCTGGCGTGAAAAGCCAACCCGCAAAGGGACCTTGGTGCTAAGTAGGGTGCCGCAATTTGCAGCACCGTACTTAGCGCCTTCCCCATTCCCATTGAGCCCTATGGGGCAAAAATGGGAAAGGGGAAGGGCCCATGGTGAATGGGGAATTACCGCCCTGCCAACCTTGGAATGGGGCGGTAATTCTGCCCTTCACCATGGCGGACCCCGGCATGGACCATGGTGCTAATAGTCCCGGGAGGATAGCTCAGCGGCAACGTGCGCGTCTTGGAAGCAAGACGACACGAAGCAACAACAGGTTTCGATCCCTGGGTCCGCGCTTAGAAACCACTGGGTGTTTAAGCGCGTTATAAATATGTAACTAAGGCAAAAAAATAAAAATAAAACGCAACTAAGAAAAACAAACAATTCCTGTAACAGCGCCTCGATGCCTGCGGGCTGTGTGAGCGCTTTATAAATGTAAAATAAAAAAATCAAATAAATAAATGGTTTAGCGCCGGGGTCGTAATGAGGCCCTATGGCAATTAAAGAGAATTCACCTGTGGGCAAAGGTCACAGATGGATGATTACAGGGGGCATGACTAAGCACATTGAGTTTGCAAGATTATAGAATCCACAGGTGCCTCTGAGCTATTTTTTTTAGATAAAATAATTCATACAACAGATATCCTAAATATTGTTAAGTGATGACCTTTGAATTTGCAAAATTGTCATTATTGATGGTGCCCTCTACCACAGGTGCCTCTGGTAGTAACATCATTTCGTTACAATATAAAATGTGTAGTAATTGTTTGTGTATGTTGGTCTTAATAACGCAAATATAAAAATGAATACTAATGTTCCCCAAAACAAGATGATTATTTAATTCAGAATGCGTCCTGGCTGCCCCCTGGCTCTCTCAATGCCTTCCGTAATTACCTCACTACGACACAAGGAGCTCGAGCGTTCAGTCGTGATCCTTTGAGTGCCCTTTACTGAAAAGCTTTTAATGGCGGCATGTATGTTTCGCGTCCTTGAGAGCGTGTCTAAGCGCAGAACGTCTACACCGCAGTCATCGTGCTGTCTAACACGGTGACTGCCTGTCCCGCTGGATCCGGCTGCATCTAGTTCTTCCCGGTTCTTTTTGCCCTATGCGTGGCGGCCAAACACAGCTGTGCCCAATTGTTCTCGGTGGCTTCTGTAGGCCAAGAAACAGCCAGGTCCCGCAGCAGGTGACTTCATGGAATTTTGTACACAGAAACGTGAGGGCAATCACATACGTCATGTGTATGTGTCCTTTTCTCAACTTTCGCCCTATCTTCCCCACCACCAGGGTCGGCAGAAGATGGGGGCGGTAGAAGGGGGTAGGGGAGGGCTGGCAGGGTTGGACTGGAGCATACAATTGTCTCTGACACCAATGAAAAAGTGGCCCACAGGTGCAAACGGCAATTCATTCCTTTTGTGATAGACTGTTTGAGTAGTACCCAAGGGGGTGTTTTTTTGATAAAATGTGATGAAAATTGAGCATTTTAAACAATATTTATTCATTAACACTGGTCAAAACTACTATCCACGTGGTGAAGTAACTTATCAAACTAACCCACATGGGCTATGAAAGTGGCTCACATAGACCAAAAAAAACTGGCCCACACTCGCATTTTGTGTTTTGGGTTCGGGCATTGACCTTTTGCCCGATAAGCCAACCCGCGCCTGGGATGGAGGGATGTTCGGTGGTGGACTAGGAGGGGGTACTCGTGTGGGCGCATTTCAAAATAATGCTTGGAGGGACCCCCACACCCACTTGCGCAATAGAGTAACTTTGCTGAAAATGTTGGGAGGGACATGACATCTAAATGAAAGGGGCCCTGCCAAATGAGTGGGACAAAATTGTGTGCCACAAAAGTTGGGGACAGAAACCCTTGTCCCCCCCTTAAAATTACACCCAAGCCTTACATACAGCTGCGTAACCCTGTCCGAAGCAGTTGTATTGTGCGTAGATCCTAACGGATGTTTCCTGATGCACACTTCAACGGCGGATTTCCCGGGTTTTATTGTTGAGGTTGCATACATGAGCCCCAACTTGAACTTCATTAATCTGAAAGCATATTCGCTGCCCCACACTATGTATCTGAAAGCAGGGTGAATTATGTCTGTGATGAGTTAACACCTTAAAAAGAGTTTCAGTCTGTGCAAGTAAACATTTAAAGTGACACAACCTTTCGTTTGTGAAGGTTGATACCTCTTTAGGGAATATTTGATTTGATTTGATTATTTATAACGCGCTCAGGACAGACTCAACCGTATAAAGTCGCAGTTGGTATTAACAAGAGATAACTCAAATAGCCAAAAAGAAGGGCATCCGATGTTCTATAACAAGCAGCGTAAAATAATCCCTCCAGTCAAACCCCTTCTGTTATTTAAACAGAAAGGTCTTAAGGGCTTTGCGCAACTGAAGAAGCGTATCGCAAGCCCTGATCTCCAAAGGCCTACTGTCCCAAAGTATCGGGCCTGCAACTGCGAATCGTCTATCTCCTCTAGAAACACATACCGATCGGGGAACGCTCAGGGGGAGCTGGTCCTAAGATCGGAGTGTCCTTGACGGTTGGTGGCGACAGATTTTATCGCTCAGATAAGCGGGGGCCAGATCATTAAGACATTTAAAAATGAAGCACACCACCATGCATTTAATGTGGTCTTCCACTGACAGCCAATGCAATGTTCTGTGAAGAGGGGAGGTGTGGGCTGATTTGCCCAGGCGACCTACCAATTGTTTTGCAGGGATGCCCATCAAAAGACTATTGCAGTCATCCAAGTGGACATTCGTTAAACCCCCACCACCATCACACGATCCACGGTGAAACTGACGAAGTATGCACAGCGAGTACAAGACTGCCTGGACCTTTGCAGTAACCTGTGCCTCACTTCCAAGATTCGCATGCCAAAAACAGCCTACATTTTTAATCTTGGAGGCAAATTGCAACTTTATCACCGAGAATATTTGGGGTCAGAGATTCTTTAGCGGTCAAGACAGACTGTATGCTCATACCATCAGCTCCACCTTACAATTTCAGTCTGTGGCAAAACCCCAGATAAAGCAATGGAGGGATATAGTGAGTAGCTGCAGATTATCACGGAACTGGTTTATTTTCAGCTGCACCGCAGAACCAAGGAATACCGCCACTGGGGAGCTGAAACCCTAAATGACCACTTAAAAAAGCTATTAAGCTTTCTTTGCCAGTGATACATGAGGCAGCCATTCCAAGGCCCCAATGCCAGCCTGCCCACCTCACTTGATGCCTGCTGTTCAATTGCAATCTGGTACACCGAAGATTAACAGAAACACTGCGTTGTCGCCAGTCTTCTCCGTATTACGTACTACATCTTATGTTTGACAGTCTGGCTGTAAGATAGCTCACAACACACATAACTGTGAAGTCAGTCTAGAATTGATACATTTTGTACAGCTGCTTACCTTTTCCCAGTTTCCTTTTCACCCCCCAGATCATGGTATGGATTACAAACTGGGAATGTCCAAGACCACACCACTACGGTAGTGATGTGAGCAGTATAAAAACCAATTTACAGAACGTAACTACATGGACCTATTTGATGCTGGCACTTGAGGGTTTTGTAATTGACCAGCAGTTCCAATCAGTGTCATGCTCACGCATTTGTTGCACAGAGGTGGGAGACACAGTGTAAAGTCTGCTTCTGTATCGCCTATTTCATCAACTCTGCATGCATCTCCACCAGCATTGAATTTTAAAGCAGGTGGACATATATACATTATCAAAAGGTCAGGGAAATGACCATGTCATCTGGCCCCAAGGACCGGTCTCAAGCTTCCTTAGGCAGCGTATCGGTGATGCCAGAGCCAGACCTACTCCAGAGATTGTGTGAGAGAGCTGAGAAGGACCCCTGTTCCTGTGTCTCTGGTACACATACAGTGGGACAGGTGTACCTTGGTACCTCTTTCGCTATCCCCGTACCTGCCAGCCTCTATCCAGGCTATGTCTCTCTTTGTAATCTTTTAGGTGGTCCCGCAAGGCTGCAGAAACCAAGCAACACGACTACAAGTACCACAATGCACCTGCGTTCGATGGACAAGACCGGCCCAGAACAGGAGGAAAGAAGTGGTTGCTCTGGTACAAACAGAGTATCGACCCACATTCAGGAGCCGAATGGGAGACTCAACACCTACCACGCAACCTCATACTGACTACAGCAGAGGAGTTGAACCGCAGCAGTAGAGCTGGAACGAACAAGGAATGACAGTTCTAGGGTAAACCAGGAAAACACTCCTCATGCCCTTTTTGGACAAGAACTTACAGAGTGTAGGAGGGAACAAGAGGGCAAACAATGTTAGAGACCTCAGTGCAACCTGGACAGAAATAGGGACTGAAAAGGGCATGTGGCTATAGACCCTTATGAATACTTCCAGGGAAAATATTTTCCTCGAGAAGAGGGAAGAAGTTGGGAATAGATCAGAACGAGTAGCTTAAGGGAGATTTGAGAACATTCTAGACAGATAGGGCAGGGCTATTAAAAAGCTGGGGGAGTCAGCCTGAAGTGAAAGGTGTTCATATGTAGTAGAAGGAGGGGAAGGAGGACCAATAGACCAAAGAGGGGTGTGCAGCAGATGGGATAGGATGTGCAGGAGAGTTTTGACATGACTGAAGAGAGCAACTATACAGTGTTGGGATAGTGAGAGTGGTACCAATTGTGTTGTGTGCATGGATATGAAGGAGAGCGAGACACAGAGAGTGAGAGTGAGAAAGAGGAGTACGAACAGGAAAGGTAAGAGTGAGTAGAGATAGGAGGTGTGAGAGGGGCTTCGTCAAGGAGGGTGGAGCAGAGTGGAGATAGGGAATACAACGAGGAGGGGGAAAGGGAGAGGAATAGTTAAAGGGCAAGCAATATCAGAAGGGTGGGGAAGAGAAGAGATAGGGGTAGTGAGAAGAGTAGTAAGAACAGGTTGGAGGCAGAAAGTGGGGACAAGTGAACTGAGAGAAGCAATAAGACCAGGAGAGGGAAGGAGGGTAAAAAAGCAGAGTTAAAGGTGGCATAACAGACAGAGAAGAGAAGAGACAGGAGGGAAGAAGGGTAGGGAGTGAAATACTGTTTCCAGCGGAGGGGTAGTAGTAGTAGTTTGTCATTTATATTGCGCCTTTATTGTGATCTTAATTTACATCTTTCCTCTACTCACTGTTTCCTCCCATTTCTTGCCATTGTTGACTCCTATTGTGTTTCTGCTCTTCTTACCCCTCCATCTCATGTATCTGGATGCTGTCTGGATCTTATATGTGTATCACTACTATATACTTCCTCTGTTCTGGCTCAAGCTATTTACTCTTCTAATCATCATCGCTTATCTTTTTCTTTTCTCCCTTCTTCTCCGCTAACTAAACCTACATGTCTTGACCAAGTCCTACTTACTTTCCTCGGGACCGTCATGCTTTCAATACTCCTCTTTTTGCTTCTTCTTGTTTTTCCAGTCTTCCTTCTCAGTCTCTGTTTGCTGCTCTATCTGCTGATGATGTGGCCAATGCTCTCTCCTCTTTGCTTTCTTCTTCTTTTGATTCTCTTCATCCAACTTCTTCTTTTATTCGCCCTTTGGGAAGCCCCCTCAACTATGGCTCACTTTCCGTCTTCGTTCTATGAGTCAAGATCTTCGTAGTCTTGAAAGACGCTGGCGTAAAGCTTAATTTGACTCAGATCTTTCATCCTTTTCTTCCTATCATGCATTATATGATGAGGATCTTCGGGCAGCTAAACGCTCATGTTACTTTCATCTTGTATGTGCTCAATCTGCCCATCCTTGGCATTTGTTTCAGGCACTGTCTCGCCTTAATTCTCCTCCCTCCTCCCTCCCCTGACTGCTCACTTAATTCTACCCTAACTGCCTCACACTTTGCTTCCTACTTTTCTTCAAAAGTGGCCACTTGTTGCGCTGCCATTGTTCCGTCTTCTCTTCTTCTTCTTCTTCCACCTCTTGACTTTCTTCTCCCTTCATTGTTCCGTCTTCTCTTCTTCTCCTGCTTCAACTATGTTGTCATTTGTTTCCTATTTCTTACTCTGATACTTTGTCTGATCTAACTCATGCCCATCCCACAGCCTCTCCGTCTGACCCTATTCCTTCTTCACTTATACCAAAAGCCCATCCCTCACTGATCTCTAACCTTACCACTCTTTTTACTATCTCTCTTCTTACATCCAGTTCCCCCTCTTCCTTTAAGCATGCCCCAATTCTTCTTATTCTCAAAAAACTCTTGCCAGACTCTTCTCTGCTGGCAAATTTTCATCTAATCTCACTTCTCCCTTTTCTTTCTAAGATGGCCAAACGTCTTGTTCATTCTCAGGTTTCTGTTTTTGTCATTGAAAATGCTATCCTTCCTTGTTTCCAGTCAGTTTTCCACCTTCTTCACTCCACAGAAACTGCTCCCCTCTCGGTCTGTGAATCTCTTCTCTCTGCTCGCTATTCTAAACACTCCTCTCTTTTTATTCTACTGGATTTGTCGGCTGCCTTCAACACGGTGGATCACACTCTCATCTTAGCTTCTTTCTCTTCTTTTGTTTTTTCTTGCTGTGTCTTATCTTGGTTTCGTTCCTATCTATCTAATCGCACTTATTCAGTAACGTGGGCTGGGACCTCTTCTAATGCCTACCTCTTCTTCACAGAGTCCCTCGGGGTTCCGTTTTGGGACCTTTCCTCTTCTATGCGGATGGTACACAACTCTTTCTGTCTTTTTCACTCACCCTTTACGTCTTCTATTCATGACAATCTTGTGTCTTGTCTTTCAGCCATCAAAACGTGGATGTCTGATCACTTTCTTGTCCTAAATATTACCAAGACTGAAGTCCTCTTTTTCCGGCTAACACTCTTCCTCCTCCATCTCCCTCTTCCCCTGTTTCTTTTTCTCCTTCTCTCTTCCTATTGCTGACTCTGCTCCGAATATTGGCCTCTATCTTGATACTAACTGATTGTTCTCTAATCATATCTTGATTATGTCTCTTTCCTGTCAGTATCACCTCTTCAATATTAAGAAAGCTCGTCCTTTCCTTACATTTGATGCCACTAAACTTCTTATTTCTTCTTTAATTTTCTCACACCTATTCCTATTCTACTGCTATACTTTACTCTTTGGTCTTCCTGTTCCTCCTCTGGCTCCACTAAAATCTGTTTTTAATGCTTCTATTCTTCTGCTATATTTACTTTCTTATATTTGGTTTATTCAAAACCTTTACAAAACCACCTTAAAATATTAAACCAATAAATATACAGAGAGAGAGAAAAGAGGAAAAAACATTGTAAGAACTAGAGGATAAGCAGCAGAAAATTTTTGTTACATAAAGCATTACTCAGTTCCATGTTTTTACATAAAAAAAACGTTTGAAACAGACTTACTGCAATTGTACATTCATAACTGTTACAAAACGAGTGAGAGCTATAATCAAAGCATCGTTTTCACCCCACATGAGTCTTGATCCAAAAATGTTTCTGGAAAACTCAGTTTCACAAATGTTGTCACGTCCAAATATTTTGAGCCGCATAGGTTCTAAGTGGGGATAGATGGTTGCCAAGTGTCTCAAAGTTTCCAGATGAAAAGAGTTGGCGCAAAATCGACAAGTCGTAGTTTATTCTATAACCAATTATCCAGCCCAATGTTTAGTGCATTCTCCAGTTGAGAAATGGTTACATTTGAATCTCATGTAAAGTGCCTGTGCATTGTTACTGGGGCAGTGCATCAAATAGGGGCACAAGTATTCCCTTTTTCGTACAAATCAAGCAAACTCTTTGTGTAGATTCTAACTACCCATCAAAACCTGGATGTCTGATCACTTTCTTGTCCTGAATACTAACAAGACTGAAGTCCTCTTTTTCCGGCTAACACTCTTCATCCTCCATCTCCCCTTTCCTCTGTTTCTTTTCCTCCTTCTTCCTTCCTATTCCCGACTCTGCTCAGAATCTTGTCCTCTCTCTTGATACTGATTTAACTTACTCTAACCATATCTTGATGATGTGTCGTTCCTGTGGGTATCACCTCTTCAATATTCTGAAAGCTCTGAAAGCTTTCCCTTTCCTTACATTTGATGCCACCAAACTTCTTATTTCTTCTTTAATGTTCTCACACCTATTCCTATTCCACTGCTATACTTTACTCTCTGGTCGTCCTGTTCCTCCTCTGGCTCCACTAAAATCTTTTTTTAATGCTTCTATTCTTCTGTTATATTTACTTTCTTATATTTGGTTTATTCAAAACCTTTACAAAACCACCTTAAAATATTAAACCAATAAATATACAGAGAGAGAGAAAAGAGGAAAAACATTGTAAGAACTAGAGGATAAGCAGCAGAAAATCTTTGTTACATAAAGCATTACTCAGTTCCATGTTTTTACATAAAAAAAACGTTTGAAACAGACTTACTGCAATTGTACATTCATAACTGTTACAAAATGAGTGAGAGCTATAATCAAAGCATCGTTTTCACCCCACATGAGTCTTGATCCAAAAATGTTTCTGGAAAACTCAGTTTCACAAATGTTGTCACGTCCAAATATTTTGAGCCGCATAGGTTCTAAGTGGGGATAGATGGTTGCCAAGTGTCTCAAAGTTTCCAGATGAAAAGAGTTGGCACAAAATCGACAAGTCGTAGTTTATTCTATAACCAATTATCCAGCCCAATGTTTAGTGCATTCTCCAGTTGAGAAATGGTTACATTTGAATCTCATGTAAAGTGCCTGTGCATTGTTACTGGGGCAGTGCATCAAATAGGGGCACAAGTATTCCCTTTTTCGTACAAATCAAGCAAACTCTTTGTGTAG
Source organism: Ambystoma mexicanum (assembly GCF_040938575.1). NCBI lineage: Eukaryota > Metazoa > Chordata > Amphibia > Caudata > Ambystomatidae > Ambystoma > Ambystoma mexicanum. Next base: position 1,360,474,703 of record NC_090923.1, on the reverse strand, counting down.
ATTCTAACTACCCGTCAAAACGCGGATGTCTGATCACTTTCTTGTCCTGAATACTAACAAGACCGAAGTCCTCTTTTTCCGGCTAACACTCTGCATCCTCCATCTCCCCTTTCCTCTGTTTCTTTTCCTCCTTCTTCCTTCCTATTCCTGACTCTGCTCAGAATCTTGTCCTCTCTCTTGATACTGATTTAACTTACTCTAACCATATCTTGATGATGTGTCGTTCCTGTGGGTATCACCTCTTCAATATTCTGAAAGCTCGGAAAGCTTTCCCTTTCCTTACATTTGATGCCACCAAACTTCCTATTTCTTCTTTAATGTTCTCACACCTATTCCTATTCCACTGCTATACTTTACTCTTTGGTCTTCCTGTTCCTCCTCTGGCTCCACTAAAATCTGTGTTTAATGCTTCTATTCTTCTTTTTCTTCATGATTCTGTTTCTCTGTTGCTATCTTCTCTTGGAAGGCACATCTTACATTTTATTTCCTTTGCATTGTATTTATAGCCCTCTATGAACTTGCACCTTTGTATCTTTCATGCCTTGTGTCCTTTTATAATTATATTTGTTCTTTTAAAACATGCTTAATACCAGCAAGCGGTTTCTAAGCACGGGATCGGGATCGAACCTGTGTTGCGCTGTGTTGTCTTGCTTCCAAGACAAACGCGTTCCTCAACCTCCTTGTGCCCAGTCACTGTTACGCTCATTTCCATTGCTTACCCCTTATCATTGGAACACTCTTCCTCTCTCTCTCTTCATTCTACTACTTCTTATTCTTTATTTCGGACTTCTCTTAAAAATGAACTTCTCTTAGTCTTAAGTGGACATTTTGTAAAGTCCGTTGTACTGAAAGTGTTTTTGTTCAGCGCTTTGGTGTAAAGCACCATCTAAATAACAAATAAATACTAATTAAAAAAATATATTCCATTACTATGGCCTCAACATGCCTGTGGGTGAACACCCTCGGGGACTGGAGTCCAATTATGTAGATTGTTGGACTGAATAGAATGCGGGTGTGCATTAGGTCGAGATAGTGGTTAGGTGGGCTGGCCGTGCTCCACTAAGCAACCTAAGATGGTCAGGCATATGGATGGGTGCTGGTGGAGGTCAGGAGATTTAGAGAGTGCAAGAGGTTTGCTGTGTGACCAGCTTTACCACAATTTGTCAAACGTCAAAGCTGCATTCTAGTGCCAGAGATTCGTTATGTGTGCAGCTAGACCAAATTTTGTCGTAGGTCATTGCTGCAGTCTGATGGCTGTTGTGCATTGTGTATTAGGGTAGGGTATGGATGCGAGTGCATGTGGGTTGGTTGCTGGGCCTGCGGCTGGTGTCCACCTACTGGAGTTTGACTATGTACCTTGATGCCTCGCTCAGCGCTTTCCTTTTTGGTGTTTCTGAGTGAATTTGAGTAATCTGGACTGTTCTGAAAGTTGTACTTTACCTTGTAGGGGGAAATATTCTGGATGTAAGTGAAAATATGACAGAGGCATATGGTACTGTGAAGAGAGTGAGGAGAAGGGAAGGAACTTCATGTTGCCGCAGGGAATAACCACATTTTGAGAGCCTTTCTGAAGGAGAGGTAGTCTTCATTTCAGTGGATATGTAATGAAAGTGTGTTCAAGATGGAGGGGGCTTGGATGGAAAAGACAGATCCTCCCATGATGGTGAAGATGTAAGGGGGATCATGAAGAGCGCTGCAGAACCAGATACAAACTATCTGCAGCCCCCACAGTTACAGGATCAAGCAAGCAGGCACCAGGTAAATTATACCAGGAGAGGCACAGTACCTTCAAGTGTAGAGGCAATTGCAGCAGGACGGTTCCAGCAGCGAGGTGAAGGCAAACCTGGTCACAGGTTTCTCGGTCTTGGAGACTTGAGAAGTGGACTTTGGTGGATCTGGCGACAGCTCTCATGCAGATGGATGATCAGCAAAGGATCTTAATGGTTCTGGCTTGTTGGCACCTTTTTCAGGCTTGGAGAAGCAACGTTTGTCGCGGCAGTCAACTCTTCTCGGTTTCTCTGTCCTCCACTCTGGTGAGTGGACTTTCAGGAGCCAGTTCAAGTAGATGCAGGTCTAGGATGCCCGTGAACCTGCAGGCAAAACTGCACTTCTGAAGAAGATGCACAAAGGAGTAGCACAGGACCGTACATATTACGAGTTTGCAGGCTGTGGAGGTCGCAGCTCTTCCAAGGATGGCACAAATTGAAGTTTGTCTTGGGACTGGTTAGGCCCATCAGTCCATGGGAGGAAGTCGTCTTTTTCGGATCTTCCCTGTTGCTTCGAAGGAGGAGGTCATGACAGACGCGGTCACTCAACAGGCTCTGGCGGTCATTGGAAGTTGCTGGTGGTGTCTTGCTTCCTCATCCTTCTTAGGAATCTTCTTTTCCAGTGGTCGACTGGGTTTGAGCTCCAGGACCTCAGAATGTATCCAGGAACACTGGTTGAGTCCACTAATCAGGTCCCATGCACCATTCAAACTTGTGGATGGCTGTCCAATGGGGACAGCCAGCCTCCCAGTCTGAACTGTTTTCCGTCAGGTACACTGCAGGACAATGGTCAGGGGAGTTTTGGTCTCCTCCCCACTTCCTGTCATGCCAGTCACTCAAAGACCCTTGAAGGATTTCCTTGAGAAGCCCGGCAAAAACAAAAGGACAATAGAATCCTCCCACACCCAGAAAGATAGAAGAAGGTCCCGGAAAGGACAAGTCATCTTGTTCAGGACTTAAAAAAAGAAGACCACTATTTTGGGTACATGGTGTCCCTTGTGTACCCTACCACAGCTGTAAAAACAGCCTGCAATAAAAGTTCACAAAAAGGCATGCAAAAGGTACACTGCCACCAGCCTGAACAGATGGACCTGTCACAGTAACACAAAGTTACTGGAGTGTAAAAAAAGGGATACACTGGGCCTCATTATAATAGTGGCGGGAACGGTGTGAATGGTGCCGGTAAGACACTGGCACCATTCATACCATCCCGCCGCATTACGAGTTCTGCTCGCGGGTCCCTGAAAGCCTGCCAGGTCTTACCTGGCGGGCTGTGTGGCACCCGCGAGCAGAACTCGTGATTGCACAGGCACCGTTATCAAAGGTGCCGGTGCAACCCTGCTCCCCACTCACATTCTGCCCTATGGGGCAGAATGGGGATCGGGAGCCCAGCAATACTGCCACCCGCGAATGGGCAATTACCAGCCCATTCATCTCTTAATGGGCCGGTTATTGCCCAATCGTGGGTGGCGGGCCGGTAGCGAGCATGGCAGAAGCCGGGCCTGCCATACAGGCATGGCTACCGCATACTCGTAATGAGGCCCACTGTCTCCCCTCAGCACTCCACATAAGGTGGGATATGCTGATGTCGCGAAATAAAAACACTTAAGGGATAAACAGTATCCCCTTGCCCTGGTACCTTTCGGAGTTAGTCAGGAAAATAAAGAAGCAATGAAGGGGAAGCCCAGGGAACATCCAGCAGCACTGTACAGAAGGTGCGGTGTGCTGCTTTAGTAAAATGTACATGTCAGAAGGAAAAGGAAAACATGACTCCAAAAAAGTGGTCAAAAAGGTTCCATATATCAGAGTAAAAAGGGTGAGTGGAGAAAAAAGATTCCCACTCACTCTGAAGAAATAGCAAAACATCCAGGTGTCCAACAAAACAGTGCTGGGGGACTCACAGAAAGTGGAGGTTTCACACAAAGAAAGTAATATATCCTAACAATGGCTGCGCCACAAGGTTTTGGTTTGTTCCTTGGCCATCTTGTCCTGTGGCCTTCATCCTGCCATGCCAGGTCAGGAAAATCCTTTTATGGTTATGCATTGCCTTGCTTTTCTTGGGATACTGCAGGGCCATGTGGGAGTATTCACAGGAAGCAGGTTGGAACTGTCTGGTCCCAATCCACAAACTGGTTTCTGTATGTCGAGAGTGTATGCATGTGCTCCACCACCAGTGGTCCTGATTGGACTACTGCTGGGGTGTGTGTGAGGGGGAAATCTTCCTTTGGGTGGTCTTAGTTTCTGTTCCATCTGAGTTTCTGGATAAGAGGAGTCCTGCAGCCATTCAGAAGAGCTCATGGAGAGATCCTACGAGGAGCCAAGTACCTTGCCCAGCTATGAAGACATCGGAAGACCAGTGGACCCGTCCTAAGAAGGCCTGGTGACCAACTTTTGCTGCAGTCCCAGTGGAGCCCTGTCTGGCTGGTGATCTTTAGAAGGCCTTCGGTGGTACTTCGACCCTTGGAGTGGTGGGACCAACCATTCCCAACGTCTGCTCAGTGCACCGCCATCTGGAGTCTTCGGAAGCATTCCTGGAACCATCCTGTTGACTGACCAACTTCAGTTTGGGCTACCGCAGTAGCGGAGTCAGGGTTCCGTGTTTTGGCTCCAAACTTTGGGGACCCCCCAGCTTGTGCTACAAGAGTCCCACCTGAGTAATGTCAGTGGTCCAGCCTCAATGGCACCCGAGATAGGAGGCCGACTCTGATCATGAAAGATGTGTCCCTCTGTGCCACGTGCATTGGCGACTTCAGACAAAACCAACTTTTCCTCCTCTGATCCAGCGCCTAGAGGAGTGCTGTGTCGGTGTGAGTTGCATTCAACAACAGGAACAGGATGCACCTGTTTCTGGAACCAACTAGCACATCTCTTGCACCTGCGATTCGAGGCTCTGGGGACCAGAGCCAATGGCGAGAAAGCCGACCTCTGATGACCCTGTGACAACCTGCCAAGTCTAAAGAGAAACTGGAGTACGAGGGGTGAGTTACAGCCATACTGACATGCCCCCCTATCTCCACCTGTATTCTTGTGTACTGCCATTGCAAATAATAACCATTACTTTTCCTTTCAGTATTGTGGGGTGGTAGTATTGTGATATTGCACTGGGTACAGGGGCTGTGTATGTGTATTTTCTTATGACTGTTGTGTGATAGTATACCTTGCCTATAGTCATTTTTATAGTGCTTGCTTGGCCATACATAAATATAGTATTTTTATGACTATATGTCTAAGTGTTATCCTTGATTACTTAACTTGTAGACTCATTGTGGACCCTTTACCGGGCTCACCCCTTCCTAAGACTCAGCCATGACCACTCTCCATGCTACCTTGATTGGTTTAGCTACAGCTCCCACAGTTGCTCTGTTCATTAACTAGGTTCACTAGACCAGAGTGAAGAAATCTAGTCTAACAAATTGGTGTGCAGCAGTGAAAATAAGGTTTTGGGTACCCCATTGTTGTCCACTGGTGAGGTATCTGGATTATACTTACACAAAACACTGTAATTTGACTTGTCCAGTGGTATAACAGTCACCTACTGTAATAGATAACATGGAAACAGTTACTATGACCACTCCAAGCACTTCCAAAGTTGATCAATGCAAGATATTTGTGTTGAAATAGACTTAGGCCCTAAATCACAGAGCGTTTTCCAATGGTGTTTTGCCATTATAAACTGCTTCTGTGAATTAAGCCCTTAGTCTCTGGCAACAAAGCTGAACTGATATAAAAGATTCTGGATCATGAAAGAAATACGATTGTACCTAGTAAATGGTGATGGTTGTGATACTGGGGCTGGACCCAGTAAAAGCAATGGGCTTTCTGGCCCTGCCACTGTGGAAAGGGAGTAGGAGGGAGATGATTCAACTAATGTCTTACTCACAAATTCCGAAGCTGAAGCTCTGCGGGAGTCGAAGAAGGAAAAACTCACGACTTTGCCAGAAGGAGATTGAGTACAACATTGTTAAGCGAGAATTTAAAAGGGTTGAGCAGCTCAAGGACAAAGATCACCAGCCGGAGCTTGCCAGGCTGCAGGCCCCACAAGGCTCCTCCATGGGCCCCACAATGTTCCTCCAGAGGAAGCTATAACAAGACCAGCAGACTAATCAAGTTTAGGTCACTTTTGAAGTCCCTGAGGGAGGAAGATGGTTGGGACTACAGTCTTTAGGAGCCCCAGTATCAGGAAAAGACTAGGCAGTAGGAGTTCCCTGGCTTTAGTGAACCAACCCAAAGTTGCAAGCCTTCTCAGAGTAGGGAGCCTGGGCTAGGGAGATGGGGGCCCCCCTTCAAGGTTGTGGACAAGCATACTGGGACCATTGTTAGGGACAGAGCCCCGATTGCCTCCCTTTGTATATATTTTTATTATAATAATTGAAAACGTAATGAAATTGTCATGTGACGTTTTGGGAACTTTGTCACTATATTATATATAAAGGGAGACAAGGTGGCACTACAGCCTCAGGGATCTAAGCACTTCAACTTGCTACGGCAAGCTAGAATCCCAATAGATTCCATGTTTGCATGTTTTTTTGCACCTACCACAACCAGGCGGAATGCATAAGGATTAATGTAAACTCTATCTGCCATGCACGCAAATGTGGGGAGACGTTTATGTATAGGACTTGGTAGAAATGTTTAACAATACCTAGGGCCTCATTACGAGGAAGGCGGTAGGAGGATAACGACACCGGTAGAGCTGCCGGCCCCGTTATCCCCCTACCGCCTCATTACGAGGTCTGCTCGCGGGTCCCACAAAGGACGTCTGGTAAAACCAGGCGTCATTAGCGGGACCCACTAGCAGACCAGGATGCTAACAAATGGCCCGTCATTAACGTGCCCGTTGTTAGCATCCTCCCCATTCCCATTGAGCCCTATGGGGGCTCAAATGGGAATGGGGATGTACTGGGTCCGGGTTCCAGGAAAGGGAATTACCGGGCCCTCCAAGGTCAGAATGGCCCGGTAATTCCTCGTTCCAGGAACCCGGTACCCGGTTTGGGGGTAGCCAATGCCGCTAAAAGCGGCATGGCTACCTCCATACTCGTAATGAGGCCCATAGAAACTTGGGAACTCCCTACCCCCATGCCTTACGTACACCACTTCACAAAAACAATAAATATTGCACTGTTAGTATAGGCTGTCCTCTCCTTGCAATAAAAATGGCATGCAAAATGACCACCTAAGTCATGTGTTAATAGGATAGCAATACTTTACTAATTAGGAAGAGGTGTGGTCTACTGACCGCACTATGTAATCCTGGCCAAATCCTTTGGCCATTCTAGTCCGAGTTTCATTACCAGCGAACATTGGGAGAACCCGCTAACAGGCTGACTATCAGAATATGTGAAAATAAATGAATAAACCACAATTAACAGACAACGACTGTTGTATGTTCGAAGAACAACATTTGTGCGTGCTCACTGTGGTGTACATTTGCCATATGGTCATAGATAGAGCCCGGCCTTAGGGCAGGGCGGGCTGGGCGGCTGCGTGAGGCACCCTGCCATTAGACCCTCACCACGCCAGCTTGGGGGAGCCTTTCAAGGGCTCCCCCAAGCTGGCGCGGTGTGAGAAGGCGCGGCAGGTGCCCTTTTGAAATTATATGGAACGCATTTAATAACAATAGGGCGCCTGCCATGCCTATTGAAACATTTGGCGCTCCCCCCACCCACAGCCCCATGACTCGTGGCGCGCAGGCAGAGACGCCAAATAGTTGATTTGCTGCCTGGGGCGCTGCGGCTTCTAAGGCCGGCCCTAATCATCGACCATGTTCCTTATGTTGCATTCCATTTTAAAATACCAGTACAGCATGCTGCCCCCATAAAAAGCTATGATTCTACCACAGACTGCATTACATTAGTTGAACGCTAGAGGGCTCATTTCGGTGGTGCCCAGTGTTGGGTTTCTCAGGAAACAGAGTAGAACAGCACAGGGACAGGTAAGGCCCACTAGATAAATAGGCCTGGGAATTCAGGTTTACCGGTGGTAGCGATATCACCCTTAGGGAGGCCTGCCGGAATGCCAGAGAAGTCCCGGAGGTAGCATCATAGCCAACAGGGTGGCCAACTGTCCTGTATTTTGTGGCACTGTCCCTTTTTGATTAAAAGTACCCAACTGCTTTCATTTTGCAGTCTCAAACCAGTTCTCCTTTTTATGCCTGAAGATGGAGCTGCTGCTGTCGCTGCTCTTCCTGTCGTGCTGTTAATGATAATGATGTGTTATTTATATAGCGCCTTAATCCAAAGCACTTTACAGAGCACATATCTACATACAATATCACCCAACTGCAGTTGGTACTCATTTATCGACCTCGGAAGGATGAAAGGCTGAGTTGGCCTTGCCGGGATTCGAACCTGCGACCTGCAGAAAACGCTCAGCTCTCAGCAGCGAGTGCTCAACCCGCTGAGCTATCTTACCGACTGATATGCTTAATGCTCTGACACCACACTTTATTACAATGCTAATGCTTCAAATACAATTCTTCAAAAATTTGCTAAAGACCTGGCTCTTCAACAAATATGACTAAGTTACTACCGACACCTCACCGGCTGCCGAAGCTCGGACCATTGCCTTTCTCCTATGCTGTTTTTATCTACTGTAACTGTACTAGCGCCTGATACCTCCGAGTCTTGGCCACTGCAAAGAAATGAATAAATAAATACTTTGTTCTTGGGCTTGTGATGGTCATGTTTACAGTTTAAAAACTTGATCATCACCTCCCAAGGAGAAGCCTGGTGTTAGAGTGTTTACATTCATCAATTGTTTAAATAACAATTGGGGGCGGGCCAAAGGTATTCATGTCAGGATGCTGTGACGTCATCGCCGCCTTGTGCGCAAGTCTGCCATAAAATGATTTCAGAAAATTGGCCACCCTAAGCAGGAGAGTGAACGCGATGACAGCAGAAAAATAGCAGCTTCATCGTTACAGGACCTATATGAGAAGCGTCGGCAGCTGTGGCTCCTACTGCTCTATAGCTGGTGAAGAGACCACAAGGATTCTGATGTGCGAAATGGTGGACCTCACTGCATGCCAATGTGATGGCTAGCACCTCCTCTAGGCTGCACAGCTGCCCGTGCCCAAAAGAAAATCCCATTGAAAGTATAGGGGCTCCTATGCAGGTGGCCTTTCCTTGTGGGTGAGAGGAAGGGGGCCCCGGAGCACCTGCGTGTTGGGGGTGAGTCCTGGCCCCCATGCGGTCCCGTAAGCCCCCACCCTGTAAGGACCACACACGACACACGTCCTTACAGTTCGGGCTTCCCGGACGCTCTGACGCGGCCGGGAACGCCCCGTTTATTTTTACAGCACGCGGCGGCGGGCAACGTCACGGGGCGGCGCCACACTCCTCCTTTTTCGGGAGGACACACAAATGCTTTTAATATACACGGCAAACCACTAAAACAATTAACTAACACATTTCACACCACACTTGCTTAACACCCCTTTAATGTCAGCCACCCGGACCCCCTCACTCAGGTTGACCAACCAACTGTCCCAGCACGTAATCACTGAGGTAAGTGGGTTTCCCTCGCCCAGCCCTCTGGGGGTACCTCCCGCTTACCTCCGGCACAGGAAGTCCTTCGGCCGACGTCCCCCGGTCAGAGGACCCAGGCGTGCTGGAGGAAATTCCTCCATCTTCCGGTATTTCCACTACGTCCGGCTCCCGCAGCGGGACAGTTCTTGGATCACCCAGTTTCTTGAAGAAGCTGACATTCCGGGTGACGGCAGATCTTCCGTCAGAGGGCGTCACCATGGACCCCTTTACAGCCACAACATCCAATGGCTCCGGCTCATAGGGGAGCGAGAGCTTTCCATGGGGGTGTCGATTACGGATGACGACTTCGTCCCCCGGCTCGAGCCGCTGGTGGTGGAGATCCCTTCAAAGGTTCTCCTGTTCAATCCTCACCCGCCGTTCTACCTCGACTTGTTGATTGTCAATCACCCCGGGCTCCTTCTCCTCGACCTCGGGTAGCAGACCCCTGGGGCAGCGCTTGAACAGGGTCTCAGCTGGAGCAACCCACGTGGATGCATGTGGGGTGGTGCGGTACACCCGCAGTAACTGATATAGGGCTCGTTGGAGTGGCTGTCCTTGTCCCTGGGCGATCCTGAATGTCTTGTTCAGCGTCCGCATCAGTCTTTCAGCATCTCCATTTGCCCTGGGCCACAACGGAGACACCTTCCTATGCTGGACCCCACAGCTCTCCATGAGTTCGGAGGACCGCTCACTCTGAAATGGTGATCCGTTGTCCGAGCACACGGTCTGGGGGAACCCATGGGCCGTGAACACTTTCTCCACAGCCACGACCACGTGCTCGAAGGCCACCGACTCAACAAACTCCACCTATGGATACCGTGAATATTCGTTGACGATTACAAGGAAATGGGTGCCTATGGACGTTGACCCAAAGTCTGCATGGACGACCTCCCAGGGTCGCGTGCCTCGGGGCATTGCTTCGATGGCCGGTTCTCGCTGCAGAGGAGACGCCGCCTGGCACCATACACAGGCCGCCACGAAGTCATCCACCCTCTGCTCCAGTTCGGGGAACCAGACCTTCAGCCGCAGCCTGGCCTTGGTCTTTGCGGCGCCGTGGTGCCCATGGTGGGCCAAGGTGATCACGTCCTTCACCTTGGACTGGGGCATCACTATCCGGTCACCTTGGAGCAGCAGGCCCGACGCTGAGAAGGACAATTCCTCCTTGACCTTCCATAGTTGCTCAAGGCCTGTCTTGGCCTCCTGGGTCCGCCCCGCCAACGCTTCCAGGACAGACTTCCAGGAGCCCTGTTGCATGGAGTGCTTTAGGATCCGGAAGCACTCGTCCTCGGCAGCTGCCGCCTCCAGTTCTGACAGGGGCATTGCCTTCGGCGTGGCCGCCTCCACCACCATTCGGACGTGATCATCGTCCTCCTCCGCACAGGTGTCATACTCATCTCCCCTACGCACTCCCGGATGTCTGGAGAGATAGTCCGCTGCATTATTGGCGCCCGGCCGATACACCAGGGTGACCCCGTACTCGAGGAGTGCGAGCATCCACCTCTCAATTCTGGCCGGTGGTTTCGAGGATGACCCTGCCAGAATGGGAAGCAGGGGCTTGTGGTCCGTCACCACCATCACTGGACGCCCCAAGACATAGAGCCGAAAATGTCTGCAGCCCCAGAGGACCGCCAGCGCCTCACGCTCAATCTGTGAGTATCTTTGTTCAGTTTCGGAGTGCGCTTTGCTGGCGTAGGCCACTGGACGAATGCTCCCGTCCCGATCCACCTGGGTTAGCACGGCACCCAGGCCAAATGGACTGGCGTCCACAATGATCTCTGATGTCAGCGCCGGGTTGAAGAACGGCATGGTGTGCTCAGCTTTCAGGGCGCTCTTGATGTCCTCAAAGGCCGCTTGCTCGAGCGGGCCCCAGTGCCAGGCTGACTCCTTCTTCGTCAGAGCCCGGAGTGGTTCAGACCTAGAGGCGAGATTTTGGATGAAACGCCCACAGTAGGTCACCATGCAGAGGAAGCTCCGCACCTCAGACACCGACTCGGGGGGCTGTGCCTTCTTGATATCCTGGACTTTCCTCGGGTCTGGCGACACCCCCCCTCCTTGAAGACAAATCCGAAGAACACGATGGAAGGGCGCAGGAACTCGCATTTGTCCCTGTGAAGGGTGAGGCCTAGCGCTTGCAGTCTCTCAAAGGTCTTCCCCAGCTTTCTCAGATGGTCCACCTCAGTCCTTGCGAATACCAAAATGTCATCGCTGATGTTTAGGACACCCTCCAGATCTGCGAGGGCGCCCCGAATGATGTTCTGAAAAACCTCTGCAGCCGATGACACCCCGAAGCTCAGTCTCTTATACCGGTATAGTCCTCGGTGAGTGGTGAATGTGGTGATATACCTGGACTCGGGATGGAGGACAACCTGATGATAGCCCGCTCAGAGGTCTAGTTTGGAAAAGAACCGAGCCCCTTGTACTTCCGCAATAATGTCATCGATGGTGGGGGTGAGATGCCGCTCCCTCTTGATGGCCTTGTTGGGCAGTCTCATATCTAGACAGATCCGGACAGAGTCAGGTTGTTTGGGCTTCCTAGCCACAACAATCGGGGACACCCAGGGGGTTGGGCCCTCCACCTTCTCGATGATGTCGAGATTCACTAGTTTGTCCAGCTCCTTATCAACCTGCTCCCTCAGATGAAACAGTACCGTGCGGTGTTTCAGGGCGATGGGCTGCATAGAGTCGTCGATGTGCAACCTCACCGGGTCACCGGCCATCCTTCCAATGCCATTGAAGAGGGCGGCATACTTGTCGAGCAGATCATTGATGTCTTCGAGGTATACTGAGTATGCGAAAATGACAATTCCAAGAGCCTCGGCGGCGGCACAGCTCAGCAGAGTGTTATTGCTTACGGGTGTCACATAGAATCGGGCTTTGATCTGCGAGCCCTCATGCTCCACCTTCGTCACGAAGGCACCGTCCAGCGGTATTGGTTCCAGCCCTCCAAACGCAAATATGCGGGCTCTCGGCGTGAGTAGCTTTGGGGGCGAGTCGAGAGCATCATAGTGTCCCCGGGCTATCACATTGACTGATGCACCCGTGTCCACCAGCACCGGGACCGGCGAGTGATTGACCTCCACCACACACCTCGGTTGCCTCCTGGCCTTCCCCTTCAGGATCTCCATGCTGGAAACAAAGAAAATGTTTTCTTCCTCTTCCTCCTCGGCCTCGTCCACCTGGGCATCCTCCCCGCCCTGTCCACCTGGGCCACATTTGGTGGGCGATTTTGGCGCGGGACCCACGTCCGAGCCAGGCCTCTCGGCACCATCACGGGCAGGGCTGCCTTGCACACTCTCGAAAAATGGTCAGGCAGGCCGCACCTACCACATGTCCTTCCAGCCGCCGGACACCCCGTCGGGTGGGGGAGGTCGTACCCGCACTTCTGGCACGATTCCCCCGCTCTCCCTGCTCTGTCACGGGGTCCCACACCAGGCCTTCTCACTCCTCTGCCACCACGCCACATGGCACACACCTCCTCCGACTTTACTGAGCGGGCCCCCGCCTCCATCTTGGCTGCCCGAGCCTCCGCCACCTCATGGCACCGGCCTAGTTCCAGAATGCGGGGTAGAGTGATACCCGGTTCTCTCAGGACCTGCCTCCTGAGTTTGCCCGAGGAGCACGCCTGAATCAGCATCGTGCGCATCATGTCCTCCGCGTCTCCCCATGCACAGCCCAGGGAGAGGCGACGTAGGCGACCATAGAAGGTGTCCAGTGTTTCATCTTCCTTTTGCTTGGCCGATAGCATGACAAATCTTTCATAGTCCACGTTGGCAAGGGGCAGAAAATGGGCCAGGAGTGCCGCCTTGGCCGCATCCTAAGAGCCATCCCCTGCAGGAAGCGATTCAAAAATCTCCTGGACCGAAGGCCCCGCGGAGTACAGCATAGTTGCCACCCAGCTGTCATCATCCGTTACCTGGGCGGCCCTGAAGTACATATCGAGGCGCCCAACCCACCTCCTCCACCTGGGCCCCATGCTGGATGGTGGGCCTGATGCGTCAAATTCGGGGATGGGCTGCAGGGCTGCATGGGCACGTGCTTGGGCCATGATGGGAAGTCCTTGCTGAGCACCTGGCTGTACCACCGGTGGCCCCTAAGGCACAGGAGCTTGACCACCTACTTGGACTTGAGGGGGTAGCTGTGGAGCCGCCACTGGGTGTTGCACTGGAAGCACCGGAGCCTGAAGGACGTGCTGTTGAGCTGCCGCCTGACCACCATCCTGGGGAAGCTGTACAGCTGCATGAGTCCCACCGCCTTGACCGCCAGAGTCACTCATGGGTTTGAGCGCACAGGCACCCCCACCTTGGAATCTGGGGGCCGCAACTCAATCACCCACCACCACCACACAGTCTGAACACCCCCCCACAGGCAAAATAACAGTCCAACCTCGGGAGGGGGATGGTGTACTCTTGTCCTCAGCACTCCTAAGACTGCCACCAGAACCGAAGAAGCAGAAGAAAAACTTGCAAACTTGAGGAACCACCACTGCAGTAATCCACCCTGATGATGAAGAGGGCAAAGAAGAGGCCACAGCAGCCTGATGATGAAGGGGATGAAGAAGCACCATGCCCCTTCGCTGCAGCAAACACCCAGGGGTGTAGGATTTCCAAAAATTAAGCGAAGAAAAAGAACTGGGCTAAACAGGCCCAGCCATTTTAGCCCTTCTCCTTGCTTTCACTCGACGTAGGAGGCCCAAATCTGGAGAAAAATCCAAAAAACGGGCATGGGCGTACAGGTTTGACTGCCTGCAAGCAGTATGTCCAAAAATTAGACCTGGATCACCTTCACCATCCAAACCAGAGCTTGGTGAAGTTCCATGGCCCTGTTGACAAAATGGCCACCAGCCGCGAGTGCTATCCGCAGCCACGGCATGAAACGAAATGTCCGTGCGTTCCGCTTCAGGAAGAACATTTTTTGGAATTCTTTCACCGCCGGGCCTGGGCATCCGCATCCACTCGTCGCCACTGTTGGGGGTGAGTCCTGGCCCCCATGCGGTCCCGTAAGCCCCCATCCTGTAAGGACCACACACGACACACGTCCTTACAGTTCGGGCTTCCCGGTCACTCTGACGCGGCCGGGAACGCCCCGTTTATTTATACAGCACGCGGCAGCGTGCAACATCACGCCGCCGCGTGCACGTCCTGTCACGGGGCAGCGCCACACTGCGTACTCGGTGCCCCTGCTGCACAGTGATTAAGAAAGACCTCTGGTCCATGCGTCGACTCGGGATGCTCCGTTGCACACCACAAGGCTGACGTGAATAGCAGTGGGACACTGAAGAGGGTTGAAGAGGCACCGGCACATGGCGGGAAGCGGAGGAGTTGCAGATAAAGACAAAACGTATGGGCAACCTAACACCGAATGCGGATACAGCATGTGGATAAAGCATGCATAAGCACCTAATGCATGTTGTGTTTGATCCCCCGCGATATTGGTAAACGCGTGCATTCCACGTGAAACCATTTCATAGGCAATCAGTCGGTGGTACCGCATGAGGGGAATGTGCGATTCCATCCCCTGGAAACATGCGCAAAATGCCACCAAAGTAATAACGATGGCCTATTACTCAAGGTTTAACACCCAAAATTACCCCTAAAAATAGCACCTGCTCAGAGGAGGTGTAAGCAGGGGTGGAGAATAACACAGTAGGTCCATAATAGCTAAAGAATCCACACAGTCTTCTAAGCAGGGCTCGTGGAACCCCCTGAGTCTGTAAATGGCAGCACCATGGACGGAGATGGAGCAGCAGTCCTCTTGACTGCCACGAGGCAGCCTCCCTTGATCCTGGCAGCTGCCCCTTTGGTCCAGCAGCAGGAAGCCCATCAACCTGCCCTGCAGCCCCAGCCGCAGTTGGCCCATCAGCTTGCCTGCAGAAACCGAAGCAGGCAGCCCAGCAGGCTCCCCTCCAGCCCCCGCAGCAGGCAGCCCATCAGACTACCCTACAGCAGGAAGCCCATCAGACTCCCCTCCACCCCCTGCAGCAGGCAGCCCATCAGACTCCCCTCCAGCCCCCGCAGCAGGCAGCCCATCAGACTACCCTACAGCAGGAAGCCCATCAGACTCCCCTCCAGCCCCTGCAGCATTTCGCTTATCAGCCTGCCCTCCAGCCGCTGCAGCAGGCAGCCCATCAGCCTTCCCTCCAGCCTCCACAGCAGGCAGCCCATCAGACTACCCTACAGTTGATGTTGCAGCTAGTAAATGAAAACAATTCTAGAAACATCTGGTCGGTCATCGGCCAGATGGAATCTTATTCTAGTAGCACTCTATGCAATTTGGTATCAGAGTCTAGGTGGGTGGAATATCTGAAAAAAAAACGTCGAGAAACCCCGAAAAAATGTACATAGAGAGTCCCCAGATGTTCATTGGCACCTGCCATTTGATGAGGAAGACATAATGGATATAATAGCCAAGTCATCTACTTCCAGAGCTGCCGGGCCAAATGGACTGACATATCAGGTCCTTAAGAATAATGTGACATTTTGGTCCAGGCTGCTAAATTAGCTCTTTAAAGAGATACTTACACGACAAACGTTTCCTCCTTCATGGAAGACCGCATTAGACATCCCACTCTTCAAGGGGGGCGATCGGTTACAACCGGCAAATTACCACCAGATCGCCCTCCTTGATATAGAAAGTAAAGTATTCATGAAACTCCTGCTGAAAGAACTAACAAAATGGGTAGATAGTGCGCAGATCTTGTCATGCCATCAAACAGGGTTTAGACGTGGTCTATCCACTGCCCTAAATGGGCTGGTATTGAGCCTGGCATGTGAACACACTAGGGGTAAAGGAGATCTTCCACCTTAAGGGGCATGGGTTGACCTCTCAAAGGCCTATGACCAGGTCTATAGAGCAAACCTCTGAACAAATTGAGGAGTTGGGGGATTCCGGAGGGGCTGCTCGCGATGCTGGTCGATCTGCATAGGGACACCTCGCTGAGAGTGCGTCTTGATGAAGAGAGACATCTGTCAGACCTCATCAAAGTGGGGAGAGGTGTCAGACAGGGGTGTTTGGGGGCCCCACTATTCTTCTATCTGTTTTTGGCTGATATGGGTATCTTCCTAGAACCATCAGCGTTGGCCAGTCCAGAGAAAAATGGGAGGAGGATTCACTGGCTGGCTTTCACTGATGATATCGTCGGTGTCCAGTTAAAGTACTGAATTCAAAAGGATCGAATGCCAGTCAATTTGACCTAAAACAAAAGGGTCACATTTTTTTTATATATATATTTTTTTTGGGTTTCCGTTTTGGAAAGAAAAGTGGTTTTTACCACAAAAAATGGGGTTTTGGGGGGACCCGCCAACACATTTTAAAAAAAAAAAAACAAAACAATTCAACCCTTTGGTTTTCGGTCCTTTTGTTTCGACCCTTTGGTCATTCGATCCTTTGCATTCGAAGCTTTGACCTAGAACCGATATCGTCCTGTTGGACAAAACAGCAATAGGTTTGCAGCGCTTGTTAACCAAGTTAGGCAACTATGCTAGGATAAATGGGATTAATCCAATAAAATCTAAAATTGTAGCCTTCAGGAGCACACAGAAAAAGATCCACTTCTCCAATTGAGTATTGGAGGGCCAAATTATTCCAAGAGTGGAAGAACTGACTTACCTGGGCTATAAGGTATGTTCAACACCAGCAATCTATAAAGTAAAGTTGGATGTGCAGGGGAAAATTCTGCAGACTATTTCTGAAATGAAAAAGCTATTTGCTAAATATTGTAAATTCTCTATCCACCCCCTGATTAAATTCTATGTGGCGAAAGCTATCCCAGTGATTCTATACGGCTTAGAGGCCAAACCATTGCCCTGGTACACAAAATGGAGCAAATTGGAAGGCCTCCTACGGAGGAGAGCCCTTGGACTCCCAGTGAGCACCTCGACCTCTAGTCTGAGATTTGAACTGGGTGTAAAATCTCTAGGCTCCCTGGTAGATTGGAAGTTGATATCCCTCTACCGCCAGATTGTTACTGCATAAAACTGCTTGCTCTACAGTGGGCTTAAGGCCCACCTTATGCACTCTATAGCCAAGATTCTGACTATCCTGGAAACAAGGGTTAAGGAGACCCTAGCAAAGGCGGATACAGACCTCAAAACATTAGTCACTAACCCTCTGAAAGTAAGAAGGCAGTCGAATTGAGCGATTGGATTGTAACAATCAACAATTTAAGAAACATTGTTCCCCCAAATTCATTTCTGTCAGTAGATAAAAAACAGGTCATCTTCCGAGATATTTGTTAAAATTCCCAGACTGGAAGGTCAGAAAGACATTCCTTAGAATAAGGTTGAATCTAACACATGCTGGGGAAGTTCTGCCTAAGCGAAGGCAAGGCGAAGAAGCTTGCAAACTGTGCACAATATGAGACAATCCATCAAACCAAATGTTAAAACATCTACTAAGATTTTGCCACCACAAGTGCCCTTGTTCGCCTTTCATTTTGCCCCTATTTACCCTTTCTTTCATGCTTGCAAGCTTTCCCACAGGCTTTACATGGTTAAACGGACTTGCCATTTGATGGCGTTCAAACTCATTCCAGCAGGACTCATTACAGTCCGCATTAAAATCACTGTCCACGATAACCTAGCACCCTGGCCTCCTCATTAGCCAATCTTCTAAAGTAAAAGTGACTGCAGACAGAGTTAGTTCCATATTTTCTAGGGTGTTCCAATCAACATTTATCAAAATAATGTAAGTGCCCACATGCATATTCACAAATTGTACTTCGGCCATAAGAATACCTTTAGTACCATTTCATTGATTAATGACTGTCATACCCTCCCCTTGCCGGATTCCAATGAGCAGCCCTCCCGCAGGGTGGCCTCTAGGTCCCTGAGTAGCAAGTTCTTCGCTTAGGTCAAATCCATGAAGTACAGCATGGGCTACTAACCAGGTCTCCTGGAAGAATATTAGAAAGAGCGTAGATGTTTGCAAAGGACAGGGTCAGAGGACAAATAAGATAAGCCTCTCGCATTCCATGACACAAAAGTGATATTAATTCTCTTGCTAAAGAGATCCCTTAAATTCCTGCAACTGTGAAATTGATTGTCTTATTCATTTAAATGGGCCTCATAGACAAGATGGCAGGGAATGACTAACCGCATGTAATCATATCTAGCAGGATTAATAAAATCGACAATCTTCACATACTTAGAGATAATAAGTCTTAGGGCAGTATTTTGTGAAGCAATGCCAACACTCTCTGTCTATTTACGGAATACGGACCCCCATGATCAAACATGTAGTACAGAATTAAGCTGGGTTCATCAGAAAAGACAGGTTCTCTGAAGCACATTCGTTAGCCTTAAAGTTCTCTCTATGAGCTTGAAAGGGAGCTTGAAAGGGACAGGCAGACTCCCCGATATAGGGTGATATGACACGTTACCCCCCAATTGGTCATGGGCAGATATGCCCGGTCCTCACCTCTCAAGGGAGGTTATTTCTCAAGCCCCCTGCCTAAGGGCAGATCTCTCATCAAATTTTTGGCTAGAATGTTTTTAACAATTTTGATAATGGCTTCTTCTGAGGGGGTTGAGGTGCTACTTCTTACCTCCTCTAAACTAAGGGATCGACCCTGCATAGATGTAACCTTGATCTGATCCCTCTGGATAATCCTAGACCCGTTCCTTCCCCTTTGTCCAACCTCTGTGTGTTTCTTTCTTTTACTAACTCCGTCTCTGTGGGCGGAGCCTACCTCCCATTCAGTTTACCACCCGACTTAACCAGTTTTGCCACCATCTCACAGGAAGAATTCATCCTAGCTATTTTGTTTCTGTTGGCCAAAGGTTTTCCATTTTTAAAAATTCCAAAAACCTCCCCACCTGTCCTTGCTCCATTCTCCATTTTTTCAGCGCTTTATGTTTCATGGCGTCTGAGAGGCTTGATTTCACATCCAGATAAGTTAATCCAGAGGTTTGGCACCCCCCCGGATGCTCCACCCAGGATTTAGAACAGGGACCACATTTTCCCTACCAATTTTCCCAGTGTCAGGAGAGATCCCCACAATCTCCTCAATCGAATCATCTAAGAATTTGCCAGGAGCCTAATCAAATTCGCCTTCAAGAATGAGGGTTCTTAGATTTTTACAGGAGAATTTTTTGGTTACCCCTAGAATATTACAATTTTTGGTTTTATTATTTTTTTGTTTTTATTGGACTTCTTCACTTCTTTAGATTTTGGAGAGGGGGTCTCCTTCTCGTACCTTAGGCAAACTCAAGACGCCTTTCTTAGAATCCAAGACTCGCGCCCACATCCTGCCATTGTCATCCAACACTTGAACCTCCTGAAACTTTCTTGGAATTACCTCGCCAAAATACCCTCATGTGGTTCCTGGGTCACAACCTTTCTCTTATCTTGATCAGTATCAATCACTGTGTTCACAGTAGAACGCCCTTGCATGCCTTTAATCCCAAGCGCCTATATGATCACACAATTCCTTCAAATATTTTGTATGGAGAGTAAGTTATCTGCCTACCATTTCATGAAAGGCCAACAGCGATGGATGAAGTGCCTGCAGGACAGGGGACGCCTTCCCTCTAGGTCCCTCCCACCTCTGCGCCGATGACAGTGATATATCGTGCTCTAGGTCCCCTACCGTTATGTGTTCCGTCAGGGCCATTAAGGAGATCAAGGCAGACGGGAAAATAAGCGACGAATCCTGGAATGAGAAGTTCGTGACTTGAGATGGCACAGTTACTCCCTCCACGGCAACATCTGCCTGAATCTGATGTATTATTTCATCGGGCAGTGAACACAGGTCCTCAGATGTCAAAAAAGAGAAGGGCTTAGATTATCCAAAATGTCCGGCTCTGTGACATCACCCACCAGCAACGGCTCTTCAGAGGCTGTCGCCGCTGAGCTGTGTTATTCTTTAATAGGAGATGGAGAAAGTGGAAGGGCCAAAGCCCGAGACATACTGTCTCTTCTTTTTGAAAAAACCAATGGGGCAGCAAGTAAGTCTTTCTTCAGTGCTACCACCCTCTCTTTTTTCCTCATAGTGGTTTGCCGACATGATCAACTCTCCACAGGTCTATTAAGGCCCCAAAATGAAAAAGAGAAAACAAAAATACAAGTAAAGATAGGTTTGTCATACCCAGTGGTGTTAAACTCTCAAGAGTCTGTGGCCAACAGGATTTAACCGAATCTGATAAATCCCAATAAACTTGAGCCTTCTCTGCTCCTTAACCCAGAGACAGCGAACAGCACTCAGCACTCTCGGGGCACTCCCACAATGCGTGCACGTGGATAAGCCAAGATGTATTATAGCAGTTCCGGTCCAGGGGGAGGAGTCAGGTTAATAGGTACCATGAAATTTCAGAGAATCTTGTGACATGATAAACAGATGTAATGGCTCCTGCCACAGCTCAAACAGCAAACAGCACTCTCTGGGCACTCCACATATGTTAAGCATTGTTATTGAATTGAATTACCATATATTTCCTTTTTGCTTTATTTGTTGTACAAGTCTGAGGGTCAGAAATACATTTGTTAGAGTGTTTCCATTAGTTTAGTTTAGGCAGGGAATCCTCGCCAGGGTAGAGATAGGGAGGCATTTATCCAACCTGTGTATTTAATAAAATGGCAAAGGTTGAACACTCTTTATAAAATTGTCCACCTCTCATTTCTGACTGGTCACATTCATTAAGAAAAAAGGAATTATTATCAAAACAATTATGATTTATTATGAACACTCCTAAATGTATGAATGTAAGAGATATTATTTTGCTTTTTGGTTTCATTTAGTCTCCTAATAATTTAATTTGACATATCCCTCTTTTTATTGTACCATAAGTCATTTGTCATTTGATTTCCAATGGTTTGATTTGATGGTTTCTGAATACCCTGCATGCAATGTTATATGTAAATGTCACATGTTCCTTGGTTTGCTATGCATCTGACAGTCCTCTATAACTGTAGTAGAATGTTGGCGTTTCTGCTACTTTTGGGCATTGGTTAAGACTTTGTCCATAACTGACTGTGTGCAGTAAGAACAGAATTTTGCATTATTAAAGAATATTGAATATCATAATCTAAACTAATTTCAGCATCTTTATTTCATTAATGATGATTAAAATATAAAAGGAAAGGAGGTCAGGTTAGAGAACCAAAATAACACTTTCATAAGTAGAATTGAACATCTTTTTACGGAGAAAGACGTTGAGTTTTTGGCCTCAACTTGCTTCACACCCCAATTATGAAGACATGCATGATTTAGATCCTAGGCTTCATAAATCATCAGATTAAAATGCACCGGTGCATTTTGGCTATCATGTTTACCTCGGCTTGCACATCTCAGATCCCACTGGACGCACTCCCTGAGCACCAGGTTAAAACGGTCAACCAAGCGGTAATCCTGCAGATGGTAGAGAGTCACAGATCTATGGTTAACTCCTTAATTTGTAGGGACATAGACATCTCATGCGAATTTAGCAGAAGCAGGATCTTCAAAGGTAAGTCTGACCTCAGGCGACGGTGAGCGTTACGCTGCTTGCAAGTGCAGAATAACGCGAAGCGTGTGTCTTAAGAATCGGGGCAGCTTATATAGCTGAGATTGTGGGCACACCCATTAGGGCCAGCTTACCAGCCACACTCTGCCACTCCTAGAGAGTGAGCACGTGCGAAGGCAATCCATTAGCAGCCACACCCAAGAATACACTTGGGGCTGCTTAATGGATGGAATGTTCAAGGTTAATGCATCCTGCTTAATGGATGGAATGTTCAAGGTTAATGCATCCTGCTTAATTGATGGAATGTTCAAGGTTAATGCATCCTGCTTAATGGATGGAATGTTGAAGGTTAATGCATCTGAAGTGCTATGTCCATAATAAAAGCTTTTTGGTATTATATGGATGATCTTGTTTACATTTGTTTATGAGCCTGGCGCCAAAGGCGCCAGGACAGTGTCCACCCAGGTCTCCTGTGCATGCAACCCCTGCATGCCTGTGCCCCTGACTTCATGACCATGACAGCGTGCTTAAGGTAAGGACTGCTGGTGGCAATGACCTCGGAAGGTGTGTTTATCGTGGGAATAACAGATGCTCCATTTTGTAAGGGATGCTAGAACTACTTGGACCCTTCAGTGTAAGGACTGTGCATTATATGGTGACTTTGTGCAGAGTAAATATGGAGGGAATGACTGTGAGCATTGAGGTCTAGAGGTTGCAGGACTTAGTGGAGGAGGTTGCACAGTAAGTAATGGATATGGGATAATGTATATGTAAAGGGCAAATTGTGTTCAGAGTGAAAAGGCCTACATTAAATACCCATGTATGGTTGCAGTGGGGAGGGCATGGCTGCTAGTTAGGGGGCCGGAGAGCCATTTTGCATTGCTCATTGGTCAATGGTTTCTTACTTTTGGCTGCCAGGTGCCACTTGCACAGCCAGTAATTTTGTTATGTTGGCGTAAAGGTGGAAAAAGGAAGCAGGGTTTACTTGGGTCAACATTTCAGAGGTCGATCATCATACTGTGATAACAAGGTGGGGTAGGAGGATTGATTGGACGTGAGGCTGTGGGAAGACTTTGCAGCGATGCACTCTTTGTGCATAGTAGGCTGGCATGGGCTCTTACCATTCCCCTTTCTTATTAATGCCGGGCATATTTATGTTCTTGGGGTAATCCACCTCTGTCTATTTCTTTGTGCTGCTTAGGCAACCACACACACCTCACCCCCGAGCTTCTACGATGATGCAGCAATCCCTGGAATTGAATTCCAACTGGCCCTTTGTACCCTTTCAGCTCCCACTCTTTTGCCACACCCACCAACTCCATCAAAATGAACCTTCAAGGTTCTTGCCTCTATATGGCAATCTAAGGAAGGCTGAAGATGCTCTGCCAGGTGGCTGTACTTTACCAAGACCTTTGTCTGAGTCCCTTTTACACTCCATTTCCTTGTTGTTCTCCCACTTGTCCGACCCTGCAATTGGTGTGCAGACTCTATCTCTCCTGCTCAACACAACTCATGGTGGCATCTCGCCCATTGCCTCATACACCCACCTTCTCACCTTACCCCTAGAGGCCCGTCCTCCAGGCCCTCTATTCCCGCTGCAAGCCCTTCTCGCAGTCCCTCAAAGCAATCTCCCAGTCCCAGCACACCTTTTACCTTTTGCCCTTGTCCTGCATTCACTCTTTGTTACCTCCTGCCTTTGCTGTGCCCTCCTTAACTAGTCCTTTCCCTCATAGGTTTCAAAGTGCCCTTAGGATGGAATAACGACTACAGGCAACTGACATGACTTGCACTGGGCAGGGGTATCTTTGTAAGAATACAGTCAGTGACGGCATAATTCACAGGGGTCAGTTGGATGGATAAGCCTGTAGGAGTGAGCAGGGGTGGTGGCGCAATGCTGGAGTAGGTATCATATGGTTGTGGGAGGTTTTAGTGCTACTGTAAGGCTGCAGACAGCAGGGGTGTCCTAGTAGTGTAATGCTCTTGAAGACTATTCCCTTCCCTCCTTAGTTCTGTATCAACAAACTGAATACTAATAATAATAGTAGGTATATTTCAATGAGCAACTATGCGCATGGATGAGGTGAGGGGGAATTGGAGCATGGATATTTTCTTGTATCACGGCATGTTTTAATAGCATTTTTGGGCAAAGTCAACTTTAGAAATGTTATGTGGCGTTCGGGTGGGAGGTTAATTTTACAATGGGGTAGACAACCTGGATATTTTTTTAATGTGGTATGGCATCATTAAATTGCATTAATGGCAATGCCAGCATAATGTGTGTTTTTACATGGGAGGAGGAGCACTTGTGAAGCCGTCACATAATGTTTTCTTACTGTGCCATTACATTTTCTACTGGTGTTATGTGCAAGGTCAACATGATGAGTGTTCTTACAAGGTGAGAGGCATTTGTGCAGCCAGGAAGTAGATGATTTCTTCTTACTCTGGCATAACATGTTTTACCTGCATTAAGGCAACATGCGTGTTCTTACATTTGGAGGAGGCATTCAGGCAGTTAGCAAGGACATGTTTCCTTACAGTGGCATTATATTATTTTTATATTGTTAAGGGAAAAATCAATAGGATGCGTGTTCTTACCTGGTGGGGATGGGCATTTGTGAATTCAGTAATAACGTATATTTACTGTGGCATGAGACTTTTACCGGCTCTAACAGCAAAGCCAACAGGAGTATGTTCTAATATGGGGATTGTGGCATACATTGGCAGAGCCCACATGCACATGCTTTCTTAATGCATCATTACTGGCATTCTGGGCAAAGCAAATCTGAGTAGGTTTTATGTGGGAATACTTCCATATATTGGTACAGCTAGTATGGACATTTTAAGGAAGCCATGGTATCAACAGTAAAACAGACACAAGTGACCACAGTTCAAGGGTGTTTAATGAACTTCAACAAGGGTGTCATAAACGCCTATCTAATCCTGCATCTACAGATGGGAGCAAGCTACAACCATCACATAATAATGCAGTCCTAGTGGAGGCTCGTCAAAATAAAAGGGCATATACTAAAGAAAATATATTGTCAATCCTTACCTCTAAATACAACATAAGGGGGAGTGGTCTGCTTCCTTTAGGTTCTTCTCTTTTACTTTCTTCTCTACTTTTAAGGTCAGATCTTTTGGCTTCTATTCTTTCCTTCGATATCCATTCCTTAATTTAATATGACTCTCCTTGTTTGTTTACTCACTGAGATTGGGGTCGGTGGGTAGGTTTGTAATCTTTCTGTTCCTCCCCTCGATGTACCGAGAGGAAGTGTTTGGCTGCATCCGAGTAGTTTTGTGCAGTTTCAATGGCCGTGGCTAGGGTAGGTCGATTTAATTGTAATACGACTTTTTGCAGAAAAGGGGGTAAGGAATTGGTGAACTATTCTAAAGTAATAATTTCCCTGAATTCTTCCATGGATTTGTTACTAATACAAAGGGCTACAGTATTCTTGATACGATCACCCATTTCAAGGGGGGGTTTCTGCAGGATTTAATCTAATGGCCCTTAATTTTTGCTGATAGAAGTTACATGTTCGGCCCACTCTTTTCAATAGCCTTTCTTTTATGGATATAAATGTGGCTCCCTGGGCAAGATTAAGTAGTTGGTAGGCAGCCTGTAGTTCGCCTTTCGACAGGAGCCCCAAACAACATCTTTTTAGATGCTCTTCCCATCCTAACTGTTCAGCTAATAGTTCTAAATTCAGAAAGAAGTTCCCTAGATCTTTGCCTTCTAGGTATGGTTGAAGTATCCCCTGTGGTAGTAGGGGTTTGGGTTGCAACTCAACCAATTTCATCAAGTTGTCTTGAAGCCTAATTTCGGCCTGCATTTGATGGGCAGCGGCTGGGCTATGACAGCTGCTTGGTAGGCCATTTCTTCCAGTGGGGTAAGGGTTCCTTCAATTTTTTTCTGAATCAGAAGAAAACAGGTTTTGACTCCATCAGATAAAGTTTTGAAGTCGCCTGATCTTTCTGAGTCTGATTCCACCGGAGGGAATGCTTTAGGTACTTTGGTCTCTAACCCTGATGGCCCCTCAACTGATGGTAATTGGGTACCAAGAAAAAGGTTCGGGAGCAGGGGTATTTAGGGCACTATGTTCAATTAAGGTATAGTATTTTCAATATTATTCAATGCCACTGTTGGATATTACAATGAGAGGGTGAGAGGGTGTCTAATAACACTTGAGTTTTAAAAAACAAGTCTTGTTGACCAGTTTGGATGTGTAGTTGAGAGAGCAAAACCTCTTTAAGAGGGGATACACAATCAGAGTCAAGGAGTTCAGTGATTCTATTTTCCCCTTCTGGTGGTATGACAATTATTAGCATGGATTCTCAACTTTTATCAGTTGAATCACATCCCACTCCTGACACCACCCTTTTTATACCACGTTTGTTACTTTGGTACCCCCACTTCCAGGCTCAGATCCCCTTTTTCAATGTTTAGTGAATATTCTTTCTCGGGTGACTCACGGTCAGATCCTTCCTCTTACACAATTTGTCTCCCTCAGCCGGGCTCGGACCAATTTCAGTTTGTATAAACTATTGAAGACTTTCAAATGTGCACAGGGTTTAGCTTGAACCACTGTAGGACCACTTCGATTTCAGAATTCCCTTTTACATTTGCCACCTCACAGTTGGATACCTAACAGAGACCTTCGAATTAGCACTATAAGGAACTCATGGAGGTAACAGTAAAGACAAACACAAGTGATCACAGTTCAAGGGTGTTCATTGAACAATAAATGCATGTTGGAAAAATGCCTACACAAAATCTAAGTCTTAGACAGGAGCAAGCTTCGACCATCAAATGAAAAAAAGGCAGGTCCAGTGGCGTTGTGACAAATAAAACGGCCTATACTAAAAAAAATCTATTGCTAGATCCTTACAACTAAATATAGAAAGAGTGTGGGATAGGGTTTTCAAAATAAAGAAGTGTTCACAAATAATATGTCAAGATGTGATTGCCAGGGGTCTCCCTTCCCTATGTTTTGAGCACGGGATAAGACGGGTCTCCTGAGTGCAGCACACCCTCGAGCCTTCCCAGCACAAGTCGACAGTTCAGTTTCAGCTATCAGGTTTTCAAGGGCCAAGTCTCTTTACTTTCAAAAGTCTTTTGCCTTCTAGGGCCTGATGTCTCAGCAAAAACAAAATAACAGTTTGATTCCTTTTGTACTTAGGGTGTTGATTTCTCACGCTTGGGTCCCCCTCCTCTGGGCAGAGCCCCCTCTTGAAACTCAGCGCCCCTCTGCTGGGTTCACTATGGCTTTCCTCTCCTTCACAAATATTAATGTCTTTTTAAACAGTTCCCGTGGACATCCCTCTGCCGGTTGCACCTTTGTCAACACACAGTTTCTTTGTACTTTAGAATGTGCCGCTCTTTGTCAGCATCCCTCAGCCGGGTTCACTCTTGCCAACTTCATCAACCATGCCTTTCATAATTCTCTGTCGGTGAAGGTCTTTCGAATGTACAGAGGATTTTGCAAGGCCACTGTATGATCACTTTAACTGTTCGTATACAGCCTTCCCAAGGCCTTCTGGTATAGATAGTTCCAAAAGTGTGGAATTTGCCAGTCTCTCGAGTGAGCACCCACATGGTGCTTGACCCCTTTGCAGCTGGTTTTCCCATAATCTTAAATGGTTTTTGAACTTCCCTTTTTTAGCCACTTTGCAACTTTCATTCAACACAGTTTGGTTTTCTTATCGGCTCTACCCTCGACTCACCGACTGTGATGAACTGCTTGGCTTCTTTAGCATCCGGAGTCAAGGACGGTACCACGGTAGCAGGCGTCTCTCTGTGTCCTGCTTATCTGAGTAGGCAGGCTCTGTGTACCGTTAACATCTGCCGCTACACACGTTAGCTATTGTCCACAGTCTTACACTTCTTTGCTGGAAGGTTCCACAGGTCTGGATTGGAAACGGAAAGGTTGTCTCTCTCCTTGTCACCCGTTTGATGCTCGCCGCCTTTCTCCTCCTCTTGAATTGCCGGGCTGGATTAGCTATCTCGTTGTGTGGTCTGCCTTGCTCTTTCTGTGCTCTCGTGCTCCGCCTTTTATCCCTGAGAAAGGGCCCTCCGGTGTGTGTGATTCTGATCAATTGCCTGACTTTGCCTGACCCTTGTATTGGGACATGTCAGGGAAACGGCTCTGGTGTTAGTCTGTTCTCTTTCGTGTTGTGCGAAAGTGTTTGTGTCGGAAAAGGGGGGGCAGTGTTTTGAATGTCCTGCTTGGTAGGATGGGGAAAAGGTGTTGAAAGAATAGGGATACCGCGTCTCTCCCATCGGTGTTCCACTCCCAGTCCCCGAGGACCCCCTATCCAGGTGATCCTCCCTCACTGGTCCACCCCCAGGAACTGGATCCAATAGCGATGGCCGTGTCCTGGCCAGCTGGATGACAAGTCACAGGGGACTAGCTATGGAGACACCTTCAGGTTTCTCACAGCACCCACGTGGCGCTGGACCACTCTGCATACAGTATCTATCTTGGCTTCAAAAGTTCAGTCACTCCTTCAATGTTCAATTATATTCGCGTCTCTCATCACATACGCTTTACACACTGTTCTCTTCAGAGTTCTCCATACAATGTTGCCGCTCGCAACCTCGGTTCTAACACAGGCCGGTCTGCTATTAATCTCCCCAACTCACCGGCTGTGCTGCCTTCAATGGCGCCGCTTTGTTGTAGGAGCCAAGGACAGTACCACAGCGGCAAACGCTCCTCCCGCCTTGGCTAACGGCGCAGGAAAGCCCCGGGTACCTCTGACACACAATGCAGGTTTCTTCAGCTTTAATTCCAGGTCTTATGTTTCTTATTCTTGGAGGCTCATGAAAGTAACAGTTTCTCTCTGAAAAGGTCAATGGCACTTCCCTCCTTGCAACCCTCTCTGTTCTTGCGGTCTTTCTCCTCGTATTAATCTGACATCTTGGAACTGCTGCTTCCTGGTGTGCTTTGCCTTGCTCAAAGTGTGCTTTCATGCTCCGCCTTTTATCCTTGTGGGGAAGTGTGATGGAAGTCAGGTGTGTGTAATGATCAGTAATTGCCTGACTCTGCCTGACCATTGTGTCGGGATATGTCAGGTAAACGGCTCAGGTGTTAATCTGTTTCTTCCACCGTGAGCTTTCTGTGAGAAAGTGTTTGTGTCGGGAAAGGGTGGGGGATTGAGTTCCTAAGTATCCTACCTGGTAGGATGGGGAAAAGGTGTTATTTGGAAGGGGATACCGCGTCACACCATCCGGTGTCCCACTCCTCGAAGACCCCGTCATCCAAGTGATCCTCCCGCACTGGTTCACCCCCAGGAACTGGATCCAAAGCGATGGCCTTGTCCTGTCGACCTGGATGACAGATCCCCAGGGACTAGCGGGTGAGACACCTTCAGGTTTCTCACAACAGGAACAGTCAGCATGAAAATTATGATTTTTACATTGGCATTTAGTGGACAAAGGGATCACGAAAACGCTCCTGTTGGGGATTGCTAATCCAATGGATTTTTTCATGTTTTATTTCACAAAACTGATTATAAACTATGTGGCTTTTCACCCAATTATTTGCAGAAATTGTGTTGTAAAATGCACAATTGTAACCAATTATTGTACATAAATTCTTGGGGGTAGAACCCCTCACCCCCAGCAATCCCCATTGGTTGGTTTAGGCTACATTCAGTCTCTCCACCATAATCTGGGAAGAACAAACACCCTTCTGGTGGCCAAACTACATTAGCTTCAAGCCCCACTTGTTGAAATATCCTGGCTACGCCTCGGCCCTTCAGGGAACCCTTTCCCGGTTTCTCTTTGCTCAAATGTCTGCTTTGCTTCTCATTTGGCACTGCCCACAAGCCATGCAGCGGTCCCCACATCTTCTTCCCAGATCATGCTCTTTCTGGCACATTTTTGTCTAATTTCAGGTACCCCAGCCTCATTCCCTGCACCATATGCATATGCCTCATATGCCTCTGTTACACCCACAGCTCTAGCTTGGGAAGACATGCTGCACTCTCCATTCGATTATTGGCTGTAAACCAATCATCACCTCAATGCTGCTCCTGAAGCCCCGTTACCTGGCAACCACTGCTCTCAGGTTGTGTATAAGACCTGTAGGTCCAGACGAGCACCACACTGCATGTTAATGAGATTTCCTTCCACCGTATTTCTCACTACCCTGCAGCAGGTTGTTCAAATATCCTTACAGGAAAAGGAACCCATTTACTCACAGGCACTCTGCAAATAAACAGAAGAAGGAAAGCAGGGACGTCATTTTGGGCAGGGGGATCTCGCATTTCAAACAGAAATAATTTCTTTTTGAAGTCACTCTGACTGACTACAAAAAGAAATGATTCGCGTTACTAAAAACTTGAAAAAGAAACCGTAACGGGAATAATTTCTTTTTGAAGTCAGTGACATGGAGGCATCTGGCTCCTTGCTCTATGCATGCTTGCGTGGAACATGGGAGTGAGAGGCCTGCCTGATGAGTTCCTCAGAGGAAAAGGTAAGGGCATGTTTGTGTGTGCCTATGGGTGGGAGGGTGTGTCTGTGTGTGTGTATATCTATATGTAATGTGTGAATGATTGAGTTCTTGTGTTCATTGTCTGGATTACTTAACGGTAATCTTGTTTACTCCTATTTCCACTCTTCCTCGTCGCAGTACGTGCCTATGCAGCAGCTGGGGCCTCATGGCGGGTCTGGCGGTAACCCTGCTGGTGCTACCGGCGGGTTGCCGCCAGACCTGTAAAAATGTAGCAGCGCCTGACTTCCCGTTGCCACAGGCTCATTATGAGTCTGGCGTCCGGGAAGTCAGGTGCCGGTAAATTTCTTAATCCACATTCCCATAGAGTCCAATAGGACCCTATGGGGGTGGGGACACTGAAGCACTAGCACCATTGCTAACCGTGCTGGTGCTTCTGTGACAGGTTTGTTTACCGTGACCGCTGCGTCCGGCAGGGTCAGCCCTGATAGGCACAGCGGTTCCGGCAAGTAAACACGTAGTTTGCTTGTCTGGAAACAAGGGTGCCGGTGAGCTTACCGGCACCCTTATTTTCGGACAAGCAAACTTGGTATGAGGCCCCTTGACTCATACGTAAGTATCGGGACAAGGAAGAGGGATGTGGAGGGAATGCTGGACTGAGGAGCTGATTTTGGGGATTGGGGAGGAGTGTGGGGAGGGTGGGGCAGGAGGAGGATGCTTCAGTGCTTTAAGTCGGTCTCAGAATCGAAAAGGGCTCTAGTTAGGAGGCAGAGCCTAGATAGGGGTGGCTGGATCCCACTCACCAGTACTTAGGCCACACACCCTAACTAGAGCCCACCCTCGACCTATGGGTTGTGGGGGCCTGGAAAATGCTTGGCTCTTCATGTGAGCCAAGCAGGAGAGCTGGGGCGCACTGGTGGTATACCTTTAGTGCACCAAGTTTCTCCTATTTGTTCCAGATCACAGGCTACCTGTGGGGTGACAGAGCCGATGATTCAGAAACCAAAGGAGGGGCCAGGAGCACCAAAGGTATAATACCAGTGCGCCCCAGCTCTCCTTTAGTTTCTTAAATAGAGGAGGTAACAACCAGCAGACAGGCCTTTCATTGAAGGAGCCATGTGATTAAAGGGCTGCCTGTGGGGATTACCGATCCCACAGGCAGCCATTTAACTATGCAGTTCCTTGAGTGAAAGGGCTGCCTGCAGGGGGTTAGCTCCTCTCACTAATAAACAGAAGGCAAGCTAGGGCTCCAGCCTCTCCTTTTGTTCCTTAATGAGAGGAGCCGACCCCCAACAGGGATACCATTTAGCCAAATAACTGTCCATGGTTAAAGGGCTGTCTGCAGGTGTCCACACTTCTAATTAGGAAAAAGGAGCGGCATCTCTCCTTTTTCCTAATCAGAAGCACAACACCTCCAGGCAGCCCTTTAACCATGCACAGCTATTTGGCTAAATGGGCTGCCTGCTGGGGGTTAGCACAGCTGGGTCTAGTCAGGGGTGAGCCGCGGCTGGGCCCTGGCTTGGGAGTCCTTTTTGTAGACTGCTGGGGCTCCGTCCCGTCCATCCCCGGCCCACGTAAAGCCCTGGGGTGCACTAAAATGTAATGGGCATGTATGATAAAGCAGGCATGATGTGTGTTATTACTTGATTAGATTGCCATTTTGGTGCAGCCAGTCTAGGTATGTCTTACTGTGGAATAGAATGATCTACTGTGCATCATCAACATGACTGGCATACATCCTGTAGCCAGTCTTGACATGTTTTCTTATTGAGACAGTGGGCCTCATTCCGAGATTGGAGGTAGCCATGGCGCTATTTGCGCCATGGCTGCCTCCAATACCGGGTCCGGCACTGGTGTTGTTCAATGGGGACTTACCGGTTCATTCCGACCCTGCTGGGACCGGTAAGTCCCCATTGAACAAACCATTCCCCATTCCCATTTGAGCCCCCATAGGGCTCAATGGAAATGTGGAGGGCGCTAATAACGGGCTCACAAATAGCAAGCCTGTTATTAGCGCCCTGGTCCCTTAGCGGGACCTGTCCCTTACGGTTCCTGCTAAGGGACCTCGGAATTGGGCAGTAGGGGATTACTGGCACCGGTCTCCTTAAAGATGCCGGTAATCCCTTACCGCCCACCTCGGAATGACCCCCATTGCATTTTTAATAGCAAAGTGGTAAGATAGCTCAGCGGGTTGACCGTGCACTGCTGCAATCTGTGTGATCTGCAGGTTCGAATCCCAGCAAGGCCAACTCAGCCTTTCATTTTTCCGTGATTGATAAAGGAGTACCAACTTCGGTTGGAATGATAATTGTATGTAAATATGTGCTATGTATAGTGCTTTGGTGAACGTGCTATATAAATAACAAATCAGAATAATTAAAGCATTAATGCTCCTATGCATTGTTGGTGGCTTGCAGCTATTGGATTTTTGGATACTGTATTGGTATTTTATTGTATTGTATTGTATTGTATTTGTTTATTGTATTGGTATGTTGGTATTTTAAAAATTGTACATTTATGTACCTTTTTCATTATGCCCGCAAGCCTCTTCTGGTCACGTCACTACGGTTAAAGAGGAATTGATGTCATCTGGGTTAAAGGTCATGTGACATCACTTCCTGTGGCGTCATCAGGTGCGTGATATCACTTCCACCACGCCTGGCTTTTGTTGAAATTACATCTCTGAGGAAGAGGCTGTTAAGAGTATTACAGTTCCAGCACAGGTTGGTCAATAAGATCCACTCCTGACAAGACTGGCCAGATCCATCCTAAAGTTCAGGAATTACCTGATCCCACTACTTCTATTACCACACACTCTACTTGTAAGCCTGCTGGTAACTCCCCTGTGTACATCACTCCCATCATTCCAGCTAGGTTTGCACTCTATACATCTCATACATACATAATATACATAATGCAGCAATTTGCAGACTTTCACTTCCGCCTCCCAAATAACTACAGTCTGTCAATTTGAGAAATACAGTCAACAGCTCAGTGGATAGAGTCAGCATCCCAGTGGCTCAACAGAGTGTCTTCTGACACTAGTGATATAGAGGTCCAAAAGGACAAGCATCCCGTGAGGCAGCAATTTGCAGACGTTGCCTTCCAAATAACTAACGTCTGTCAACCTGAGCAAGACAGTCAGGGGGCATTTTGCAAAAAATGCTAATTGCATCCAAGGGACCCCCAATGTTAGCACTTACATGCTGTTGGAGGCCTTGCATTCAGCTTTCGAGTTTTGCTAAAGAGTCAAAACAAGCAAAACCGCCTTTACTCTTTAAGTTTACAATCTGTTTTGTAAAAGATGTAAATGTTGCCTGCAGAAACACTTTACAGACAGCATTTACAGTGGGTATCTATTGGAATCCACCTGCTTTTGACAGATGCTATCTGCAGGGGTACGGAGGGCGGAGGGGGTCCATTAATTGTACGCCTGCATGAAAATCTCAAGCAAGTGTGCAACAAAGAGATCTTATAGAAAGCGTGGGAAGGACGACCAGGAAACTGATTCCTTGTCCTGTCTAAGACTATGAATGCCAAATATTTTCTAAATGACCCATATTGGTAAAATATCACATACACTGCTTTACGCCTTGGTTTTACACCTTGGTTTACCACTCCGCCATTGAAAATGGTCCCGCCAGCAGCCCAGTGGATTCACAGATCACCACGCATAACTCACTCACTCCATGATGCACTGAAAGTCAACACAGAAACGACCTCGCTCTCACAGCACAGTGCTCGACTAATGCCATCTGTTGCCTCACCAGACAGCATCCCACTCAGATCACGTGGCTACTGAATTTGCAGATAACATGCACGGTAATGAAGCACCACACAGGTTTTTGCAACAAACAGGCATAACAAAGATCTCACGTAAATGCTGGAAAGATTAAATATGTGTTCAACTCGGGCAAGTTATCACTAAGATACTGTTCAATCTAAGAAAAGACTACTATAATGCACTGTTTTGGCTCGGAGGATCATAGGATTTGAAAAGACTTTCCTCGTATTGGGGTTAGCTGCGATATAGGAGTTGAAGACGTAATCGCCATTTAGATGAGGTACAATCTCCCCAAAATAAGCACCACCATAGAGAGGCATAATTTCGCACCACGACCTATTTATTAAATTTGTTAAAAATATTTACAGAGCGCAAACAATGCAGAGGTGCATCGGAGTGCTGTGTAAGGGAGGCATGGTATGACCACAGTTCAAGGGTGTTTATTGAACTTTCACAAGGGTGAGATAAACGCCTATCTAATCCTAAATCTGCAGATGGGAGCAAGCTACGACCATCAAATAATAATAATGCAGTTCTAGTGGAGTCTTGTCAAATTAAAAGGGCCTATACTAAAGAAAACTATTGCCAATCCTTACTACTAATTTACACATAATATGGGGTGATTTTCATGAAAAAGAAGGAAGTGTTCATAAAATGATAAGTCACGATGTACGGGCCGTTGGCCTCCCTTCCTCAAGTTTTCAGCACGGGACAAGGCATGTCACTCGAACAAAGCACACACTCTGGCTTCTGCAGGATGAGGATACAGTTCCATTTACACAGTTCAAGACCTTCCGAGTCCAAGTCTCTTGACACAGAGGGCCTGCTGTACCAAAATAACACACAAATGTTATTTTCTCTTCTCCAGTATTCAATTAGGGTATTCACCCTAGATCCTCCTCAGCCGGGCTCAGATCCTTTCTGTGACAAAACAAAAAGTTAAACGCTGGATCCCCCTCTTCCGGGCTCAGTTCCCTTCTGTGTCAAAACAAAAAGTTCAACGTTGAATCCCCCTCTTCCGGGGCTCAGATCCCTTTTTATTTCAATCAGTTAGTCTCCCTCAGCAGGGCTCGGAACAATTGTGATGCTTTAAATTATCAAAGACTTTCGAATGTGTACGGGGTTTAGCTTGCCCCGTTGCATGACCACTTCAATTTCAACCTTTCTTTTACTCTTATTTATCTCAATGTTGGATACCTAACAGAGATTTTCGAATGAGCACCCACGTGGCGCCGGACCACTCTACGTATGGTATCTTTTCTTAGCTTCCTAATGTTCAATTGTAAAGTTCAAATCATATCCACGTCGCTCTTTGCAAACGCCTCACACACTGTTCTCTTTGTACAATGTTGCCGCTTGCAACCTTGGTTCAAAATACACGCTGGTTTGGTATCAGTCTCTCAGACTCACCGACTGTGCTGTTTTTTCTGACAGCGCATTGTTGTAGGAGCCAAGGACAGTTCCACGGTGGCAATCGCTCCTCCCCGCCTTGGTTATCGACGCAGGAGACCCCTGGGTGCCTCCAACACACTGTGTGGGTTTGATCAGCCTTAGTTCCTGGTCTTCGGTTTCTTACTTTCCAAGGCTCATGAAAGTAACGGTCTATAGAGGTCACAGGTGCTTCTCTCTGTGCAACTCTCTCTGGTCTAGCCATGTTTCTCCTTTTAATAAATTGCCATTTCGGAACTGCTGTTTCCTCGTGCAGTTTGCCTCGCTCAGAGTGTGCTTTCGTGCTCTGCCATTTATCTGGGTGGGAAACCGTGATGGAAGTCAAGTGTGCTTAATAATCCATAATTGCCTGACCTTGCCTGGCCATGGTGTTGGGACATGTCAGGTATACGGCTCTGTTGTTAGTCCATTGTCGCTCTCAGTGGACTGTCCGTGAGTAAGAGTTTGTGACGGAAAGGTGAGAAGGGTTGTATTCCTAGGTTTCCTACCTGGTTGGATGGGGAAAACGTGCTATTGGGAAGGGGATACGTGTCTCACCCTACGGTGTCCCACTTCCACTCCCGAGACCCCTCATCCAGGTGATCCTCCCCCACTGATCCACCCCCAGGAACTGGATCCAAAAGCGATGGCCGTATCCAGGCCGCCGGGATGACAGAATCAGCGTCAAATAAGAAGCGTTCAAAATAAAGGTTTGGAGCTTCTTCCAGCTCCTGGTTCTGGAAAGGGTTTCCCTTCCCCAAGCTTCAAGATAGTTCACAATGCAAAGGGGTTCCCTTCCCCAAGCTTTCAAGTCTTTCAGCTTTTCCAACACAAAGTTCTTTATGATACTTTCCAGCTCTTCTGGTTTGGTTATCTTTCACCAATGTCACAAAGTACAGTTCCTTAATTTCAGTTCATACCAAATGTCCTTTATATTCAATTGCAAGCTTCTTTGCTGGTATTTTAAGTGTCTTTCATGTATGTAGTGTCCTCGGTCTAGGTGCAGTTGTCAGACCACACGGTCCACCCATTACAGGTCACATAATGAACACACCTGTCTTGCCTCTTCTTCCTTGTATACACGTTGCCACTGTTTCAGCTCTACAGTGGTACTTAGTTTATTCCCAATTCACATCCTCATGATGCTTTATCATTGCTTGTTTTGGCGCTATTCACTTGTTGCATTTTCATATCTTTTTATGGCTCTCAATTTACACTGTTCCTTTATAGCGCAGGATTTCACTAAACTGCTTTTATTCAGATCGGTTTTCAACAGTACATGCTTTTATTCGAATCGGTAATCAAAAAGTGCTTATTTTCTTGCTTTCATTCTCTTACTCCGGGCAAGGCTTACAACCTTCTCTTGGCACTTGATAAAGCTTGCTTAAACTCACAATTTCATGTAATTCAAACTGGGGGTTCGGTCTACTCCAGGTTAGCCTTTCTTTCATCTCTTTTACAGTTCGGCATTCACAACAGCTTTCACTCGGTTTTCTTAGCAATTTCATATCATGATGATTATCAAAAGTATTCAGTAATTTGACTGAGTTTCAACCTGACCGGTATTCATATCGTCAAAATGGTCTCTCGCTCACTCGCAAGTGACCCAACCTGCAGCAACCATGCGGTCTTCACCTCAGCGTCCCAGAGTCACTCAGGATTCTCTGACTCACCTGGTACTCTTTTCCATTGTGGCAGGCTCGGTGTGGCTGTCACTTCTCCCGGCTCTGTATTTTTCTCCTCAAGGGTCTCTGCCACCTCTGCTGCACAGAGAGAGAGTCTATCTGACTCCAAGAGGTATGCAGACCAGCCCTGCTGCCAGAGACCTCTCGAATGCCCCTGCTACGATCAGCTTCTGCTGCAATGACTGCAGCTCATAGGCGCTTCAGACACTCGTCTCTCTGGCTTCACCGCCGGCTTCACCAGCAAGCGTTCCACTGATGATCCTCCTGGCCTCACCTGAGCGGGCCATTTATACCGTCCCCTTGGCTTCAGGTTTAGGCCATGTTCATTCATTACATAACGATCTTGGTATTCGGCATCCCTCTTCCTCGCACCAGTGTTAGAGTGGTGTTTATAAGGGAAAGATTTTCAGGAAAAATAGGGAAGGGATTGAGAACAGCCTATAAAGGCCTTGCAAACGGTGGACTCATTGTGAAAGGACAAAGGGGGCAACTGTGTCTCACCCAAGGGTGGTTTGTCTCCATTCCCCAAGTTGCCTTCACCCAGGTAGTCCTCCCTCGCATATCCACCCCGAGGGTCAGGATCTGAAAGCGACATCCTTTCCCTAGCCACCTGGGGGGAGGTTATATTGGGGAAAGAAGTGAGGATGCCCTCAGATTCCTCACAGTGCTGTACAAATGAAAACATATACAATAATAACAGAAATCTAAACAACTAAATCAATAAAATCAATAACACAAGCAAAACAGACAATACATAAACAAAAACATTACAAATGTCCATATTAAAATCAGTCCATATAAAATTTAAGCTGAAAGTTATTTACAAATTTATTTAGGACAGACTTCCTTTACAAGGCTCACAAGGCTTTCCTGAATTTCAAGAAATCAGGAATCAAACAAAGGTTAGCATTTATGGTGAAAGACCTCTTATTAGAAGGATCAGGCAAAATGTAGGAACTTGAAGATGTATGGTATCCTGACTCCAAAGACAACAAGACCCTTCTGAAATCTTCAGTTTGTTTGCTAAATATACAAGAGTCTGACAAATGTATTGCTTTATATGCAATACAAAGGAATTTAAATGAATATCAGGCTTTTAATGGGAGACAGTGAATGCTCTTCAAATAAGCGAAACTCGATCAAACTTCCTAGCACCTGATGTTAACCATGCAGCAACATGACAAACAGATTTCAAAGAAGCTAAAGTAGAATGAACAAGCCCTGCTAGGACAGAGTTCCCACAATAAATCAGCAACAAAACTATAGATTGGACTAACAAGCAAAAATAATCAGGAGTCACCGAAGATTTAACAAATCTCAATGAATGCAAATGATAACTAGCAGATTTCACCAATGCATTGATGTGAGGAATAAAAGACAAACAGGGATCCACATAATAACCAAAGATTGTGTAGCAGATGTGAACTCAGAAGACACCTCTAAAATATTAACCGTAGAGACCCAGGTAGAAATAGGTGACTGTGGAATAGAATAAGAAAATGAAAGAAACTTTTTCTTAGAGAGGTTTAGCTTCAGAAAATGTGACGCCGACCTCCTATGACAGTAAGCAATCAGAAAGACGATGCAAATCAACTTCAGATAACATCTTAATACATATAACTGGCTATCATTTGCGTTTTGTGGATATTGACATCATGCGTTGCCTCTGGATCCTGCAACAGTTCCATATAAAGATTAAAAAGCATGGGCGACACGATTGACCCCATCCCATCCTCTGTGATGAAGTCTCAAAGAGAAACCATAAGGTCATTGTGTTGATGCTGCTGAAAGATCAAGTACTACTCAACAGACAAACATCCCATAGCATTCAATATCCTATGAACATCATCAAAGATATACAAAGTGCCTGCTCATTACTACAGTCCTGATGAAAGCCAGATTAGGAAGTAGTCAGTAGTTGTTGATCAACAGCCTAATAGCAAGGAAAGCAATTTGAAGAATTTATTGTAGACTTAAATCCGGCAGCAGCTACCTGCAACTTTGGAGCTTTCCTCAATGATGTTTTGAGGGCAATTTATAGTGCACACGTGTATCGACCAATTCAGAGAAAAGCTAAGATCAGCATCGGTTCCAGCCTTTAATCCGGGATTGAGCTTTGCTTAGTGGGTGCAGCAATCCATGTCATAGTGCAAAGTCATCCGCCAGGGGAAGGAGGAACACATCACTCTGCTCGCCCAGCCAATGGAGGTATACACTGTCAGCAAAGTTAACCTGAAACAAGGTCCAAGAGAGGTCCAAACCCAAAAGACAAGAAAACTGAACATATGAATCCACCTGCTACAACCACAGCAATGACAACAACTGCTCAGTGTATACAGTCTACCCCTCAATCAGGAAGAGATGCATCCAGTTTGGAAAACAAAATTGTGCAAGGAAACCTGCAGATGTATGGGCGCCAAGCCCAAGTTTGCCTTCATCGAGTTTCCCCAAGAACTTGAACACCCTGATGTTGATGCGGCCAAGAGGAACACATTCCTCATGTTATCCGAGTAAATATCTTCCAGACTCCCAACGACCATCTACTGTGTCTCGATCTCAGGGTTACACATGCCCTGATCACAGTTTCCTGGTCTCAATACATCATCATTTTTAGAGAAGTAGTCGAGATTAGCTGAGAAGCACGGTTGCAAAGCTCATATCCCTGCAGTGAACCAAAAGGCACTCTGGGCATATCATGGCCCTTGTCGGTTGGTCACCAGCCAAGCTAAGTTTCAAATGTATAAGCACACACCATTGGCAGTAACAGTAATTCCATCCGGTGGAATGTCTGCCGAAAACCCAGCTAGCATCCATAATTCTGCATATAAACAGCAGAATTACTGTTAACGCGGGGCAAATCAGTGCCATTTTCGCTGGCGGAAATTCTGCCTGATGGAAATGTGTCATTATGTGTAATAATTAGGCTAATCACGGGAAGGTTGAATAACCGAAAGGTTACCTTAGAGAAACACCAGTCGTTCTCCCTCCTTCGTTTCCTTCTTCGGAAATGGTTTCCCACAGGGGTAGAGAATGAGTGCCTCCCTGAGACCCTTCCTCCGCCTCAAATACAAATATTAAGGAGGGGAAGGACTCCAGGGAAACCCTCTGGGGAAGAAAACCCTGTGTCGAAGGCTACTGGATAGATGTCGTCTGTCCGGAGAGGTTCTTGGTACCCAGAATATCCGCTGAAGTGAAGCCGTCTGAATAAAGACAGAGGAAAGTGGTAAGTTGAAGCAAGGAAACTAGAAGGCAGAATATGGGTTGAGGAAAAGAGGAGTACCTGATTGGAAGGGGGTACCACCTATCAAGCTATATTGCAGGTCTTCTGATGAGACGCGGACAGGAGTAACCTCGAGGACGTCCCGGTAAGAAAACGGTTCTCATATCTCAATGCTGCGGATCGGAACCTGCATATCCCTGCTTCTGTATAGGTAAGATAATATCATGTGTCAATTCTGGTCTCTTTCTAACCCCCGGATATACTTAGGGACTGAATATCAATTCTCACGTACCGCTCGCCAGGGAGGGAGTCTCACTAGCGAACCGATCAGTGAGGTTAAGCTCGTAACGAGTGAGGCAGGGGAAAACCACTCGAGTCTTGGATGTGGTGCAAGAGTTGAGAGAAGGATTCAAGTCTGGAAACAGGAGAGTGAAACGGGTAGAGTTACACAGAAGGAATAACAAACATACGAGTAAGTAAATAGATCCTAGTATCGAACTCACGAAGCGTTGTCGTTGAAGAGTAGCAACGCATCCGCGCGTTGTCCGCAGGATCTAATGAACCGGCTCCGGAGTCGGGGGGCGGTCCTACCACCGCGCGGCCATTGTGTAAGTCTAGACCCACACCATCTGTAGCGGCGGCCATCTTGGGAGTAAAGATGGCCGCAATCCGTCTAATAGACCATCTATGCCACAGTGACCATGGTCTCCGCAGGGGCGTGACAGTATGCCCCCTCCGAAGGGCAGGGGACCCCGGCTTCCCCGGATGATTACGGAAGAATCGGCGAATAAGCGCAGGTGCATGCACTGCAGAGGCAGGTTCCCAGGAACGGTCAGCAGGGGAATAACCCTGCCAGTCAATCAAAAACTGAAGGCGACCTCGAAAGATGCGAGAGTCACAAATATCCGCCACCTCATATTCAGGACCTGACGGGGTAGACACCGGAGGAGGGTGAGTATTCCTCAATCTCGAAAATCGATCACACACATCTTTCTTCAGCTGGGACACATGAAACACGGGATGAATTCGAGACCAAGAAGGGGGAAGCCTGATCTTGAAAGCAGAGCAACCCAACTTCTGTAGAATGGGAAAAGGTCCGAAATATTTAGGAGACAGCTTGGAGGGGACCAGATGCCGTGGTAAGAAACGAGAGGCCAGCCAAACCAAATCACCCGCCTTCAAGGAGGGCGCTGGAGAACGGTGCTTGTCCGCAAACCGTTTGACTCGTGCCTGAGCCTCAAGTAGCGAAGATTTGGCCGCCAAATGACCAGTCTGGATGACTTGAAGTAGGTTATCCACATCTGGAAACCGTGAGGAAGAAGGAAGGCCCGTAGGAAAACAAGAAGGGTGAAATCCATATGAGCAAAAAAAAGGACTGGAACCCAGAGCGGAATGACGGGAGTTGTTGTAGGCAAACTCCGCCAATGGTAATAGAGAAACCCAGTTGTCCTGTGAAGCAGAGATGTAGCAGCGCAAATAGCCCTCCAATGTCTGGTTCAGCCGTTCCGTCTGGCCGTTAGTTTGAGGGTGGAAGCCAGAACTCAATGCTCGGGAGATTTTGAGGCTCTTACATATCTGTTGCCAATAACGTGAAGTATATTGAGAACCACGATCGGAGATGATAGTTTCCGGGAGCCCATGGAGCGTGAAGATCCGTGAAAGGAAAACCTTTGCCATCTGAGCTGCAGTGGGAATGCAAGGTAGAGGAATAAAGTGTGCCATTTTCGTAAAGTAGTCGATTGTCACCATGATTACTGTACAACCATCCGAGATAGGGAGTTCGACTATAAAATCAGTCGAAATTATCTGCCAGGGCCGATCAGGAATCGGCATCAACGATAGGAGACCCACTGGGGCAGATCGAGGGGTCTTTGTTTGTAAACACATTGCACATGCCGATACATAGTCTCTGATGTCTCTGCTCATCTTTGGCCACCAAAAATGGCGTTGAATCAATTCCTTGGTATTAGCCATACCGCGATGTCCTGCCATTGGAGAATCATGACAGAGTTGAAGTACCACTTTTCCTAATTCTTCTGAGGGAATGAATAACCGTTTGTTTCTATAGAAGCATCCTTGAGATGAGTTAAGCCTCCAGAGAGCGGCAAACCGAGGATTGGTCTGTATAAATCGAGAGGTTTCCATAGCTACTAGTTGAAGAAAGGTGGTGACTTCCTGCAAAAATCTGGCTTTGGGAAACAAAGGTTCGGAACGGAAAGGAGTGGTAGAGTTGTAATCCTTTCTAGATAATGCATCTGCCTTGAGGTTAACTCTTCCTGGTATGAAGGAGAAGATGATATCATAGGGTGAAAAAAAATGGGCCCAACGTGCTTGGCGACTATTTCGTGTTTGAGAGTATTGTAAGGCTCGGAGATTGCTGTGATCGGTTCGTACTTCGATGGTATGTTTGGCCCCTAGTAACAGATGTCGCCACTCCTCAAAGGCTCTCTTAATAGCTAATAATTCCTTTTCGAGGACCGAGTAATTGATCTCCGACGGGGAGAGTGTCTTAGACAGATAGGCCACAGGACACTCGTCTCCTTGTTCATTTTCTTGCAGTAGAACGGCACCTACAGTATGATGTGAGGCGTCCGATTCTACAATGAACTTCTTGTTTTGGTCAGGGGTCAGGAGTATAGGTTCCTTGGTGAATTCTTCCTTGAGACTCTCAAAGGCTATTTGAGCCTTGT
This sequence comes from Ambystoma mexicanum, assembly GCF_040938575.1. Classification (NCBI taxonomy): domain Eukaryota; kingdom Metazoa; phylum Chordata; class Amphibia; order Caudata; family Ambystomatidae; genus Ambystoma; species Ambystoma mexicanum. The sequence continues at coordinate 1,360,431,717 of NC_090923.1, read as the reverse complement.
CTGACCAAAGGAACCTTGCTTTCTTTTTAAGGAGAGCCGTCATAGGAAGAATCTTCTCCGAATAGTGGGGAATGAAACGCCTATAAAAGTTGGCGAATCCTAAGAATCTCTGCAGATCTTTAACACACAGTGGAACTGGCCATTCCGTTATTGCAGAGACTTTTCTGGGATCCATGGCAACTCCTTCGGCGGATAGTATATAACCCAAATAAGCCACTCTATCCTTGTGGAATTCACACTTGTCTAATTTACAAAAAAGATGATTCTCCTCCAGTCTCTGCAATACCTCCTTCACATGTCGGATATGGTCCGACATGGAGACTGAAAAGACCAGTATGTCGTCCAAATAGACAATGACGGTATGTAGAAGGATATCCGAGAATATGTGATCCATAAAACGCTGGAAAACAGCTGGTGCATTGGAAAGTCCGAATGGCATCACTTTGTATTCATAGTGGCCCAAGGGAGTACGAAAGGCGGTTTTCCATTCATCCCCTGCGCGGATTCGGATAAGATGGTAAGCTCCGCGTAGGTCTAGCTTGGTAAATATCTTGGCGCCCTTTACTGCCTCAAGAATATCTGGGATTAATGGCATCGGATAGCGATCCGGAGTGGTGATCTTGTTCAAACCTCGATAGTCTACACATGGTCTGAGTTCTGTCGAATCCTTCTTAGGGATAAAGAACAGTGAGGCGCCGGCAGGAGAAGTGGATTCCTGAATGAGGCCGTTATGTAAATGCTTCTGGAGATACTCCTTTAAGACTTCCCGTTCACGAGCTGATAGTATATACATGCGCCCAAAAGGGATTGGAACACCCGGATCTAGTTCTAGGGCGCAATCATCTCTACGATGGGGAGGTAATTCAGCGAACTCTGAATTGGAAAATACTACTTGAAATTCTTGGTAGTCAGGAGGGATCTCCTGGATGTTATGTAACATCGAAGTAGTGCGAAACCTTTCTTGGACGGAGTGTGTAGAACAGAACCCCAACGCTCCACCAGAAAGGCAATGAGTAAGGCAATGTTCAGATCCTAGAAAAATTGTGCCGGCCTTCCAATTGATGTATGGATTATGGGCTCTAAGCCACGGTAAACCCAATATCAAGGGATAATGTGCTGTGCGAATGACATCGAATACGATGGTCTCTTGATGAGAAGCAATCTTCATTTGAATAGGTCTTGTTTGTTCCCGGATAGGACCGGAAGTCAAAGGACTTCCATCAACAGATTCTACTGGAACAGCAATGGTCTTAAGGGAGCATGGTATATTCTTGTCATTCTTCCAAATGGTGTCTACAAAATTCCCCGCAGCTCCGCAATCAATCAATGCGGGAACCAAAATTGGCTCGGAGGTACCCCATTCCATTGAAACCTGTATGACAATCATGGGAGGATCTGGAGTGTCTGTGATTTGAGAAGTTACTGACATGGATGAGGAACCTGTTATTGACTCCCTAGCCGCGGTTCCCCTTGCGGTTGGGAGGAAGCGTTTCCCTGTTGTTTGGAAGGGGTGATGGGGCAATCCTGTACTGGGTGGTCTTTGGACCCACAATACATACACAAGCCTTTAGCCCTCCGTCTATTACGTTCTTCCAAGGTGAGTCTACCTCTTCCTCTTGTGATTCCTATCTGCATAGGTTCATCTATTGGGGTTTTCATAGGACTAGAAGGATGCATAGTCAATGGCCTCACAGAACGATTTCGACATCGTTCTCTGATCCTTTCCTGTAGACGGTAGTCCATCTGCATCACTAATGTAATCATTTCCGCTAGGTTGGGAGGTCGAGACACCCTAGACACCTCGTCTTTAAGTTCCTCATTCAAACCCCTACGAAATAGTGTTATCAGAGCATCATCAGCCCAAGAGGTTCCAGCAGCAAGCTGTTTAAAAGAGGTGATATACGACAGTAGATCCTGTGATCCCTGTTTGAAGTCTAATAATTGCTCTTGGGAAGAAACAGTGATCTCTTGTCTACTAAACATGGACCTAAGACTGTTCAGAAAGGCGGGATAGGAGTCTAGTAGAGCGTTGTTTGTCACAACCAGTGGTGTAGCCCATGCCAATGCCAGTCCCGTCAAGTTGGCTATCATATGTCCCACCTTGTCACGATCATTCTGAAAGAAGGCCGTTTTAAATGTAAACTGGACAGTACATGCTTCGATAAAGGCTTTAAGTTTGTGGGGATTCCCATCATATAAACCCCCTGGAATGGGACCGGGAGGTAATTCTGAACAACTAGGTACCCTTCTAACCTGTTGTCTCAAAAAGTCATTTTCCTGCTTTAATGCCTGGACTTCCGCAGTCAAAGACTGGACTGCAGCAACCAATTGCTGCTGTTGGGCTGCGTCCATGGTATCTCCTAGAACTATCGAGTTCTTTAAGGCAACCGTTCAGCACCTGGGAGCCCCGGTGTTACTTTTTTGGGCGTTGCTAACTGTAATAATTAGGCTAATCACGGGAAGGTTGAATAACCGAAAGGTTACCTTAGAGAAACACCAGTCGTTCTCCCTCCTTCGTTTCCTTCTTCGGAAATGGTTTCCCACAGGGGTAGAGAATGAGTGCCTCCCTGAGACCCTTCCTCCGCCTCAAATACAAATATTAAGGAGGGGAAGGACTCCAGGGAAACCCTCTGGGGAAGAAAACCCTGTGTCGAAGGCTACTGGATAGATGTCGTCTGTCCGGAGAGGTTCTTGGTACCCAGAATATCCGCTGAAGTGAAGCCGTCTGAATAAAGACAGAGGAAAGTGGTAAGTTGAAGCAAGGAAACTAGAAGGCAGAATATGGGTTGAGGAAAAGAGGAGTACCTGATTGGAAGGGGGTACCACCTATCAAGCTATATTGCAGGTCTTCTGATGAGACGCGGACAGGAGTAACCTCGAGGACGTCCCGGTAAGAAAACGGTTCTCATATCTCAATGCTGCGGATCGGAACCTGCATATCCCTGCTTCTGTATAGGTAAGATAATATCATGTGTCAATTCTGGTCTCTTTCTAACCCCCGGATATACTTAGGGACTGAATATCAATTCTCACGTACCGCTCGCCAGGGAGGGAGTCTCACTAGCGAACCGATCAGTGAGGTTAAGCTCGTAACGAGTGAGGCAGGGGAAAACCACTCGAGTCTTGGATGTGGTGCAAGAGTTGAGAGAAGGATTCAAGTCTGGAAACAGGAGAGTGAAACGGGTAGAGTTACACAGAAGGAATAACAAACATACGAGTAAGTAAATAGATCCTAGTATCGAACTCACGAAGCGTTGTCGTTGAAGAGTAGCAACGCATCCGCGCGTTGTCCGCAGGATCTAATGAACCGGCTCCGGAGTCGGGGGGCGGTCCTACCACCGCGCGGCCATTGTGTAAGTCTAGACCCACACCATCTGTAGCGGCGGCCATCTTGGGAGTAAAGATGGCCGCAATCCGTCTAATAGACCATCTATGCCACAGTGACCATGGTCTCCGCAGGGGCGTGACATTATGTGAAAAGGAAGCACTGCAGCGGCCATTTTGAAAAATGCAATCTTTCAAAAATCAGACCAATGGGAGTGGCATCCAGTACCAAAGACAACTGAAAAAATGTCATCAGGGGCGGGCAAATCCAGGGTGCCGGATATGCGTATGAGAAAGCAAACATTTAATGAGAAGGAGCTCAATGTACTTGCAGAGCAGGTGATGGAACACTCAGAAGAACTATATGGGGCCCAACACAGAAAGACCAGCCAGCAGCAGAAAAATGCAATCTGGTCTGAAATATGGGACAAGGTGGTGGCCGTAGGAAATGTCCAATGTTACGTTGAGATCATGAAGAAACGCTTGAATGACCTGAAGTACAGAGTCTGCAGCCTGATTGTGAACCACCGCAGGGAAATGGATGCCGCTGGTGGGGGAAGCGTTGAACCACTACAGCTGACCCCATGAGAGGAGATGGTTAGCGGAATCCTCCGCATGGTGGGCATAGAGGGTGTAGGCTCGGCTGAGATCAGAGCCAGCAGCCATGGGGAATCTGGTGGGTAGCTGAGCGAATGATGGTCCTATTGCATAACAACCATGATGGCATGTACACATACACATACAGCCATGCATCCATGCAACGTCAACCCTGACAATGCATGACTCATCCACGTGACACTGCAGGCCATAACAACATGAGTCATCGAACCCTTCATACCCCTTACATGACAACCAAGCAGGATGACGAGAGCATGACATAATGAAATCCAACCATTGCACTGCAAGTAACAAGGACTAATGCACATCCTCAGTGCACATCACAACCACCTATTGCCCGCGCATCGGTCACCCATGCACAGTCAACACTGCAAGCATGATACCAAACACGTAACACATGTCCATGGGAGAACATCACTGGACGTATGTGTCAGACTAACAACCACAGCAACTGTAAAGCAGTACAAAGGCCCACATGGATACAATGATGTCCGACATCATGTCAACATGACTCCACCCCAAGTCCCAGGTCACCCAGCAGCCGACGGCACTACAGGAAAATCAAGCAACAACTGTCCTGATGTACATATGCACACGTGTCCCTATGGGCTATTGATGCACAGGACAGGACACCCCAAGCAAGCCTGGTCCCCCACACCGACCATGTGCTCGCCCACAATCAATGCAGAAGACTGCCATGGAGGCCTACCACTCTGTGACCCCATTGTACAAGTGAAAGTACATGTTGACTCACCAGGCACATTAGAATCAACGGACCTCATTACGAGGCTGGCGGCCGCGGAATGAACGGTGCCGGTAATGTACCGGCACCGTTCATTCCGGGCCGCCACATTACGAGTTTGCTCATGGGTGGCGGTATGCACGTCTGGGCCAGACCAGATGCTCATTCCTCCACCTGCGAGCAGACCAGGATGCTAACAACAGACTCGTCATTAACAGGTCAGTTGTTAGCATCCTCCTCATTCCCATTGAGCCCTATGGGGGCTCGAATGGGAATGGGGATGTACCGGTCCGGGTCCTGAGAAAAGGGAATTACCGGGCCCGCAAAAGTCAGAATGGCCCGGTAATTCCCTTTTTTCGGGACCCGGACAAGAGTTTGGAGGCAGCCATGCCACTAAGAAAGGCATGGCTACCCCCAAACTTGTAATGAGGCCCAATGTATTTATGCACATTTTCATGTCTCCCAGCAGGCATACAAGGCGGTTACATATCTTTATGACGACAAGAAAAGTAGTGACAAACTTTTTCAGTGACTGTAAAATAATGAAATAATGTCGAATTTTTGTCTCTTTTTTATTTTGAGGGGGTCCTCCCCCAAGCCCCTAATGTCCACTGCTTTACTAACCGCCCAGTTCCTCCCCCACCCTTTTTAATCCCTTACCCCACCCCACATATACTTATATTAAAAAATTCGAACTTTTTGTCGTTATTTATGTTTCACTGAAAAAGTTTGTCACTATTTTAATTTAGTTATAAACACTGCATACCATACAGGACACCCAGAAACCATCAGAAGGTACCGGTACCTCCACAACACCAGTACCAACAAGCGCCACCAAGGCCACAGGCCATGACAGGTCCAGGATTGGGAGCGTCCCCCCAAGAAAGACCTCAGGCAACAGTGCCCTCCACCTCCATGGCCACTGGCACAAAGGACACAACTTCAAGGCCTACTCAGGCCAATAGTGAGCCAGAAGCTCCACCCGCAACACAGGCAACCAACACCACTGCTGGGGACACTGGCGAAACACACAACGGCCCGAGTGGGGACGACAGCCTGCCATGTGAGCAGACCACAGCACCCCCTGCAGACGTGCAGTCACAGTCATCCACACCCACCTCCAGTGAACCTCACTCACCCATGAGACATTTCTCGCGAGAATCCTTCCCTGTGCGAAGCCTCTCGCCCATGCATTCCTCCCCCTCACCCTTGTCATCCCGCCATGCACTGCAATTCCAGCACAACAACTCCTCTGATGACCCGACAGACCAACTGCGCCGTGCCTCCCACAATGTGGGTCTGGGACCATGTCGATCCCCACAGCCAGTGCCAGGCCTCACTTTGCAGGCCATCTGGGATCGACTAGAGAAGATGGAGCAACATCTGGCCAAAATGCATGCAAAAGCGCTAGAGCAATTGAGCCATTCACAGGCCATGCATGACATAATTCAGGGGGCCGCAAGGCGGGTTTCCCAATCCATCGTTTGTCAGAAGCTCCCTTCTTTCTCACCTTTTATCCTTGTTGGTGTTCTTTCGGGATGTGGCTTCTTTCTTTTTCACTGACCGTGACTTGCATAAGCTGGAACGCGAGTCCTCAGGTTCCAGCGTGGAAGCCGGCTGCCAAGCCGTTAGCTTTCAAATATCCGGGAACAATGTTAATTAATCCAGGAAGGCAGATAACGAAAGGTAAGGAATAGAAGGGGGGGTTCCAGGAGTGAAGGAAGGTAGAATGAACAATAAACAGAGAGCGAACTCGAACACGTCTAGTAACTCGTAAGGGTAGAGTTGAGACATGCAGAGCCGCGGGGGCGTGCCGGATTTCTAGGAAGCTGGTGAGTGCACGCAAAGCCTAGACCGCTGCAGTTCAGTGTCGGCAGCCATTTTGGGTGGGTTTCAGAGTTAATGCCATGGTGCATCAAGGACCATGAAGTCCAGAAAGGTTGAACCCGGCCATTCATGACATTGATCGTCTGTGCCGGAGGACTGTACATAGCAACACCCGTCTCAGCCTAATCAGCCAGAGGGTGAGGGAGCTGGCTGAAAAGTTAGCCTCACATGAGACAATGGCCAGGGGTATTAACCTCACAATGGAACACCTCTGGGGCAGTGCGCAAGGAAGTTCAGTGTCCACTACCCCTAATGAGGGGTTGTTGGCCAGCACGCCACCCAGGTGCTCACAGCACTGCACATCCTGTGTTGCCCTGCCTGCAGACAAAGGGGACAAAGGAAGCGCAAGTGTACAACTCAAGGGACAGTCTGATGGTGTGAGGTGGGTGATTATGTTGGGGGTCAGGGTATGAGGTGTGTGATTATGTTGGGGGTCAGGATGTGGGGTGGAAGATTGTGGTGGGGTCAGGGAGCTGGGTGTGTGATTGTGGTGAGGGTCAGGGTGTGGTGTGGGTGAATGTGTTGGGGGTCAGGATGTGGGGTGGGTGATTGTGTTCAGGGTCACGGTTAGTTGTTTGAAAAATTAAAAAAACACTGTTAAGTCATGATTATTCGTGCAGTGTTTATTCCATGATGTCCATACATGTGCATTCAGTGAATGTATAGCGACATATGGGGTGCATATGTGCTAAGTCAGAAGAAATTGTCCATGAGGTCCTGATGGACCATGTATGTCCTGAGGGGCCTGTACCTGTATTCACCTGCAATGTCTTCCTCATCTGAGCTGGGGGCAATGGTCCTCAGCTGGAGCCATTTCTATGTTCCTTCGTATGCACCAGTTGTGCAACATTGCGCATATGACTACAATGTTGCCTACTTTCTCAGGGCTGTAAATGATTGTACCACCTGTGTGGTGGAGGCACCTGAATATGGCTTTCAGCAATCCAAAACTATGCTCAATGCATGACCTGGTCCTTCTCTGGGCCTCATTATAGGCTCTCTCCTGCGGTGTACTAGGGTTCCTCACAGGTATCATCAGCCATGGTAATTGCAGATAGCCTGCATCACCTGCAAAACATGAATAGACAGTGTGAGACATGGCGGTGTGCGGGTCAGGGTACATGTATATGGACCTTATGTCATGTTGGCCAATGTTTTTTTAATTTAATTTTTTTTAATTGTGCATTCAGTCAAACAATAGATTTTTTACACCAATTTATAAATATTCGAATCAGTAGAAAATTATTAAATCAACAAAAAGAATAAAGACCTAGGATTATTTATAAGAAATAGGAAAGAATGGAATGACGTTCATTCATCCCCCTTTTCTTTTCGCTGCACTTTTTGCTGAACATTTGTTAACGAAAAAACAGCGAAAATATGGGGGGCGCATATAAGGGATATAAGGGTGGGTGGTTTATAGGAATAAAAAATAGGTGACAAGGGTTTGGGGGCAGCCCCCAAAAATAAAATTGGATGATGTTTTTCAGGAAAAAAACTTTGGAAAAAAGTGCAGCGAAAACAAAATGGTCGAAGAATGAACATAGAACCGACAGATTATAGTAGAAGGAAAGAGATTGCTTATCATTTTATTTATACTTACAAAGGAAGCCTCATAAGGTGCATTTCATTTAGCAATTTTAGTAGCTCTAATGATAAGAAGATTTCCTTACCAGATGACAGCCTGTGCCAAAAATCTTGAGTGTTTAACCACTCAGTATCATGTACAAATCGAGCGAGATATTTTTCTATAACTGGGAATGTGGCTGTGCAGGTTATGAGAAAGTGTCTTGTGTCTTGGATAAATCCTTCACCAGACAGATCAAATTCTCTTTCTTTGTGTTCTAAGTTGAGCCATATTCTGTCGGTTTCGTTCGTTTTTATTAAATTTAGACGAAAACGTAAGAGTTCTGCCCGCCATCTGGGGTTCGGAAATCTTCTTAAATATGGCAATACATATTTGCTTGGTTTTTCACAAATGCTAAATTTCTTAGCACTTTTTAAACTGCTAAATGACGCTCTAGTAGTGATCCAATCATTTCTCAGTAGAGCGCATTTTACTTGGTCTGGATTCTTGATTAAGATCTCACTTGTTACAGCACAAGATTGGCGTATTTGATCAGTGTTACTTTTCAGTTGGTTCAGAAATTCACTCTTATTGGAGGTTAGATAATCTTGTATGCTTTCATACAGAGAGTGTTTACAAGGAGCTATTATAGATCTATAGAGTAATAGTAGTTTCCAATTAAACTGTGATTGTATTGAGTATAGGCCTAGTTCATATCTGAGTAGTGCAATGAGAAGGGACATCGGAAGTGATAGGTTTTTTTCACCATGTTCTACCTTCTACAGTGGCCCAATTGAGTTTATGGGCACTAGGGTTCATTTCCATTACATACAATAGTGCTGGTATCAATTTCCTTTGAAAAACCTTAACAATGGTAACAGTGAAAATCTACACAATGTCGTCAATAGTTTTTTAACTGACTTATATATTGAATGGTTTTTGACTTTAGGTTGTCAGCTAGATAATTTAACGACTGAGTCGAACTCCGAGTAAAGCCTACCTAGTTTATCTTTTTTGCAATCTGTAAGACATGGTTGTTCATTGATCATATTGTATTTATTCATCATTATATTGGATTTTGAGGGATTGATTGTTAGCTCATTTACAGTGGCATACTGTTCCATCTGCATATGCCAGAAAGTGAGCCAGACTTTTGCCTATGTAGGGGCACACAAGCGTATGAACTCGCAAAAACTCTGCCAGATCGGCTAAATAAAGATTGAAGAGGAATGCAGCCAGAATACAGCCCTGTCTGACTCCATTGGAAGTTGTTATATCGGACGAAAGGTCTTCTTTTAGGTGAAGTCTTACTTGAGAGATCTTATGTTGGTGAAGAGCTATTATAATTGCAAGTAGTCCTTCGGAAATTCCCCATGTTCAGAGTTTGGTCCACAATTTCACCCTGTTCTCTAGATCAAAGGACTTTGTAAGATCAATCAAGGCAATGTATGTATATTTTAATATATTAAATGCACTTAGATATTTGAGTGTGATGAGAATTAGGCAGTTCAAGGTTGTGGAGAGACCATTTCGGAAACTTGTTTGTTGAATGGCAAGCATTTGTTTTTATTCAACCCATTGCTCTAGATCTTTCAGTACTAGACTCACAAAGATCTTACTATCACAGTCTAAAAGTGCTATGGCACGATAACTAATGAGGTCCATTCTATCTCCTTTTTTAGGTATTGATTTAGTCAGGACAATATTTACAAAGAGACCATTTAGAATTTTTGACCATGTTGTTGTGTCAGATTTTAGAATCATATTCGTTAAGCCGTTAGGACCAGCGGCCCGAGATCTCGATGATCTGACAATGAGACTCTCGATGTCTTCTATGGTCAAGGCCCAATTGGTATTGTCTTTAGCAACAGATGTATTTGGGGTTGGTATATTCGGGTTCACATTAAAATACACTACCCACACTTTGTCTGAGAAAATAGATGCTTGTTGCAAGTCGTGAGATGAAGTTTGGCCATTGATTATGAGCCAGAAATGTCTGGCTTGACTTGGAAGCAGGGCATGTAGCATTACTTAGCCGTCTCTAATATTACATGAGATTCTTTGGGTTCTAGACCAAAATCGATATTTATTACTTAAATCATTTCTTTTGTTTATTAGGGTTTGTTTATCTAGTCCTTCTTTTTAAGTGCTCGTATATTTTTTCAGAGTTGTTTTTTTAAATATGTTTCCTCATCAAAGCAGTGTAAATAACCTTTAGATGTAAGTTTTTTTTGCAATTGGGCAGTCTAGATCTCACAAGAATTTCACATCGGTGTTAGGGGCACACAGATGTGTTAATGGTGCTACATGGCCATCTTCTACAATTCAATTCAATTTGGAGTTTAGTCCTTGTCCTTGTTTCATAAATCTAACTACACGGTTCCCTTGAGTGGACACTTGCAAGTCGGGAGGGTATATATTGTTAGTCAATGGATTTTCAAGTGAGAAACATGCCTGTAAAGATTTATGATAGCTATACTTCATATTTACAACCTTGAACTCTGTACAAAGGTGAAATAGTTCTGGCGATACTATAATGTAATACATTGTAGACCCCGCTTTTCCATTTGTCCACGTGGGAGAAGGTACTCAGTCGTTGTGTGAATTGTCAGTGAGAGTCATTATATTCCAATTAGAAAAGAAGGAGTCCAACAGTTGACCGTTCAAACTGTTAGTGTTATATTTGGATGTTCTTCTAGCATAAGGTGAACAATATGCATTGAAGTCCTTCCTAATATGATAAGGTCATTGCTATGGGTTATATGTACTTCAGTTAGAATGTTTGAGAGGGCATCAAGGAAAGGCAGAATTGCGTTGGTCAGAGTGTTCCAGTAGATATTAATTAATGTGATACCTCTTTGGGTTCCGTTCCATCTTGCCACCCACCTTACTGCAAGAATCCCTGAAATGTCACTACTGATGTGGGTTATTTCCTGATCATTTCTAACCCGAAAAAATATCAGCAAGCCTCCTGATGGTGTACCTCCATTCGGGCATGTGGGTAGTTGGTTTGTTGTTGTGAATCCGCCCACTTGAACATTGTGCATATGCCAAGTTTCTTGGAATAGTACAAGGTCTTGGAAATTAAATAACCTTTTATTCGTTTCATGATTCCTAAGGAGGAGGAACCTCTTGTATTCCAACTGAGAATAGTGAGTTCTTTTTTGCCTACAGCAGATCTTCATTGGCATTTAGCCATTGGAGGACTTCTGTCAAAATGTCTGGAAGGAGTGACCATATCTTTGACTTTTCATTGGACAGAATGTTTATACTTGAGCCTTGTGAGGTAGACACTGTGGTGGTTGTGATTCTAATCTGCTGTGAGCTATCTGTGTTTGAGATTTGCTCTTTATTGTTACAGTTGTTTGAAGAATCTGCCAGTTTTGTTGGTAAAGTCGCAAATACTTCAATGTCCACATTTCTCAGGTCTTCAGCACACGTTACTAGGGCATTCATTCCCTCACTTGACTTTAAGATCAATTTCGACGATATAGGTGCATTTATCGTTTAGGAAGGAAATGCGTTTGATGTCGTTACTTGCAAATAAATATAGATCTGGTACTTTCTTAGTGTACTTTAAGATGTTGCTGCAATTGAGTGCTTTCTGGCCCAATTTTTAAGATGTTTGTCCCATCCATAGTTTGCTGCAGCAAAGGGTTTATAAGGTGCAGAAAGATGCGTTTGAGGCATTGTAGTAGATCTGGTTGATTGTAAAGTGTTAAGGATAATGAGTCTGAGAAGACAATTTGGCTCAGACCAGGCGACCTTTAGCCACACAATAGTAAGAGACTACAAAGGTTTGTTGAGCAGAAAGCACGCGCTTACACATAATACAGGAGCTGCTTTCAAGAGACAAGCATAGACACATGCTTCAGATAACATAGGTTCCTTTAATAAAAAACGAATGTGTGGCCAGCGAAGAACACACGCATAACCTGCTGCTGGACTGTAGTGAAAGGCGAGGAACAGGAAATGGTAGCTTCCTCTTTCCAGCCAAAGAAACCTAACCACAAGTGGCAGCTTCCAGTCTTAGATGCCACACAGCGAGTTCAAGAGATGCCTTTCTTTTTCTTTTACACCAGTTAGTACTGATAAGACAGGAAGCACCAATAGACACCTAATACATGCACACAGTTGAGAGCGTGTGAAAGCAAGTGCCGCTCTTTACCTCTTCAGAAGCTCAGTTACTATAATGGAGTTTGAAGTTGTGTGGGAGCAAATGACACGCTTTGCTCGTACCCAAGCAGAAGCCCAGTCACTCTACGGGAGACAACCAGTAGTCACGACAGCACCTGTCTTTTAAGTGTGCACATAGGGATGTAGTATGTGCAAGCAAAGCAAGGAACACTCTTAAGCACTAGGTTTTAAGCTCCCATATGGCAGGATATGACACTCAAGTCTGATCCCTTTTTACATATAAAAGACAGGCTAAATGAGCAGAAGGGAGGCAACCCAATCAGCAGAACTCAAGCACTGGAGGCTGGGAAGAGATTGAGCATTGCAGGTCCCGGGAGCAGAGGAAGACGCAGACCCGACTGACAGGAAGCCGTGGTAGATTCGTATGCAGCATAGGCTTCCCTAAAGTGTGAGTTTAAATGTGGAAGTCTTGCTGTATGCATTTTGAGACTAAAGGTGTTTGGTATGATACACATTGGTATGTTACACCATACAATACCATAGCATAGCATAGACCAACATAACATAAATACCATGCCACTCATAGTTGCTAAACTAAAATGATTACTTGTTCTTTTCTCTATTAGTACCCGGCGAGGGAGAATCAGAATGAAAGAACCATTCTGATTGGCCCTCGCCAGGGCTTTACCCGACCGGGAATCCCTCGGATTCCACGCCTTTGTCCCCGGTGGGGGCGTGGCAGCCCCTCAGCCAATGAGGAGGCTCGAAGCGGGGCCATCCCTGCTCCGGGCCTCCACATGGCTGGAGGCCGCCTTCGTCCCCGCCAGATTCAGGTATATTTTTTTTCCCCTCCCTCCCTCCCAACCCCACTTACCTTCTTCTCTTTTTTTTTTGGGAGCGGACCGGCTGTGAACAGAAGTGTTCCGAGCGCATCCGCTCCCGATGGCTGCCATGGAAAGGGAAAATGAATTCTGTTTTCCCTTCCGCGGCGGCCATTTTCGCAGTCATTTTCTTTTGTTTTTCTGTTCCGAAACGCCAAAGCGTTTCGGGACTGACAAAATGCTTTTAGTACCCCGGTCTCTCAGATCTTGCGGGCCGGGGTACTAATAGCAATATGCCCCTCGCGGTGGGGGCATTACCGAGTCAGGTAATACCCCGGGGCCTTCGTTAAGGCCCTTGCTTTTCTCTGGCCTATAACTATGGGCCCCGGGGCATTACCTCACTCGGTAATGCCCCCGCCGCTCGGGCATATTGCTTAATTAATGTAAACCATGCTCCTAGCTTACACCACAGTTCTTCTCATATGTATGGTGATGTGCTATGTCATAGTTGCTAAACTAAAATGATTACTTGTTCTTTTCTCTATTAATGTAAAGCATGCTCCTAGCTTACACCACAGTTCTTCTCATATGTATGGTGATGTGCTATGTCATAGGTGCTTTTGTTATAGTGTGCGCAATGCAAATTAGAGCTTGTAGGAGATAGCTGTGATATTAAAAATATATTAAACTGCTATCCTCAGTGTCAGCTTCATATTTCTGAGTAGTGCTTCAGAATGGTGTCTCTCTGATTACAAAGAACATCACAAAAATGTCCTTGCTGTATTTTTGTCAATTATGCTAAGGGGAGCAAACACTCAGGAAGATGGTCCCAAGTGCTAGGCCAAACTCTTGGGGCACCTATTATCATAAAAATGACAGATTCATGTCCACTTTCCACAGCCTCACCTTGTTTGGAGGGGTGGGGGGCAGGAATCAAGCTTGACCGCAAGCATTCAAGTCGAAAGGGTCTTTACTTTTCATATTTAAAGACAATAGAGCCGTAGATACTTGAGAGGAATTTGGTTTAGGATTACCAACTTCATCAGGTTTCGCTTCATTAGGTCTATTTTGTTTACAGAAGATTGGGGCTAATCATAGAGGTTTTTTCATAATTATCGGTTCCGTCGTCTGGTCGACTGTTTGAATTCCTGTGCTAATTGTAATTTTAAATTCTGGAGCAGCTGATTGCGCTTCAGTGCTTTTGTCCTCGTTGTCTCTTTTTGTATCTTTCTTTGTTCCTACTTGGTTCAAAGTCGGTTCCAATTGGTCTTTTGTATTTTTTCTTTTTCATATACCTCTGAATGTGTTTTCTCATTCAACGTCTTGAAGACATTTTTCTTACTTGATTTTTCCTAATTTCAAACTTTTACTAGATTTTGGTAGATCGTCTTTAACTTCTTCTGCGATCTTTAGATTTCTTTTTTACTCCCTTTTTTCTTCTTTTTCTTTTGTAGCCTGTTTATACTAGTTGCTTCATCAGACTTATCAGGATTTGGTGTTGATGTTTCTTGTATCTCTTTGTGTGGGATCTCTTTGTCTATGGCAGGAACAGAGTTTCGGATTGAGTGGTTATCACAGTTTTTATGTTTATGGGATTGGCCCAACTCCTGTTCATCTACCATTTGTGCCAGGCTCATGAACTCTTCCAATGCTGATGTTGAGAGTGGGGTGTCGTCATCAGAAAAACATTCTTCCTGTTCTGCGACTCCATCTACTTGTCCTTTGCGGTCAGGCTTCTTCAGCTCTGCTAGGGACGATTTGATCTCCTGCCACATTAGTTGACTAAATTCTTTATGAGAACTTAAGTCCTTCTTCAGATCAATAAGAATAATAGTTTGTTCTTTTCCGAAGGATTGTAGCATGTCAATTGGATTTTTTACTTGGGTGTTTAGGGCTGTGCACAAGCCTGTCAGAGCGGACTCGCAATTGCCTACTTCCTTAAATTATTCCATTAGTATGCCTCAGTACATATGTACTTCTTTTTTCAAGGTTTTAAAGACATTTGCAAGACAATTAAGTACGAAACGTAGTGCTTTAAGAGTGGTATCTTGTGATAGATCTGTGGAAGTTTGACAATGTGTGGAAATATTTTGCTGCTGCGTTGCGTGAGGTCTCTCTCGTAAGTTTGTGCTTCCACTGACAGGGGAAAACTGAGTATTTTGTGGGGTCTCCAGAATACGAAAAGCTTGGTTTTCTTCACTTTGATAGGTTGAATTCATGTGAAGGGCACTGTATGTTTTTTTAGGGATTTCAAGGAGTTCATCCCGTTGCTTGGGGCAGTCAGATGCAAAATCTTCAACGACATGCCATGGATAAATTGATCCGATTACATGTGATGAGTTATTTAGTGATTCTAGGCTCCGCAAAATTTGTTTTCGGCCAGCCAAGTTGGAGATTGTTTGCTTCATTGATGTTGTTGAAATGGTATATTCCAAGTTCTGGTCTATGATTTCTTTTACCAGATGACTTGGTACTGGAGAGGTTTCAAGCAAAGTGAGGCTATTTTGTATTGACTCACAGCCTTCATTTATTGCAAGTGAAGTGGTCGGTCGAGAAGTTGCTACTGTGAGAGGAAATAAGGAGAATTTGGACATTTTACTTTGGACATTAACTCGCCTGTAGGATCGAATTCAGGGGCTCTGAGGTCGTCCCTCATCGGGGTGCTTCTCAGATTGTACATGTCAACTCTTTTGAAAGAGATATGAAAGGTGATTCACGGGCATATAACTATTTTGCTCTTTTCCCTTCTCTCAATCTTTTTAGTCTGTTGTCACTCAAGACTTTTAAAGTTTTTGCGTGCAGGAATATTTGTTTCAACAGTTAATCCAAGGTATTCCAACTATGATTGTGTTGAATATCACTCACCCGGTTTGAGAGTTCTTGAAGGGGCGAGGCTGACGAGACTGTCGCTGAACTGCTGCATTGGTGCCGAAGTAAGCAGCAGGGTGGGCAGGTCAAGCCTAGTTTGCGAAGAGTCCTCTGACTCTCCGACAAACCCGCCAAACACAGCCAACACACTTGCAGCACTTCGCTGTGCTTCGCTTGTGCTGGAATATTTATTGTAGCCACTGAGGTCCACTTAGATCTGCCTTCACAAAGGCAAAGGAAAAAAGACTGCGGTCTGTGAACACAGCCACGGTAGGAGAAGAGTCTCTTGCCAGCAACAGCTAACACACTTGCAGCATTCTGCTGCGCTTTGCTTGCGCTGGAATATTTATTGTATCCACTGAGGTCCGCTTAGGTCTGCCTTCACAAAGGCAAAGGAAAAAAGACTGCGGTCTTTGAACACAGCCACTGTAGGAGAAGAGTCTCTTGCCAGCAACGGCCAAAACACTCGCAGCACTCCGCTGCACTTTGCTTGTGCTGGAATAGTTATTGTAGCCACTGAGGTTTGCTCAGTTCCGCCTTAACAAAGGCAAGGGAAAAAAGACTCCGGTCTGGGAACACAGCCACGGTAGGAGAAGAGTCTCTTGCCAGCACCAGCTAACACACTTGCAGCACTGCACTGCGCTTTGCTTGTGCTGGAATATTTATTGTATCCACTAAGGTCCACTTAGGTCTGCCTTCACAACAACAAGGGAAAAAAGACAGCGGTCTCAGAACACAGCCATGGTAGGAGAAGAGTCTCTTGCCAGCAACAGCCAACACACTCGCAGCACTTCACTGTGCTTTGCTTGTGCTGGAAAATGTATCGTAACCACTGAGGTCCGCTTAGGTCCACTTTCATAAAGGCAAGGCAAAAAAAGACTCTGGTCTGGGAACACAGCCACGGTAGGAGAAGAATCTCTTGCCAGCAGCAGCCAACACACTTGCAGCACTGCGCTTCACTTGTGCAGGAATATTTATTGTATCCACTGAGGTCCGCTTAGGTCCGCCTTCAGAAAGGCAAGGGAAAAAAGTCTCTGGTCTGGGAACACAGCCACGGTAGGAGAAGAGTCTATTGCCAGCAGCAGCCAACACACTTGCAGCACTCCGCTGTGCTTCGCTTGTGCTGGAATATTTATTGTATCCACTGAGGTTTGCTCAGTTCCGCCTTAACAAAGGCAAGGGAAAAAAGACTCCGGTCTGGGAACACAGCCACGGTAGGAGAACAGTCTATTGCCAGCAGCAGCCAGCACACTTGCAGCACTGCGCTTCACTTGTGCTGGAATATTTATTGTATCCACTGAGGTCCGCTTAGGTACACCTTCACAAAGGCAAGGGAAAAAAGAATCTGGTCTGGCGAACACAGCCACGGTATAAGAAGAGTCTCTTCCCAGCACCAGCCAACACACTTGCAGCACTCTACTGCGCTTCACTTGTGCTGGAATATTTATTGTATCCACTGAGGTCCACTTAGGCCCGCATTCACATAGATAAGGGAAAAAAAGACTCCGGTCTGGGAACACAGACACGGTAGGAGAAGAGTCTCTTGCCAGCACCAGCCAACACACTCGCAGCACTCCGCTGCCCTTCGCTTGTGCTGCAATATTTTTTGTATCCACTGAGGTCCGCTTAGGTCCACCTTCACAAAGGCAAGGGAAAAAATACTCTGGTCTGGGAACACAGCCACGGTAGGGGAAGAGTATCTTGCCAGCACCAGCCAACACACTTGCGGCACTCTGCTGCGCTTCGCTTGTTCTGGAATATTTATAGTGTCCTCTGAGGTCCGCCTTCACAAAGGGCATGGGAAAAATGGCTCCAGTCTGGGAACACAGCCACGGTAGGAGAAGAGTTTTTTACCAGCACCAGCCAACACACTCGTAGTCAATGTACGCACATCAATGCATGTGGACGGCGCACCTTGATTACAATGCTTGCATGAGAATTGGCCTACATGGTACACCTGCAGTCATTCACAGTGTATGAGGAGTTATTCATTGTGTATTTGTCTATGCAATGTCATCATCAATGCAGTTGCCACTATTGATGTGGCTGTAGACCATGTGCCGCCCTATGACCATACTTTGTCAGAGAATGAGTTTGGCGGGTGCCCTGATTGCATGCCAGGATCTCCTGTGTAGTCACATGAGTTCAGTCTGTGTACTGGGTTGAGTCAGTCACAGCTCGTCACCTGTTCAGTGTTTTATTGTTGATGCCTCATGGGACTTGTAGTTGTGTCACATAACTCCTCATTCCGTTCCCCATGTGAGTCACAGTGATAGGAATGACTACTGCTGTGAGATAGGCAGGGTATCCAGAGATGACACAGACAACCGGTTTGAAGTTTCAAAGAATGTTTATTTTCAAAAATCAGGATGATGTAAGGCCTGATTTGTCCTATAGCTAAGGCAGGGACTTCTCCTACTTAGATAAAACTAAGGGAAGGCTGTGTCTGTAACTCCACATCGAAAGTATGTCTGTGTAAAAAAAAACTATGTTTATCCTCTAGAGAAAACGTGATATGGGGTTTTAGCCAACAGAATAGTGTTCAAAAGTAAAGTCTCAGCTGTTCTTAGCCCAGAGTTCTTTCTTGGGTTCCCCATCCCAAGTTCAATACAGCTCTGATGGATGCTTGTCTCCATAATGTTCTGTCAAATCTTGAGGTTCCCTTCCTCAAGTTCAATACAGTATAATTCACACAAAAAGGAGGTCTTGAGTTTCCCTTCCCCAAGACAGTGTTTTTTCGTTCTTTCAATTCTCAGGGTTCCCTTCCCCAAGATTTCTCTGCAGCACTTAAACTGCTTTCATCAGCTCAATTTTCAATACAAGAAAATCCATAGGTCTACTTGCCCCACCTTCTGACTTGCTTTATCAATTATTTAACAATTCTTCATAAATCATTTCCAATGTCCTTTGATTGTCATCATTTAGAGCTCTGTGGTCTAGGGACAGTTGTCAGACCACACGGTCTACCCACTACAGCTCACGCAACCAGGAACCCTCAGCTTCTCCTTGGCTTGATTCGTGATGTCTGTGATCTTCACAGTGGGAAACTCCCTGGTCTAGGTGCAGTTGTCAGACCACACAGTCCACCCATTGCTCTCGCTCATCTTCTCCGTAGCGGGGAAGCTTACCAGCTACGTTCGTCAGGCACGTCCCAATTGCACTTCTCGACCTCCTACTTCACAATAGACTCAGTATGCGTCTCTCCTACTCCCGGTTGCTTTTGCAGCTACAGCTGCCTATGGGTCTCAGCATGGCGACATCTATCTCTTCAGTTTGGCAGCCCCAGCTGGCCCGCCTTCCAGTTTGCTGCACATCCTCCAGGATAGATGCCGGCGTCCAGACTTCTGAGTCTCTTCCCAACACAGCGTCTCAGCTTCTTCTTCTCCTCTTACATGTTTGGGCCTTCCGCTTGTATACACCTGAGCCCTATCAAGGTGTGAGTTGGTGGCTTGTCTTGCCTGACCATGCTTAATTCAATCAACAGGACATGTAGACCTTCAGTATGGGATGTCTCCATACCCCTCTTCGCCGTCCCAGTACTATAATCGTGTTTGTAATAGGAAGTGTGTATTATTCCTAGTTGCTTCTTCCTCTTCTCAGTACTTGGTGGGTATTTATAGGTTAATATAGGGTTTGAATGAAAATAGTCCATGAAGGTGGAGGGGAGGGCGGGTAAGTCAGTGTTAGGGAAGGGGGATACCATGTCTCTCCCAATGGCATCCCACTCCCAGTCCGCACAGACCC
The DNA here is from genome assembly GCF_040938575.1 of Ambystoma mexicanum. Classification (NCBI taxonomy): domain Eukaryota; kingdom Metazoa; phylum Chordata; class Amphibia; order Caudata; family Ambystomatidae; genus Ambystoma; species Ambystoma mexicanum. The sequence goes on along the minus strand of NC_090923.1, from coordinate 1,360,412,009 downwards.
TCCACCCAGGTGATCCTCCCTCGCTTGTCCACTCCCATGGTCGGGATCCAAAAGCAATGGCCCTTCCCTGGCCACCTGAGCAGGGGATCCCCGGGGAGTGGTTGTGAAAGCACCTTTAGGTTTCTCGCACTACTTACACACAAGCTATGTAAGTTGTCCTCTCTGTGTGTTGGTGAAATGGGCAATGGTGTAGAAATGTGCCTTTTCTGCATGCACCTGCGCTTGGGTGATGGCCATGGCGATATGCTAATGGGCATGCCTCATGAGCGCATCAAGGACTTGGTCCTGCACCTTTGAGAAAGTGGGCTGGAACATCCCATCAGTGTCCCAGCAGTGCGCTGGAATCCACCCGTGGCATAGAAGTGTAGGACGCACACAAGCTTCAGCAGGGTGGGGGGAGTGGCAGTTCTTATTGGAGTGGCACTCTGGAGATCAGCCTGAATCAGAGTAAGCAGCCCTGTGATGGTGGGATGATCCAAACGATAGAGGGTCACTAATTGGCTGTCCGTCAGTGTCCATGGAGATGGGTGGACATGTGGTATGGGTGCCCTCCACCGCACACATCTCCTGCGCCTTTGTGGTACCTGTCTCCTTTCCTGCTGGTGTCTTGCATGCTGCTGTAGCTGGATTAATAGTAGGAGGTTGTGGATCACATAATCAATATCTGCTTGTGGCTGCATGTTGCTTGGATGTGTGGGTGGGGGTTGCCCTTTTATGCTCCTCTGGAGTGCATCTGGTGCATCTGTGTCTTGATGTCAATCACCTGTATGCATTTACCTCCACCTTTCTGGTGGAAGTAACTGTGCTGTTTTTTTTTGCTGAATTACCATTCATTGATTTTTTTAGGTAATTCAGCTGATTTTCATCTTGTAATTCAGCGGAACTAGGTATTTTGTTTTTGGCAGTAATTCCGTTGACGGAATGAGCCCCGGCATAATTCTGCAAATTTTCTGAGATATTTTTGCTTGGATGTAATTCCACCAAAGGTAATTCCGCTGGGGGAATTAGTGCCAATTTTCAGTCAAAATTAGGTGTAGTGGTAAAGTTGAGGGATTTACTGCCAATTTTACCACTTACCGCCATACTTGAATGTGGCCCAATGTCTTAATCATTAGACCAATAGTTAATTCACTCAGAATGAAAAGAAATTCATCCCACTCATGCTTACGGGCTGTAACAAAGTCAAAAAGCATTTCATTCTAAGCATCTCCATTGAAGATTAGCACTCGGGCAGGGGGGAGCAGCCAATATAGTTCTTTGGATCGTGGGCTGAAACTGCTGATCTCGGCCTGTGTTTTCCATGGAACCAGATGGCTGCTACCCCCGACCCGCAGCGCCATTTTCTTCCCACCCTCCCATTCCTTTCATTTATTTAGAAAACCCATGCCCAGCCCCACTTGCCTAATTCTCTGTTTCCCTTTGCCGGATGCCATGGACATGGAAGAGGGGCTCCTTCCAGATCCATGGTGGTCATCTTGTGCCAGTATTTTCATTCAAGGAACGAGACGCGCTTCGTTCCGTTCCTTAAATGAAAATATATTTTTCCTAACACCCTAGGTTTCCAGATCAGAAACTCAGTGTGGTAATAGCGTTAACATCCTCTCCGGCGTGCGGGATTGGCTGTTATGGCCCTATGGACCCTCTTTAAAGACCCTTGCTCTGTTTGGGCCTTTAACTCGATCCGGTCAGCTGGATCGGGTGTTAACAACATATTAGTGTATTATTTCGTGAAAAACAATTACTGCTTTGGCCCCTTTGACCTAACGCTTTATATCATAGCAAAGTTCACTAGTCCATCCCAATCACACCTGCACTCCAATTTGTTGCCATGGTGGTCTGGCACTCTTAGGGGTTGTGCACATTTGCTATTCCTTTTCCTCCTTTGTGTTCACTGCATTCCTCCGCAGAGTTCACTCTGGGCCCTGTCACTTCTGACAGCTGTCTGGGCGATCCCAGACTGGTCCTTCTGCAGCCTGGCAGGTTATGGTAATACCTAACAGAACTACACAGCTCCATTCGTCAAGGGAACGCCCTCAGGGGTTTTAGACTCATACTCAGGACCCTTGTGCCTTAGCCCTTTTCCGGATCAGTAGTATGCTGTCATTGCTCTTCACGGACGCTATAGGAATGCAAACTATCACAATCTCCATCCCTAGCTTCCATCCCCTCTCTTGCTTGTTTATTTGACTTAGCTCTTCCTTTATCCTGTGTCTCCTCTAATGCCCTTTTCCATTCCATCACAGACTTCCGTCTAGATAGCTCTGGTGGAAGCACAACATGTAACTTTCCAGACAAGCCTCAATGCTGTTAGATCACTACGGTGGTGACTGGTGTAGTATAAAAGAACTATACGCATAACATAACACTGGGTAAAAGTCAAGGACAGAATATTCTTTACGGCCAGTTTCCTCGCGTGCGATGCTAAAGCCTTGAATATATGGTTAACAGAATCCACAGATACCCTTCCCACATAGATATTCTAACTCCTAACTGCAGTGCTCTACTTGCAGCAGCCTGCACTTCACCATATTGGGTCCTCACCAATTGAATGCCCTTCCTCTGGATCTCAGTCTTGAGCCAATCCATAGGCACTTTGAAGCATGTGCCAAAACCTTTCTTTTTTAGCATCTACAAACTACGACAGATTCACAATTGTACAGTAGGAATGACCCTGTGGCTCAAGGCTTGCAATGGTTAACCATGGAATATTGCACACCCTTTCATGTCCTTTGCCTGATGCATTATGGTCTCTCCAGCAAGACACCTAAATACATTGCAGATCTCCTTAAGATCTACCGCATCAAAAGAAGCCTCGGATCATCTGATGTGAACCACCAGAAATCACTGGAATTCAACCAACTGCACCATGGTGGTAGAATCTTTGTGGTGACTGCCACCAGAAGATGGAATGAACATCCCAAATAATTGCAGTTGGAAGCAAACGATGAAAGATTCAAGCATCGCTTAGTAACATTCATGCCTGAAACCCAGTGAGTCTTTGGTGCGCACCAGCCACTCCAGCCAGCAGCAGGGCCCTGGACCCCCCCCCCCAATACTCAGCTTGAGAGCTAGCAATTACAGGGTCTGGAACCTGTGGCTCCCCGGATGTTTTAGAGTAGACTTCCCATAATCCCTCAACATTGAACATACAGGCTAGGGCTGCTTGGAGTTGTAGTCCAAAATATCTAGAGAGTCAAAGGTTACAGAACACGAATTAGGATAATTATTATTTTGGATCCCTGGCATTAAATCACCATGCTTCAGTGGAGGGAGCTTGGAGGACTGGTTTTAATAAGCTTGGCGATCGACTCGGTAAAGTCTGTTGGCATTCATGAGTCAAAGCCTCACCAGCCCTACATTCAGTGTTTAATTTGTGGGGCTGTTTGCCAGGGCTTAGACCTACCACTTATCTATGAGCCACAGCAGTTATTATCTCAGATCAGATTCAGTTTGATCATGATGCAGAGTTTTGGAAACTTTATTATTTTAAGTGTGAATTGGTAATAGTCACAAAACAAGCAACAATAGTGTTCACCGGCGGCTTGTCACTTTAACCATTACATTGTAATTCATGACCTGATAGCCCACAATGGTGCTGTTGTGCTATTTCCACTTTTTCTAATGAATAACAATAACCTAGAAGGTGACAGTGCTGGGCACTCTTGCTAGCCATGGCCACTGACTGCTACAGTCAACATGCATGATATTGATGCAGCTCCACTGCTGTAATAACTGGCAGCAGTGCCAGAGGAGGCTAGGTTGACAACATTAGGACAGCTGTAATGGTGGCATGGTATCACAAGTATGACAGTGACACAAAGGGTACAATTTGTAAAACCTAAGTTCAATGGTTTGGAAAAACTCATACTTTGCACTATAGCTAGGATGGGAGTAGTCTCTGCCATCAAATAATAAATAAAACAGTCCTAGTTGAGTCAGTCAAGCCAAAATGGCCTACTCTAACAAAACCTAGGGCCTCATTACAAGTAGGGTGCAAAGGGATACCGGGCACCGGTAATGACACCGGTGCCGGTAATCCCTTTGCGCCCTACTACGAGTTCCCTTTGGGGTCCTTCGTTAACACCTGCTTTTAGCAGGCATTAAGGACGGGACCCACAAAGGGACTCCTGGGTCAATAACGGTACCGTAATTTACGGTACCGTTATTGCCGCCTTCCCCCTTCCCATTGAGCCCTATGGAGGCTCAAATGAAAATGGGGAATGGCCCTGGTAAATGGGGAATTACCGATCCCTCCGACCTCGGAATGGACCAGTAATTACTCCATTCACCAGGCTGGAGTTTGGACGAGTTCGGAGGCAGCCATGCCGCAAATAGCGGCGTGGTTACCTCCGAACTCGGAATGAGGCCCCTAATGTCTGCCCTATCGCTTGTACAAAAGGTGTGTAAAGGATAATATGTATGCAAAGGAAAATCAGTGTTCGAATATAATAAATAGATGTGTCTGAGTCAGCTCTCCTCCCCACGTTAGACAGCACGGAGTAAATCAGTCCCCGTAGACAGGATGAAACACTCTGGCTCAGGTTCTTAACACAAAGGTAGTACAAAACGTGGATCGAGGCCCGCCTGGCCTTCCACATTAAAGTCTCACTTTCCAGATTTCAAAACACAGTTCAACAAAAAGTTCAAGTCGTCTCCCTCAGTCGGGCTCAGACCTTTCACAGTAAAACACTTGCAGGGGTTCCCTTCCCAAGCTTAATTCACATCCTTTAGGGGTTCACTTATTACACTTCCTGTCTCCCTCAGTCAGGCTCGGACCGTTTCCTGATGTCGAAGACTTTCAAATGTGCGTGGCTTTTTCTACAGAACTCTGCAGGACCACTTTGACTTTCCCTTCAGCTCACACTCTTGTGTTCTTTGTCCCAGTCTCTCTTGGTCTGTGTAGTTCGATGTCAAAAGTAAAAAGGTTCAACTTTCACCTTTTCACTCTCCCCTTTTGCCAGGGTTAATTTTGCTCACTTCGCTTTTTACAGTTCATTCACTTCATCACTTGATAACACAAACATTTTACCTTTCACAGAGACATTGGAGTGGGCTACTTCCTTTTGCCAGACCACTCCAGTACTCAGTATCGCTGGTTTCACAGCTATCGGTACTTCAAAGTTAATTCACAAGTCTGCCTTCCTTTGCGTCTCATCCACACGCGTGCAGCCTTCAATTGTGCGATATAGTGTTGCAACTTCAATCTTTCCTTCACACACACCAGTCTTTCTTGTCGCTTGCCAACTCACCGGCTGTGTGCGTTTCTTTCTTGTCTTTGCAGTTTTTCATTCACAAATCAAGATTAGTACCACAAACTTGGCCTCGCCTCCCCAATTCTACCGTTCACCAGGAAGGGTCGCTGGTGTCCTTGATACACAATGGAGTCTTCTTGTTTAGGATTTGGCCTTCTCCACGTGTCTTTCACAGCCTTTTGGAGGTTACAACCTCCTGCAGGGAACTCCAGGGGTTCTCTATCCTTTGCTCTCGTCCCTCGGTGTGTTGCTCTGCTGCAGCAGGTTCGCCTTCGCCCCAGAAGTTCTGCTCCTTCTCGTGTTCCACCTTGCTCAGAGTGTGTGTCTATCTTCTGCCTTTTATCCGTGTGAGGAGAGCTAATTGGTATCAGATGTGTGCACTTAAAGTCAAGTGCCTATCTTTGCCTGATCCAATTAGCGGGAGATGTCCAATGAGATATGTAAGGGTTAGCCTCTTTACTCTCAGTTGCCCTCTTCCTCGTCCCAGTGTTTGTGCAGAAAGGGGGTGGAGTTGGCACATCAGAGAATCCTTCAAAATAGGATGGTAAATGGGGAATACTGTGTCTCACCATTGGTCGCCTCACCCCCACTCCCTGAAGACCCCTCACCCAGGTGATCCTCCCGCACTGGTCCACCCCCAGGAACTAGATCCAAAAGCGATGACCGTGTCCTGGCCACCTGGATGACAAGTCCCTGAGGACTAGCAGGTGAGACACCCTTTGGTTTCTCACACAACATCAATATGGTGGCAATGCCAGGAAAAAGGTCACTTTTGAGGAGAAGTGCCTCTGCTGAGTGTCAACCTATACATGAAGATCTGCTGCAGTATTTGTCAGTCAAGTCAGTTCAGCTAGACGGTCATTAAGCTCCACCTGCCACCAATACAATCAGAGCAAAATGTTAATAATGATTACGGGCCAGATTCTCAAAACTGTTTTTGCCAAAGGAGATGTGCTAGCACATCGCCTCACTTGTGCCCAAAAACGTAGCAGTGCAATTGAAAAAGGGCACCTGAATGAGCTCATTCTAGATGCACTCATTCACATGCCGTTTTTTCACCCTTTGCCTATTTGCGCAAATAAGGGGGCATTTCTGGGCATTACAAAGCCCACCCCGAATTCACATATGGGATGTGCTGTAAAATGACTCGAAACGAGGGGCAGCCCCCAGCGCCTTTTAAAGTGGCGTAAGTGAGGTGCAAATCGTGACAGGACATTTCTGACCCTGTCATGATTTTCTTTCGAAGTGTGACAGCTCTGGGTTAAACCACAGCTGTCACACTAGGATTTCCATTCCCCAAACGAGGATGTTATGTTAGGTTGACATCAAGCGGAAAAGCTGTGGGTGGCGGTAAGAGAAGCAGGGAGCTGCCTGGCCTGATGCTTGAAAGGTATTTTAGAAAATATTTGGGCCTACCACTTAATCTTTTACAAATTAAACAATACCTACATCTAATAAACATGCAACATGGTCACCTTGTTCAACTTGTTCTTTCTGGATCAATTATTGAGTTTGACTATTAAGGTTTTTTGTAATGGGTCTCTTTGTATTTTTTTAAAATTCTTTTTGTTAATTGTAAACGTGCTTCAGTTTTCATTAAACTTTCCAGGCTACATAATCACAAATGTTTTCAGCTTTACAGTCACATAAAAAATGGCAATTTCAATTTCCAATTAATGACATCCACAAATGAGCTTTATTATACGATTTCATAATTATACAATACAAAATAATTAACTATATCATTAGAAAGCTATTGATATATTACATTATTCCAACTCTGAGAAAGTCTATATTCAACTGCAGACCATAGATTCAATAAAGCCAGAGTAAGGGACTGCTGGGTGCCAGCCGAGCGGCAAAGCCAAAAAGAGCGGGGTTTGATCTTTTCCACATTATGGACAAATCTTCCTAAATATTGTGCAGCAACGTTCTCAAGATCCCTAGATGAGTGCATTCTGTCAGGACATCGGGAACCATTTCCAAGGATTGGTTTTTGCAAAGACGACCAGTCCTAAAGTACTGGCTAATCTAGAGCCTAAAATGGCCATGACTGGAAGGAAATTGAAACAAATTTTCATAAAAGTTTTACTGTGTTTATTCGAAGGAAATATCAACATAAACTTTATTGGTTGTAGAAAAACATGAATAATAGCCACATAATAAGTTTATGTTTTTAACTTATTTATGTGAGTGCGTGGAATCCCACAGTTTGGCTCTTTGCGCCATTTGCGTTTTCAGATTAATAAAATCCAAACTAGGGTCAATATTCCAGTCAATTGTTTTAAAAAATTGCTCATTTATCTGTGTGAAACAACTAAGAGATGTGTACGTTCCTAACCTTAAAGCTTCACCAAGAATTTTTAATAGTGGACATTTGTGCATAGCACATGCTTCAAATATTAGACCGCGCTCTCTTTTTTTTAAACTTTATTTAAATAGGTTCATGTTTACAACAACCGAAAGCACGTGCACTCTGATATTAACAGAGAGTTAAGTCATTGCAATACATACCACTTTCTAACATTTAAGCAATAGGTAAAGGCTCTCCTGTACCACCCCACCTCCCAAACAATAAACAAGAACTTCCCCCTGCAGAACCAGGGCCCCCACAGAGGTTTAGTCTACATTTCTGATCATTGCACTCGTAGCATGTATCGCTCTCCTCAGACAGCAGCCTCCCTCAAAGAAAGCATAGCTGGTACAGGGTCCCAGATATCTGAGGGTTGGACACCCGAAAGTATTGTCCTACAATAATCCTGCTCCACATCGCTGCACCAAGATAGGTCTCTTAATCATTTAGGCATTGTTGGATTTGTGGGGCACGACCAAAGCATTAATACACAACCTTTCCCATGCATGCACTGAGCATGCCAACGGATCAAAGGGGCCTCTGTTGTTTATCTTAAACGAGAGTAGGGAGCTTTGTAGAGAATACGGAAATGCTGACCTCCTTTCCAGCTTAACGTGCAGTAATTGTCCAGAGTTTGGCATCAAGTAGAAGACAAAAGACACCTGCTGCGCCGACAAATAATTCAACTCGAAATCCGGCAAGCCAACTCCACCCTTTTCCCTAGGCCTGATATTGTAGGCGATTTCGGGCTCCACCCCAATTTAACCATTAAAGACTTTAATTCTGCAAAAAATTGGGAGCCCGACCACATTGGGATATTAAGAAAAAGATACAGCATTTTTGGTAGGAAAATCATCTTAATGATCGCTACTTTCCCAAGAAGGGAAAGCGGAATTCATATCCAGCTGTCAACTCGGCTTCTAAGCTCCTCCATATAGACCTCATAGTTATCATGAAAGAGTTGCATCCTGGTCCTTCTAATATGTATTCCCAAGAATTTTGCAGACACTTGCTCCCATCTGAACATTTCCGTCCCAGCAGGGCGTCTCACATTCTCATTTAACGGAAAAGGATTGATTTGGACCAGTTCACTCCTAGCCCCGATATGTCCCCAAACGCTTCAATTGTCTGAGAAAGGGCGATCAGGTTACTACTGGGGTTTCTAGTATATAAAATATCATCCGCATAAAGCGACATCAGTTTGCGGATACCGCCCAATGCCAACCACTGTTGCATGTGGAATCGCCCTAGTCTCTCAGCCAGCGGCTCCATCGCTATAGCAAGTAAGAGCAGTGACAGAGGGCACCCCTGTCGCGTCCCCTGCCCTAGATCAAAAGCTTCCGAATGTCTCCCAAATAATCCAATCCTCGCCGTCACCCCTGAGTACAGCATCTTAACACAGGACATAAAATAAAGTGGGGCCCCAATCTTTTCAAGCACTGTAAACAAGTAATCCCATGCAACCAAATCAAAAGCTTTTTTCCATATCTAAGAGTGCACCTATTGCCTGGACTGAAGGATCAACCTGTGCCAGCACCCAAAAGAGCCATCATAAATTAAGGGCCGTGCTTCTCCCCGGGATGAAACCAGCCTGGTCTACATGTATTGTTGAAGGGGGGAATAGCAGCAATCTATCCGCTAAGATTTTGGAAAATCTTTTTGGTATCTACATTAATAACAGAAATCAGTCTATATGATGCACAATCCAGAAGGTCATTGTCTGGTTTCAGCATCAGAGTGATTGTCCCTTCCCGCATTGTAGGGTGCAAGAGTCGCACCTATAAGCCTTCACCCCACACTTCTAGTAGATATTTTGCAACCCCAGACCCAAATTCCTAAACAATTCAGAGGTGAGCCCGTCCGATCACAGTGCCTTAGCCGATGGAAGGTCTCTAATTGCTTTTATGATATCCTCAACCGTGATTTCAGCACTCAGAGCCTCTACTGCCTGTTCATTGAGCGACTTCAGGGTGGCGTTTCCCACAAAGTTTCGTCCATTATCCAGATGCCCTCTAGCTCTATAAATGCTTATAAAAACCATGGATTTTCACCAGTATGCCTCCCGGGTCCATCACCACAGAGTCGTCTGAACGACGTATATCAGATATGTCAGTCTGACCCCTGCCGCTACACAGCATTCTCACTAAGTACCTGCCTGGTCTTCCTTCTTCCCCATACCTGTGTGTCAGCTGTGGTGTGGCTAAGAACTGTACCTCACTGTCTGCCTCTGCATTAAAGTTATTCAGAACATCTGAGTTTCTTCTAAGGATTCAGAGGGGCCGGCCTCCCTACTGCTGCTTTCCATATTAGCAAGGGTGTGCTCTAACTCATCCAATCCGTCTCGAATCCCTTTCAATACTCTGTACTCAGCTGAAATGCAACAACCCCTCGGAGTAACTTTAAATGCCTCCCAAAGACCACAAGCAGACGTCAAAGAGCCCACATTTGTTGTGAAGTATGATGCACTGATTTCTTGTACTTCACTACGATAACCCACATATGGTAGAGCTTGACCCTTAAAATGCCAGTGTGGTCGAACTATCGTTAGTCCAGCCAATCTGAACTGCCATACCAAGGGGAGTGATCTGACAGCGTCCGCGGGAGCCTTATACAAGATATACTGCCGCAAATTAGCTCTGGTCTAGCTAAGATATAGTCAATGCACGAGCTTGTGTCGTGCAAGAGGAATAAAAAGAATAGCCCCTCTCATCTGGACGAAAAGCCCCCCATACATCAAGCAAACCCAACTAAGACAACTCCCTTGAATAGCTTTAGTAACTCAAGAGTCTAGTCGCGCACCCGCGATAGATCTATCCAGCTTCGCCTGCAGCACCGCATTTAGGTCCCCAGCCACAACTAAGTGCGTATGGACATACTTCATACATTTTAACCACAAGGCTGTATAGAATCGAGGATCTTCCATGTTTGGTCCATACACATTCACCAGTGTGTCCAGACACCCAACTAGTTCCCCAGAAATGATAACATACCTCCCCTCAGGGCCACAGTCATGCTCTCAAAGCTTAAACCCTAAGAATTTATGAATAATTATTGACACTCCTCACGAGTAAGAGGAAAAAGATGTATAATATCTGGTGTTCCCCCATGATCTGGCAAGTCCCGCCTTCAAGCGGCCCAGTAAGTGTGTTTTTTGGAGGAACAATATTTTAGCACTATGTTGCTCACTATATACGACATTGCACATTTTTGCATAGTTACTGAGGCCCCTGACGTTCCAGCTTAGGAGGGTACAGCAATCAGAGCCTACATTTCTTGTCATTAGTCTTGCTAACAAGCCCGCTCTCCTTTACAAATAGCCCACAGAGGCATAATCTTCTGGTGCACTCAACGCTCTCAACTCCAAACACATGAACCTTTTTCCATGAACCTTATTAACTTTCCACCACCCGAACCCCCTCGCAACAACTCCCATCCATTCTCTTATCAGCTCTCCCACTGCCGAACCCCAACAAACAGTGACAACCTCCCTCCCTCCCCCAACTTCCCCATCAAACATTCTGAACTAGGGTGCCTATCCGGGGGCGCCGGACACAGGAACTTCTTCCAATCCACCACATCAGTCCCCACCTTCAAGGAGGAGAAGGCCCTTCTCAAAAGGATATTATGCAAATGGCAGGGTTTGTTACACTATAACACCATGCCTCGCTGCAGGGTCAAGTATTCCCAATACACCTGAATGATAATCCACTTTATCTCCTAAACCAAATACAGGCATACCATATATTGATCAACCACACCTTAACAGCATAGCCCCTCAAGGCTTGGGCAATGACTCCACAAAGGCTGCAACCTGAGCTTGGTCGGTGAAGAAAAGGGTCTTATTGTCATGCAAGACTCTTAGTTTATAAGGATATAGCATTGCCTACTGTATTTGTTTATCTGGAAGTAGTCTCTTTACTGCCAAAAAGGACACACAAGCTCTTTGCACTAATGGCAGAATGGTATCCCTGTTGCTATATTTTAAAAGTCTCACAATAACCAGGGCTGGATTTTGCCCTGGTCTCGGCATCTGCCCCAAAATTATATGTGCTCGCTCCACTATGAACTGGGGAGACAGCTCAGGATCACGAAGCACCTCTTTAAAAAAAGATTCCATAAACTTGCGTGAAGGTGTTAATTCCGGGATCCCAGTAACCCTAACATTATTACGTCTCAAACGTGCCTCCAAATGCTAATTTGTATCTCTTATTTCCTTCACCTCCTTCTGTAAACACCAAATCGCAGCCGTGACCTTGCCGCTTGTATCCTCAAGCACGCCCATCCTGTGCTCAGCTTCTCTAACGCAGCCGCTCTCCTTTTCTATTTGCTCCTGCATTCGGTCCATTCTATACTCCAGACCGCCTAATTTAGTGTTAAGCAAATCCATTATTCATTTCGGCCAGTACTAGAATCAGCTCCGAGGGGCGTTTTCTGACGTGTTCAGCCAAGGTTTTATGTGAGTCAGGGACAGTCTCACCTTCACTCCGAGCCCCTCCTTTTTAGTAAATTGCACACAACCGTGCTTCTTGCTTCCCTTTGCCATTCGACAGTAGCGCCACACACGTGTTCTCCCTCGGGTCTCGCTGCAGTGAATAGTATTCACTGATAAATTGTTCTATAATGACCATCACAGTTCCGTTTTCTGATCCACCTAGCCTCTCACCTCAGCTTGCAGACTGAAGTGATGTGCCACCTCAGGGATATCAGGCAGTAGGCCGATGTTCTATAAAGATTCCCAGTTACCCACATGTCCATCAGCTCTGTACTTCTGGCCGCAAAGCGTACTGTATCCCAATAAATAGGAACCTCTGGGGGTATTCCAAGTTGTGATCTTCATTCATCAGTGCTTTTGACAGTGCAAGATTAGGATCGGGGGGAGATCCCAATGTTCCCAGCCAGGCACTAGTCACAGCACACAGTGTGGGGCAGCAATGGGCCAGCTGTACAGGGCCACAGTAGTCTCAGTCCCTGGAGCAGTTGCAGCAAACTTTCCCGATGCCCCTGCATTCTCACAGAGGGGTGTCAATGCTCACATGGCACATGGCCCCTTCAATCCTCCCCTAGCAGTGCACAGGTACTTCTCAGTTCGAGTATTCAGCTAAACCATGCCGGCAGCGCTCTTCTGTCCACCGTCCCAGCAGCGCTGCATCAGGCCCCCGCTGGCAGCCCAGGAGTCTACAGTGATTGTCAGCGCCCCTCTACAATACACCTTTCCTGCATCTTCAAGTCTGTGGGGAAAGTAGTACGAGGACTGTGCTGCAAATCAAGGCCTGGCCCCTTCAGGAGTCGGGTGTTGGAGTCACACATCCACAGGGAGTCCGAGCTCAATCCTTGTGCATTGCAGTACAACACGGCGGATGCCGGTCAGAGCATGCCTCCCAGCCCATATCTTTTTTTTTAAAAAACATCTTTATTTATAGTTTTTAGAAGGCAGATGAACGACAGCACAATCCAACATAGTCAACATAGACAGCTATACAAAGCAAAATTCCAAACACAGAAGGCCAGGCGTCATAGGTATGGTTAGCATGCAACTCAGAATTAGTCTCTGATGGACTTCCCCACTTCAAACTGGGCCCATCGATCCACCTCAAACAGTTAAAGCAAAGGCAGATATTTGTATAGTTTAAGCTTGTAGGCGCCATAGTAAGAGTCTTCTGTATAGTTGATGAAAGGGAGCCAGGTGGATGCATAAGAGGTGTACCGATCTTCAGACAGGGCCATTACTTTATCTGAGGCCAAGATCTCCTAAAGTTTTCTCCACCACATGGTCAGGATGGCCCCTTAGCTGACTTACAGTTGCGGGCGAGGGTGACCTTGGCTGCCAAGAGGAGAAATGATAGAAGTTTAGTTTTGCTGCCCGATAGAGGGTATAGCCCATCGCCAGTGTCACCCAGATGAATCAGCAAAGGGTCCAAGGGGAGGGCAACTTACAGTATCTCCTTGATGTGCACAAGGACCTCTTTCCAATACATCTGTGCTTTAGAGCAACTCCACCACCTGTGGAAATAAGTTTATTTTCTCGGCAGCCCCACCAACAAGTTTCTGAATATGAGGAATTTATGCGGTGCAATCTATCCAGGGTGTAGAACCAACGATAGCATAACTTGAATTGACTTTCTTTGTCCGTGGTACATCTCATGATCTTGTGATTGCATTCCCAAATATGTCGCCAGGAGTCCTCAGCAATGGGAGAACCCAGATCTCTTTCCCAGGCCTGCATATATGGCAATTGATCTTGGGGGGTAAACTGATCTAGTAGGTTATAGAGCCCAGTTATCCTACCCTTAGTCTTGCCAGCCAGCAAAGTAAGCTCCAATGCATTAGGTTCCCTGGTACCTCTCTGTCGGACTGTATGGTGTAATATCCAATGGCGAATTTGCAGGTAACGGAACCACTCGCCTTCTTGTAGTTTGACATATCTTTGCATTCCTCAAATGTAAGTGGGGTTCCATTCTTATAAAGATGTCTGAGTTCTAAGGGACCTCCCACCAGCCAAGCAGCAAATGGTTCTGGGGACAAGACAGGGGCAAAGGCTGTGTTACCAAGCGCAGGTGAAAGCAGGCCAAGACCCACCAGGGTGCCCCATCTTTTAGTAGCTAAATCCCAAAACGAGGCTGTGTGCAGTGTAGAGGAAAGGAGAGAGGTGCCAAGACGTTTGTTGTTGAGCCGGACAAAAGGTAAGCGCCGCAGAGAGATAGGGGAGGCTGCCTCTTCCTTTCTAAACCAGTTCAGGGTCTGGCCAGCTTGGTCCCAGGGAAAGATATGAGAGAGTTGCAGGGCTAGGTAATAGCAGTAGATATACGGGACCCCCAGACCTCCCATGATCTTCCTACGGAGCAAGATCCTCTTAGCAATTCGTGGTCTGTGATGCTGCAAAATAAACTCAAGGATTTTCTTTTGTAGTGCGTATATTTTATGTGGGGTGACCTTTGTCTGGAGGGCCGTAAAGTGATGGATGAGTTTCGTAATAGTGTTCATTTTCGCAGCAGTGATGCGTCCCAGCCAAGAGATGGTTTGCGTATTCCAGCGATGGAGGTCTGATATAAGGTGATCAAATAGGAAGGGGTAAGTAACTGAGTACAACAACTTAAGTCCTGACCACTAGGTAGTCAATGTGATCTTGTTTTCATTGGAAACGGGAAATGCCATTGAGCCTTGTCAAGGCCGCAGATGTCAAAATGATAGCAAGGCCTACAGACTTGGAATAATTAATGGCGAATCCAGAGACAAATCCAAAGTGTTCGAGCTCAGCCGTTAGGGCCTGGACTGAGTACCCAACCTCTGTCAATGAGAGAAGGATGTTGTCCGCAGGCAGAGATATTTTGTGCACCTGTTGTTGAAGCGGAATGCCTCGGATGGCATCACAAGATCGGACACAAATGGCCAACGGCTCCATCGAAAGTGCAAAGGGAAGGAATGATAATGGACAGCCATGTCTTGTATCTCTGCAAATTTTGATTAAGGGGAGGCGCTCCCATTGAACAGCAGGTCTGCGGGTCCAAGTAAATAGCGAGTATGGTCTGCTGGAATATAGGGCTCAGACTCGAGCGCTGAAGGACCTCAGTGAGGAAACTCCAAACGAGCCGGTCGAAAGCCTTGTGCGCATCGAGAGTTAACAGCCCAGCTGGCAGCTCCAGCTTGTGTGCTATATCTACCAGATTGAGAGTTGAATGAACCCAGTTTGGTCCGGGTGGATCAGAATTGGAAGGACTCTCATAAATCAGGAGGAGAGAATTTTCAATTATATTTTAGCGACATTGTTCATCAGCATGATTGGCCGGTAGGAGTACAGTGATGTGGGGTCTTTATGCGGCTTTAAGATCAGGATCATCGCAGTCTCAAGCATCGTGGGGGTGGAATGGCCGGTATCTAGGAATGAGTTGTACGATCTGGTGAGTTGGGCGCAAGCAAGTCACAGTACGTTTTATAGAATCCTGAATTAAAGGCATCGAGGCATGGAGTGGTATTTTTACGGAGCTTTATTGCTAAAGTAACTTCTTCAGGTGTTATTGGTTGTTCCAGTCGATTAATATTGGCTAAAGGCAATGTCGGGAAGACAACTGGGACCAGGTAGTCTCGTAATACCTCAATGTCCACAGTGGTGGCCTGGGCTGTCGCTGCCTGGTATTTATGGGCCCAAGCTAATTTGTCGTCATCAATGAGGAGAAGTGTGTTGTGTTTTGTGAAGCAGGGCCCAGATATTATTCAGAGATTTATGCTGGGCTAGTCTGCGAACCAGAATTTTGCTAGCCTTGTTTCCCCTTGTGTAATAGTATTGTTTAGTCTTAATTATAGCTCAGGAGGTATGTTCGGCGAAGTGAGCATTAAGCTTGGCCCTGGCAGTCATCAATTGTCTACGTGAATTAAGGGAGCCCGAGAGTTTGTGCGTATTATCCCAAAGTCTCAACTCAGCCTCCAGATCGCTCTGTATCCGGGCTCGGTTCCTGGAATAAGATGCTGCAAGACTTATAGACTCTCCCCTGACAACAGATTTTATGGCATCCCAAACTGTGCTAAGGGAAACGTTGCCAGTAAGGTTCTCATTAAAGTAGGTGATAATGCACTCTCCTATTTTCTGACACACGATTTCATCTTTGAGCAAAGGATTATAAAACTTCCAAGATGGCTGAATAGGAGGGGAGAGACCTGCGACCGAGAGAGAGAGAGAGAGAGAGAGAGAGAGAGAGAGAGCGTGAGAGACTGGAGCATGGTCAGTTAGGGTGATAACATGAATTTCACTTTCCGGGATATAGGGTACAACCGAAGAGGAAACCAAAAGCGCATCAATCCGCGAATATCCAAAGTGAACATGTGAGTAATGCATGTGATCTCTCTGGGTCGGGTTGCGCAGTCGCCAAAAATCAATAAGCTGAAGCTCGTGCAAGAGTTGCATTAGAGCTAAGGAATTCCTAAAGTTGACTTGCGTGGCCAGAAGAGTTTTCTCCACATCTGGATCAGGCGTCACATTACGGTCTCCCCCAATAATCAGAGATCCTTCAGCGAAGGAGAGCAGACTAGTTCTGAGGTCGTGGAAGAACTGATCTTGGCGATCATTGGGAGCCTAAGCCGAAACAGAGTGACCGTGTGCCCGAAGTACCGTGCCTTCAGCCCCAAGTATCTGCCATTTGGATCATGCAGGATTCCTGTTTTAGTGAAAAGGGTCGATATTGCAAATAAGACAGCTACACCTCTTTTCTTAGACCTACTAGTGGGGAAAAACTGTAATGGGAAGTACGGGTGTTGAAGTCTTTTATCGTGAGCTCGCAGGAGGTGCGGTTCCTGTAAAAAGGTCACAGACAGGAAAAACCCAGGAACATAGTGAGGAATGATTTCCACTTGATCGGAGTATTCAGCCCCTGGACATTCCATGTGACCATATGTAGTGTTGGGTCCTGTGGAGGTTTGGGGTCCCTAGCCAGTGAAATTAGATTGCGCTGTTATCAAGCCATCTGCAACCATAGCTGCCCAAATTTGAAGTGCCTTATATGCCATAGCAGCTCTGCCCTCCTCTTTTCTGTTTCCCTCCGCCCTGTTCCCCTCTTCCTACCCAAAAGTAGAGAAACCCTCCGATCAAACAAATATAACACAAAAAGCCAGGTCAATAAGTGACCAAAGCAACTACGAGGCAACCTGCAAAGGAGAGAACCCGATAACTGTTTAGAACCATTAACACATAAGAGAGTACACAGTGAGAGCTTGTGAGCCAAGTGCTCAGGAACTCAGGGCACCAACCAACATGCAAGAAGTAATAGTCAGCTGCGGAGACAAGAGCCACGTCCCGGCCAGAAGGCGAGGAGACAAGTCAGCTATTAGGAGCAGTGTGAGAGTCAGCTTGATGGGTTCAGATCCTTCTTCTTTCTTTGACCTCTCCCAAGGGCCCACTCTGGAGCCCGGGTGGGCCACAGGATGCATGGGGGGCCCACGACAGCGGATGAGCCTCCCGAGGCCGGGGACAAGAGTGGTTCTGCTTCCTTTATGGTAGAGATCGACCAGGACCTGTTTTGGTAGAAAAATGGAGGGTCGTTGGGAAACCCCACCTGTAGCGAATATTCTTTACGCAGAGCCATTCCCTCAGTGGGCGAAGTGATTTGCATTTAAATAGAGTCACTCGCGCCAGGTCTTGATATAGGAAAAAAGTTGAACCTCGGAAATGAATCTCTTCCAGCTGCCGGGACTTGGCCAGGATATTAACCTTCCTTTTCTAGAAGTGTACTCGGGTCTGTAGGTCTGGTATGAAATTCTGTTTCTCTGGGCCCAACAAGTGGACACGATGCATGCGACCCAGCTCAATAGGTTCAGGAGAACAGAGTGCCAAGATATTGAGGAAAAGGTTGGAGACGTAATTTTCAAGGTCACCATCGGATACGTCTGTTGGGACCACCCGGACTCGAACGTTTTTTCGACAGGAGCTGTTTTCCGTGTCCTCATATTTGTTTCCAAGGAAGGCGACCCTGTCCTCCAGGGCTTCTATGCGTTGGGCCCACTCGCTTGTCTCCTAGGATTGCTCGCACAAGTTGGTTTCCACCTCTTCCACCCTTCATTCAGCTTCATCTAGGCATTTATCAATTGTAGCTATTTTCCCTGCCATCTTCATTAGGCTCCCCTGAATGTCCTTGCGTATCACAGTGATTTATTGTAGGAGGTCCTCCTTTGGGGAAAGCTGCGATTCTGAGGTTTAGGTGTCCTCCCCTTGGATCTGAGCAATTGCCATAGTCCTGGATCTGAAGTAGGGACGTTATGTCTGCTGACTTCAAGGGTTTCTCCGACTTAGCCATGAGATCCTGATCAAGGACCTGGCCTTACAGGCAATGGCTTTTCGTGCGAGCAGGGAGTCACTTCAAAACGGGAGCCGGGGTGTATGTATTGGTGCCAAAGGCTAACCACAGCCAGTGGCCAGTCGCAGGAAGAATATATACCGCTCTAGGTCAGCAGTATAGCAGTGGACGCTGATATGGGCAACCCAATGCACGTAACAAATCACAGCCGCTCTCCAAAGCACACCCCCAAGGGTACGATGGACAGTCTCAGGGCCTTGAAGTAAAGCAGCAGCAGAGCCATATTGAGGAAGCTGGCAAAGAGGAGCTCCAAAGAAAGTATGTATGAAAAAGTATCTTCCGCAGGGCGGTCAAACACACAGAATCAGAGGTGTGGGAGAGCACAGGATCTTTCAGTGCCAAGAGTCAATTTAGTGTCCCCTAGCGGCCAGGCAGCTCCCTCATATGCAGCCCCAAGGCCAGAAGCAAGAGGCAAGTCCTGAGTCCCTTAAGGGAAGCATCGCTCATTGGAGCACCAGCAGGGCTCAGATGCGGCCCATCCTTCACCTGGATCAAACTGAGGCACCCATGCACCCATCCTGTGATTGACACCTCTTCTCCGCCGAGGTACTCCTTAGTGCGGTCAGCATAGCAGGTGTCGCGTAGCCGTAGGACTTGGACTCATCTCCCAGCAGGGGGAGAAGATCCCGATTCAGCCCATCTGAGGGCTACAATTTGATGAAGCTCGTCCGGCTTCAGACCATGGCACTGCGCTCTGCAGCAGATGGAGACAGAGATCCTGCATCAGGCCAACAGTGAGGCGGCGAGCGTGGAAGGGCTCTCCAGCACCTTTAGAGGCAGCTCACTCTCACATCTCACACCTTCCGAACGGAGGCTGCAGCCCCGGACTCGCTGGCGGGCTCCCGATCGGAGGCGCAAACCATGCTCAGAGTGCGGCGGGCGGGTCCCCAAGCATTCTGACTTCACCGCCCTTGATATTGAGGCAAAACAAACGTGTTAAGTGATTTTCCTGGGCATTATTCTCCCTAGCAAGGCAGGAGGCTCTCAGGCGGCCATCTTGATTTCTAGCCCACCAGGACATGCCCTGCCAGCCCATATCTTAATACGGTGATGATAAGTGCGTCACCACACTCTCCCCCTCGTTGGGTCCTTATTCCTCAACTCGGAAGGATCGCCAAGCAGTCGTCAGCCCCGTCGGGCCACCAGTGCCACACACTTTGTCCCACAATTCAGGGTTTGCAAGCCCGTGGAGTAGAAGATGAGACCGGGTGATCAATCGCTCACCTCCATGCAGCACCGTAAGCACCCATACCCGCAATAGAGCCGCAGAGTCACCAGCGCCCCAGGTACCACTACAGCACTTTAGGGCTTTCACAGCATTGCCAAAGCGTATATGGGCCTCCGCCTCCTCCGGTTCAGTAATGGAGCACAGATATTGGTGGCCATCTTGGTTGCTGGCTCTCGAGTGCCCCCTAGAGCGCTCTCTTAAGGGCTATGCATGTAGCTAGTGATGTTAGACCCAACTCCAACCGTACGGCCTGGCAGGGTGTGCATTGAGGTAATCCAAGTACAGTGCTCCATATTTCATCCAGAGCTTCTACTTTATTCAACCACTCCGTGTTTGTATTGTTATCTGCTTCCATACCGTACAAGATGGATGGCACACCACTTTGCATATAGACTAGCCGCATGCCCTTCATACGGTACAAACATTGTGTATGAACTGTCTTACAGCATTTTTAGTGTAGCTGCTCTTAGGCATTTGCTCCTAAGCAAATCAGTATTTTTTAAAGTTGTTTCTCACGATAGCTCAAATGGTAGATGTAGGTATTGGCTTGTTGTTCAATAGTATCTGGGCCGGGCACTCATTTCACTCTTTTTCCAAATACACATTGTTTTAGTTTTATGACAATCTATCCTAAGATAATTGGCTCTAGCAAAATGATGCATGGCAATCAGTGACCTAGCGAGTCAAATAGGAGGGTGGTCCAAGAGGACCATGTCATCTGCATACAAACAGCCCTGCTACATGGGCAATGCCAGTTTATGAAGGATAATGACTGACCTTTTTGAGAGCCCTAGGAATAATGTTGAGTGTCTGTATTCTCTAACCTTAATCTTCCATATTTGATCATTAATTTGCATATGGTTATGATATGTTATTTATAACACGCTTAAGCACGGACCGGGGCTCGAACCTGTGGTGCTTAGTGTCCTCTTGCTTCCAAGACGAGCACGTTGCCCCTGAGCTATCCTTCCTAGTAGGCTTTACAAGAGGGTGTTTGTAACGCTCACCTGATTCCCGCAGAGGCGCCGGTCTTGACTGGGTGAATGCCGTATCTTCAAAGGTGATGTGTAACACACGGTTGGGCTGGACCTCTGTGCACTGTATGTCTGACTCGAAGAGTAAGATGTCTGCAGATAGAAAATATGGGATTAATGAACTGGGGTTATTGAGTGCCTCTCTCCTCTTCCCTTTCTCTTCTCCTGTAGAACCCCAAAGGTTAACGCCCTCACCTTAGGTAAGTGAACGCCGAGCTCTCCATCTGCCTCGGGGCAGGGTGTCGTAACCAGTTTCTTCACTGGATAAGGGTGCAGGCCTCTTGACCTCAGAGGACTGCTGTCCGTCGTTAACTGCACGAACGGTAAGTTCTGGGCACTTCAAATGTCTTAAAAGTCTTTTGTAATGATATCTCTTGTTTTGCAGGGTTCCGGCGATGGCGTATGGCGGGCTGATGAGAGTTGAGGATCGAACCCGCGTGAGGAATAGAAGCGCCTGGAAGCACGTAAGTAAGCGCTTGTAGCCTGCTTCATGATGCGCACTAACTGTCCCTTTTATCTTGCAGGTACAAGTTCGGAGCTTTAGAGAAGCTGAAGGGTGCTGGAATACCCACTGGATTCGGCGTGGGAAGGAGTAATGGCACGTGAGTAATAAAGTTGCCCAATGTCTTTAAACGCACCTTCTTTTGTCTTTCAGATGCGGGATGCAGCGCCGAAGGCCTCCGGAGCGTGCAAAGAGCTGGTAAGCTTTTGTCTTTCAGATGCCGGAATGCAGTGCGAAGACTTCCGGAGCATGCGAAGAGTAGGTAAGCCTTTGTCTTTCAGATGCCGGAATGCAGCGCGAGGCGTTGGTGACAGCCGATGGACCAGGTAAGAGATGCGCTGCCACTGAAGACCGTAGTGCTAACCTGTTCTTTCTTTGTCTTTACAGGTGCTGCTGAAGACTGGATTCCAGGATGGTAAGCCTTTGTTCCCTTAGGCCCAGGATCAGAAGACACGATGAGCGTTCTGCTGCAGAGAATGCAGAGTAACGCAAAGCAAGATTCATCCATCGGGTGTGGTTTAAATAGCCTCCTGTAGTGCTTAGGTGTCTCCTTCCACAGCCACGCCTAGGTAAGAAAAGAGTTCCTGCTTTCCAGAAGAGTTCCAGTGTTCTGAACCTAGGGAGTGGCTCCTGCCCCACCCAACAGGAAAAGTAGTCCCAAACAGAAGAGGATCAGGGGTTCAACTGGCAGGTAAGTAAGCAGCATGGTCTGCTGCAGTTAAGTCCACCCAAGCATTATGAGCCCGGCGCTTCCAGCGCTGGGACTGGGCATCTTTATGAGCCTGGTGCCACTGGCGCCAGGACAGGGTCCAAAAGGTCCCAATTTCGACTGGCTGGCACTCGGAACTGGGGTTATGGGTCTGCTTCCAAGGGAGTCGGGCAAGTCCTGATCTTTTGGAAGCAGAGATCATGACAGCACCCCCCTCAAGGCCCCTCCCAAACCAGGCTTCTCCGGGGGTTTGAGCTTGTTAGGAAATGTTCGATGAAATCTTTTGATTAGACGAGGCGCGTGGACATATTCTGCAGGTTCCCAGGATCTTTCTTGGGGACCGTAGCCTTTCCAGTCAATCAGGTAAAATAGTTTAGATTTGGAGATCTTGGAATCCAGCATGCTTTTGACTTCAAACTCGAGTTCTCCATCAACTAGAATAGGTTTTGGAGATGTAGTTAGTCGGGTTTGAGGTTGCACGGGTTTTAATAGAGAGACGTGGAAGACCGGATGTATCTTCATGTGAGGGGGCAAGTCCAACTTGACCGCTACTGGATTTACTATGGTAGTGATGGAATAGGGACCAAGGTATCTTGGGTTGAATGTGCGTGGTCCTTTTAGAGGTAGATATTTGGTGGATAACCAGACTTGATCTCCTACTTGATATTGGGGGGCTTCCTTCCGATGTTGGTCTGCTCCTTTCTTGTATTGTTCTTTAGCCCTTTGAAGGTGAGAAACGGCTTCCTTAAAGGTTTGGGTGATTGTAGAATGCAGGTGGTCTACTGCTGGTGTTCCAAGATCTTGGAGTGGATCCAACTCCGAGGTTCGAGGGTGACTACCGTATAAAAGAAAAAACAGGGTCTTCCCAGTTCCCGAGTGGACAGAGTTATTGTAGGCATATTCGGCTATCCAAAGGATATCTTTCCAAGTTTTTTAGTTTGTTGTAGCATGCAGCGCAAATACTGTTCCAGAGTTTGATTGGTCCTCTCGGTTTGTCCGTCGGTTTGAGGGTGGTGGCTGGTCGAAAGTCTGACATCAATTTGAGCCGACCGACAGCAACTTTGCCAAAAATGAGAAATAAATTGACTACCTCGATCCGAAATTAGAACTGAAGGAAAACCGTGCAGTCGGACGATGTTTTCGAGAAATTCTCGGGCCACAGTTGCTGCTGTTGGTAAGCCTTTGAGTGGAATGAAATGCGCCATCTTGGAGAATAGGTCCACGATTACTAGGATCGTATTGTATCCGGAGCATGGAGGTAGATCGGTGATGAAGTCCATAGAAAGCGTATGCCAAGGGCGAGGCGGGATGTCAATAGGGCGTAAGAGGCCGGCTGTTTTTTCCTTTTGACTCTTGTTTTGGGCGCATACTCCACAGGACATTATAAAGTCTCTGATATCTTTTTTCCAAGACGGCCACCAGAAGTAGCGCTTGATCTTTTCCAAGGTCTTGGTCATACCGGGATGTCCTTCCATTAAAGAATCGTGATAACAAGAGATTACCTTTTTCTGTAAATCTGTGCTGGGCAGGTATAACCGTTCTTGGAAATATAATAGGTTGTCCTTCACTGTAAAGTCCTTTCCCTGCAGATGCCAATTCTGTATGTCTGCTGGAGTTACCGAAAGCCTGACTTTATCCTTAACTTCCTCTATGGATTGTGTGGCGATTACACCTAGAATTCTTTGTTCGGGAATGATAGGTACAGGTTTAGGATTGATCAAATGTTCTTCCACTCCCATCTGAGAAAGGGCATCAGCTTTACCGTTTTTTGTACCAGGTCGATAGGTAATTATGAAGTCAAACTCGGCAAAGAATAGTGCCCAACGGAGTTGCCTAGAGGATTGAGCTTTTGCGGTTTTCAAATATTGCAGGTTTCGGTGATCTGTAATCACAGTAACGGTGTGTCGGGCCCCCAGAAGATAATGCCGCCAAGCCTTAAAGGCGGACTTGATAGCTAGAAGTTCCTTATCAGTAATAGTGTAATTGATTTCAGGAGGCGAGAATTTGCGGGACCAAAATGCCACGGGATGCAACTGATTGGTTACTGGGTCCTTTTTTGATAGAACTGCCCCCATGGCAAGGCTCGAAGCATCAGTTTCAACGATGTAGGGGAGTTCTGGGCGAGGATTTTTTAAGATCGGTGCAGAGATAAATCTAGTCTTCAAATTCTGGAAAGCTTGTTCCGCCTCGGTAGACCATTCAAAACGTTTGTTTTTCTTTAACAAGGCGGTGATGGGCTGGACTATTCGAGAGAATTCGGGGATAAACCTGCGGTAAAAGTTAGCGAAGCCTAACATGCTTTGAACACCTTTTACGGAGGATGGCGATGGCCATTTGAGAATTGCATCGACCTTCTTTGAATCCATACGCACTCCGCTAGGTGATAATATGAATCCCAAGAATTCAACTTCAGTCACGTTGAAAACACATTTTTCCAACTTAGCGAAAAGTTTGTGTTGACGCAATCTCTCGAGGACCATTTTCACGTGTTTCCGATGTTCAGTTTCCGATGAAGAACAAACGAGGATGTCGTCAATGTAAACAACAACACACACATCTATGAGCTCTCTGAGGACATCGTTCATAAAATATTGAAAGGCGGCCGGGGCATTGCAAAGTCCGAAGGGCATGACCTGATATTCAAATAGCCCATACTTGGTGCGGAAGGCCGTCTTCCATTCATCGCCCTCTTTTACTCGTACCAAGTGGTAGGCTCCTCTAAGATCCAGCTTTGTATATATGCATGCTTTTCTGACTTGGTCCAGGAGTTCAGGGATCAAAGGTAACGGATATCTATTCTTAACGGTGATCTAGTTCAGGGCGCGATAATCTATACAAGTTCTAAGGTCCCCTTCTTTTTTTGGAACGAAGAACAAAGCTGAGGAAGCAGGGGACTTGGAAGGATGAATAAACCCATTCGCTAGGTATTGATCCAGGTATTGTCGGAGGTGAAGATTCTCAGGCTCGGTGAGGGCATAAATTCTACTACAAGGAGGAGTAGATCCAGGTATCAGGTCTATCTGGCAGTCATAAGACCTATGAGGAGGTAGAGAGTTAGCCTGATCCTTCCGGAAAACATCTTGGAATTCTAGGTATTCAGGAGGTAACTGGGGAGCCTCCGAGGAAATTGCTGCCAGTGCAACACCAGGTCGAGGGTGACAAGTAGAGACACATTCTGGAAACTGAACCGTTCTTGCTCGCCAATCGATCTGAGGATTGTGCTTCTCTAACCAAGGAATTCCTAGAATAATCTGGAACTGAGGGGCCTTGATCACATCGAACACGATCTTCTCATGGTGTCCATCTTGACTTACTAGCGTCACTTCTTGGGTGGTATGCGTTACTGGTCCGGAGGCTATCTCCGTACCATCCACCGTAGTAATGACGTCCTTTACAGCCTTTGGACAAAGAGTCAGATTCATCCTCAAAACCATTTCATAATCCACATAATTGCCGATGGCACCACTGTCGATGTAAGCTTCAATCGCATGTAATCGATCCGGATGTTCAGGGCTAATGAGGACCATAGGTATCACGAAATGCGAGGTCACGGAACTGGTTTTAACGCTCGGCAAGAGGACCTCTATTCTTGTCGGGCGAGGTTGTTTCCCTGCTCAGAGTTTGTGACCCTGGTAACTGCAGCTCCTACTGCCTTCTTGGCTGGTTTCACCGGACAGTCTCGAAGAAAGTGCCCCGAGTTTCCGCAATAGAGGCATAATTGCAGCTGTTTTCTCCTTTCCCGCTCCTTTTGTGTTAGTGGTCCTTTCAGGCCCCCTATTTGCATGGGTTCCCCGGAGTCTACTCCTTTGGTAGGAGTTGGTGGTTTGGAAAATACTCGAGCATCAAACTTGGAACGATCGGCCTTCCTGTTCTGCAGTCTGTGGTCGATTTGAACGACTAAGTCAATATAGTCCGAACAGTCTTGCGGGGGATTCACTACTTGGGCTAACACATCTTTGAGCTCTCCGCGTAGACCTCTATAAAACAGCGTAATCCTTTTGTCCTCAGGCCATCAAGTTTCCACTATCAGTCTGTTGAAAGACGCAATATAAGCCAAAAGGTCTTGATTACCCTGTCGCAATGAAAGGAGCTCATTGTCCAAGGCCTGCCCCTGTGAATGTCTTGCAAACAGTTTTTCCATACTGAGCTGAAAAGCTTGAAAATCATGGAGAACCGGATCATCTTGATTAACTAGAGGGATCGACCAGTCTGCCGCATTGCCACTAAGGTACGAAAGCACGAAAGCTACCTTAGCTTGATCAGTTGGAAAGGCTGCTGGCCGGCATAAGAAGTGCAACCGGCACTGATTAATAAATACTGCAAACCTCTTTGGGTCACCAGAAAATCGTTTGGGCGGAGCCAGAGGTACATTCCCAGGTAGGTTGATCTGCACTGGGTTCGTAGAGGATGTTGAAGGAAGATTTGCCCCTGATGCGGGTAACAGAGTTTGTCCGGCTTGTGACTGTAGCAATTGTCTAGCGAGATCGTCTGTTCGCTCCTTGGAAATAATCAGTTCCCTTCTTAGAGCATTCGTTTTCTGACGGGCTGCATGCACTTCTGCTCTTAGTTCCCCAAGTAACTGGGCTAGCTGGTCGGTATCCGGGGTTTCCATAGCGCCTGGATGGGAGTTTTGCGGTAGGCTTTGCGTTCTGTAACGCTCACTTGATTCCCGCAGAGGCGCCGGTCTTGACTGGGTGAATGCCGTATCTTCAAAGGTGATGTGTAACACACGGTTGGCTCTTTGGGCTGGACCTCTGTGCACTGTATGTCTGACTCGAAGAGTAAGATGTCTGCAGATAGAAAATATGGGATTAATGAACTGGGGTTATTGGGTGCCTCTCTCCTCTTCCCTTTCTCTTCTCCTGTAGAACCCCAAAGGTTAACGCCCTCACCTTAGGTAAGTGAACGCCGAGCTCTCCATCTGCCTCGGGGCAGGGTGCCATAACCAGTTTCTTCACTGGATAAGGGTGCAGGCCTCTTGACCTCAGAGGACTGCTGTCCTTCGTTAACTGCACGAACTGTAAGTTCTGGGCACTTCAAATGTCTTAAAAGTCTTTTGTAATGATATCTCTTGTTTTGCAGGGTTCCGGCGATGGCGGATGGCGGGCTGATGAGAGTTGAGGATCGAACCCGCGTGAGGAATAGAAGCGCCTGGAAGCACGTAAGTAAGCGCTTGTAGCCTGCTTCACGATGCGCACTAACTGTCCCTTTTATCTTGCAGGTACAAGTTCGGAGCTTTAGAGAAGCTGAAGGGTGCTGGAATGCCCACTGGATTCGGCGTGGGAAGGAGTAATGGCACGTGAGTAATAAAGTTGCCCAATGTCTTTAAACGCACCTTCTTTTGTCTTTCAGATGCGGGATGCAGCGCCGAAGGCCTCCGGAGCGTGCAAAGAGCTGGTAAGCTTTTGTCTTTCAGATGCCGGAATGCAGTGCGAAGACCTCCGGAGCATGCGAAGAGTAGGTAAGCCTTTGTCTTTCAGATGCCGGAATGCAGCGCGAGGCGTTGGTGACAGCCGATGGACCAGGTAAGAGATGCGCTGCCACTGAAGACCGTAGTGCTAACCTGTTCTTTCTTTGTCTTTACAGGTGCTGCTGAAGACTGGATTCCAGGATGGTAAGCCTTTGTTCCCTTAGGCCCAGGATCAGAAGACACGATGAGCGTTCTGCTGCAGAGAATGCAGAATAACGCAAAGCAAGATTCATCCATCGGGTGTGGTTTAAATAGCCTCCTGTAGTGCTTAGGTGTCTCCTTCCACAGCCACGCCTAGGTAAGAAAAGAGTTCCTGCTTTCCAGAAGAGTTCCAGTGTTCTGAACCTAGGGAGTGGCTCCTGCCCCACCCAACAGGAAAAGTAGTCCCAAACAGAAGAGGATCAGGGGTTCAACTGGCAGGTAAGTAAGCAGCATGGTCTGCTGCAGTTAAGTCCACCCAAGCATTATGAGCCCGGCGCTTCCAGCGCTGGGACTGGGCATCTTTATGAGCCTGGTGCCACTGGCGCCAGGACAGGGTCCAAAAGGTCCCAATTGGGACTGGCTGGCACTCGGAACCGGGGTTATGGGTCTGCTTCCAAGGGAGTCGGGCAAGTCCTGATCTTTTGGAAGCAGAGATCATGACAGTGTTGTACAGTACTGTACAATGATTGTTTAGTGCAATAGAAGTTACCCCGGCCTGTGAAAAGTACTTGGATGTAATTTACCCACAATTTGCGCAAAGCTTATTTATAAATATTTGAATTGGTGCCCTCCCTCTAGGTCCTGTGCCGAATATTTGGGACCCTTTAGCTACTGACCATTATCACTACTTTGTCGGTTACAATAATCCCCTATAACATTCCCTTATTAGCTGCCCCCTTTATTGGGATTTACAGCAAATGCCTTTAGGATTCTGGCTTTAAAAGTGTGGTGTTAGAACCCTCAAGCAGGCCGAAGTATTATGCAAGTCAACATTACTGCTGGAAATAATATTTGCAGTAGAAGTGTTTCAGTGCAGAGCATGGTTTCGAATAAAGAAAGCTATTATGGCAATAAGACTGGTAACTTTTACCTTTCATGATTGTAATTTTAGCTGTAGTTGATCATATTTTTTTAACTTTACCATGAATCTTTCAGTTTTTACTGATTTTAATTGTTTTTTTATTTTTGTATTGTACATTGAGGACAACTGTCCCTTCTAGCTTTTATGAATGAATGATTGTTTAATAACACACTATTTTTTCCTTTTCCTACACCCCGACTACTCACTTTCCTTACATGCACTTTGGAAACTACTAGTTGTAACGTGGCGCTATATAAAACAAGGCTACAATGGAGCTGATTTTCTAATAAGCCATAACGTACATGGATGGTGTAAAAGCCTTGCATATTTTCATTTATTTGTATGGTGGAGGGAAGGGGTGGAACACAACTTGTGTGTTTCCGCCGCCTCCCTTTCTCTCTGCCATACAAATGCCCCATCATTTGCACCGCCGTGCATTTTAATGAGCGCACATTCTAAATGTTATGGGTGCTCCAGTGAATGACAGATCAGCTGTGTGGGTCCATGACTGGTGGGTGAATGTGTCTATATCTCTGTGGGTATCTGTGTGTATGCACGTTGGGGCCTGGTGAGGGGCATTGGAGCATGAACATCTTTTGACAAGAGCATGGCATGTTTTACTGCCGTTTTTGGGCAACGGAAAGCCAACTTGAGTGTTTGTATGTGATGGTGGGGTTGGAGGGCGAGTTGGGGGATATATTAAAGTGGGGCTGGACTGGCTGGGTCTTACTGTGGCATGGAATGTTGTACTCTCATTAAGGGCAAAGCCAACATGAGTGTTCTTACATGTGGAGGGCATGTTTGCTTATTTTGACTTGGCTTTTTATTTTACTAGTGTTAAGGTCAAAGGCAACATAAATATTCTTACATGGGGGAAAATAACATGATGAGTGCAACAGTGCCCAAACCTGGAAGTATCACGCCGCTGGTACAACTTGGTGAGCAGGGAAAATAGAGTAAGAGAGAGGTAACAGGATGCAAAAGCAACATAATAGTACATAGTCCATAGAGGAGGGTAGAGATCAGGGTAGTCACTTTGAAGTATGAAAGACTGAGTTGGCCTTGCCAAGATTTGAACCTGCGAATCACACTCGGATTACAACAGCATGCGATCAGCCAGCTGAGCTATCTTACCGGCTTGCCAGCAAGAGCATGTTTTCTTACTGTGGCATTGCAGTTTATTACTGGTGTTAAGGCCAAAGGCAACATAACTGTTCTTACATTGGGGTGGGGGCATTCGTTCAGCCTGCAAGGCAATATTTATTTTTACTGTGGCATGACATTTTTCTACTGCCGTTGGGGAGACAATACAACATGATAGAGTTCTTATATGGGGATTGGGGATTTGTGTAGCCAGCCACAATATGTTTTCTTCCTGTGGCATAGCTTTGTTTCCACTGGCATTAAGGCAGAGCCAACAGGAGTATGTTCTTACATGGGGATACTGGCATGTATTGGCAGAGCCCGCATACACATGCTTTGTTATAGTATCCTTACTGGTATTATGGAGAAAGCAAACATGAGTATTTCCCTTTGTGGGGCACATATAGGTGCACCGGAATTGACATGTGTGAGCACAATTGATATGAACATGCTCTTTAACACCTACAGACTACTGGCATATATATAGTGGGCAAAGGCATTATGAAAATGTGTTTGAAAATGCCGCAGTGCATTATTGGTGACTTGGCATCTAATGGACTGTTTATGTCTGACCCTGCAAAACCCATAGGAAACTGTGTGGCCTTTTACCTGATTTATGACAGAAAGTGTACTGAAAAAGGCACTATTTTTTAACCCATTATTTAAAAACATTTCTCAAGGGGACATCCCTGCCTTGATTGGTTCACCCTCCCTCACTACTCTCTGTCACTCCTGTGCATTTGGCTGGGGGCAGAACAAGTGCCCTTCCTTCCGTAGGCTCTTCTTAATGGGGGCCCTACTACATTAGCTCCAGGCCCCACATGTTACAGAATCATGGCTACGCCTCTGGTGAGTTGGAGTGAAAGATGGATCTAATGGGCCAAAGGAAAGTGTAATATCTACTCAGCCTCCTGGGCTTGGGGAGGGGGCGTAATCAGTGGTCGAAGTGGGTGGGAGCGATTGGGAGCAGTGCTCCTCTACTTTTACTGTTCCTATACTTTTATTTGAAAAATAATTGGTTCTGGACGGTTTGTAAAATACAAGTGTAGGAAGAAGTTGAAACTTGCAGTTGAGTGCACTTCACTGAACATTCCCATAAACAGCAGGTGTGCTTGGGGGTTTGGATTGCGGGTGGGAGTGGGTGTGGCGATGGGGTTTGTGGGGAGTGGGGGCAGACCAGCAGGGAGCATAGTGCCACTAGTTCTTTTTGTACACTTTGATCACTGGGCGTAATAAGTAGCGCAATAGGTTTAATGTCCCATCTCACTAACAGTTTTCAAAGCTGCCACCCAGCCCCGCCCCCTCCGAAAATATTTGAGGCTGGCTCCACACCTCCAAATGAACACAATTTTACAGCGGGGAGCACATACCGGCTCCCTGATGGCAAATTACAGCGAACTACAAAATTAAATTAAATAAAATTCCTGGTGGGCCACTTCCCTAGTAATGGGCAGCCTGCGATTTAATTGACAAAGCGTGCTTCATAAATGCTCGCTCTATCACTTAGGATTTGGGTTAATGGCTGATCGAAAAGCCCAGGGGAAAGAGTACCTTACGTAGAGTCACCACGTAGAGGCACGTAATTGGCAAAGACTATAGGACGTTCAGACGGAGGGCCGACCACGCTTTCACGCAGAGGGCGCGCTCTCGCTCTCAACCGTCAAAGATAAGAAGCGGTTTCCAATAAGCACCCTGGGCTGCTGTAGCTCAACGCATCACACAACTACTGTTCAACGCAAATGTCTTTTCTTTGTGTGCCGAATGCGAAATGTATGATTGGCAAATAAGCCACTTCTGAAATCCAGGATTGCTTTTTGTTTTTTTTAACAAAGCTTTCAAGCAATTAAATGGCGTGACGCACTGCGGCGGAGCGATGATTTGAAAAGGAGCACTTATAGGCCCTGTAGGAAACATACAGCCCGTTGCCTACATTGTGAAACCTGGCGTCCTGGCTCTTTCTGCTTCTCCTCTCTCTCTTTCAGCCCTCCTCCACGCAACATTGCGTGGCAGCTGGAATACAGCATTTCTGTTGCCTCTAGATTTCCAAGGTAACTTTGCATTTTTTGCTCACCGCTGACAATATAACATGGTTACCATCAGTAGCCCGGTCCTCGCCCAGGGTTATCAAATGGCCGTTACTGTTTCCATTGCTGGGTTTTTAGCCAAAGCTCGTAACATCCAGGGACTTGAAGGACTACACTTACATAATGTAAAAGGGAAAACTGCCTTTCCCAGTGAGTATGCAAGAGGCTACTTTGGTAAAAAGCCAGAAATGGACAGAAGTGCCCCACGCGACCTGGAGCAAGTTGGCAACTGTGGGCTCTTCATTTCAATTATATGTCCTCCAAAATGTCCACCCACCATAACACAACAATATGCACTTCCTCCTAAAGAGGAGCTCATTTTATTAAATTACTTGAACCCAGGGTTGCCTGTTGGACCCATTGCATAAAGGGCATGTTTATCTTGTGGCTTTTCTTGCAACATCGCTTCACATGCTGGGACATCTTGGCCTTGTTCCGCGTTCCTCTGTACATAGAAGATACATAAGAAATTCCATATTGAGCAGTCTACGCACACCTTTGTTCCTGCAACGTGGTTGCATGAATTGGTCCTGGCCTTGTATCCATGCAAGGTAAGGTGGATGGGGAACGGAAAAGCATAAAGATACAGGGACCGAGTCATGGAAATATGTGCATGGAAAATAGGGACTCTGCGTGCCAAACCACGTGCAAAATCCCATTTGTCGATTCAAGGAATCGACTGCGTGGTACTTTTTCGTACTTTGCTGGGACTTCGCGCAGGCTCTGCTTGGCACATCACTGAGAGAGGGGGAGTGCCTTGTGTGAGACACCACGCAGATCGGGGGCGTGGCTTCTGCAGGAAACTCGGAAAATGAGGAAGAACAAGGGAAAATGTGGGCGTTATGAGGGATGGCCCGCAGGCAGTCCATCGGATGCCCACTATTGCGTGGAATGATAAGTACTCATGGATTCAAGTGTGCAACCTCTCGGCAGGGAAATGGCCATGCAAAGCCCTCATACTATCCGCCACCTGAAGGCAGGAGTACAGTCACTTGCACATAGGATTCACCATGCAGAGGTAAGATCGGGTGTCGGATTTAGGGGTGCGTGTATGCAACTGGGATTCCAATCTGACTTAGGGGTGCACGTAAGCAGTGTAGCAGGGTTCAGGAATGGCTTACGGGGATTCACACACAGATTTTCAGAGATTTACCCGGTACCAGTAATAGTTACGGGGGGGGGAACCCGCACAGGGTCCCCGAGAGGCAAGCCTGCTTGAGGGAGACACCACGCACTGTTTGAAGGGTGCATGTATTCACGTCCTGGGGAGCACGCAAAGGTAGCGGATTTGGCTGTTTTTGTTTTGCATGGGGGCGTGCCTGGGGTGTTTCGGCCACGACTTGCGCATATGGTTACTTTGCATGAACAATTCAATGAATATGCATAACGCACAGAAAACCTTCTGCGCGCTGGCTTTGCAGTATCTCTGCGTACGTTTCCATGAATCAGGCCCACAGTTTACAGCAGGGGTATGTAACCTATGGCTATCCAGATGTGTTACCTCCCGTGATCCCCCACTGGTGACTATGCTGGCTCAAGCTGATGGGAGTTGGAGTCCAAAACATGTGGCGGGCCAAAGGTTGCAGACCCCCTGACTCCATTGGGTGCCTATCAATCAGTGTTGAAGTCAAAGTTCTGTGACTTGTAACATCCACACATCTCCACATGGCTTCCCCTGACTACTTAGCCAAAGAGCCCTCATGTCAGTCAACCCCACTCAACGCTGAAATTCTGCCTCCCAAAACAACCTCACACACATCCTGGGGGGCTACTAAAGTTTTATTTGGTGCGGTTGATGGGAGGGTAATCCCTGTACTATGAAGCCCATTTCCCAAAAAATTCCACCCCCAACATGCACCCTTTAATCTGATTCAAAACACACCCCTTTGGTCAAGCGATGAGCCTTGTGCTTCGCCACAAGCCTGGGTGATTCTAATGTCTGCTTGCCCCAGTCCTGTCCACTTTTTGGTGTGTGTGACTTGTTAAGGCCAGGAGTGACCGAAAGAACCTGGTTGGTGCAGCAGTAGTCGAAATGATGGCCAGGGGTACTTGTTCAGCTCAACCCAGGATGCCATACCCGCTCTTGGAGATGTACAGCTTCCATGTATCCGATTGGCTGTTGAAGAAGGATAATAACAAAGAGCACATTACAGAAACCTTTCACTGGTGCAAGTGCATTTCTGCAGAGTACTAGCCCAGGGCAAAAATTGCCTTAGTGTGAAAAAAAAAAAGATTCTTTCAATGCATTCTTGCACTATGGCAAATGTTTCCCTAGTGTTAATGGCATTCCGCATTAGCGCCAGGGCGACCTTTACCCTAGTCCAAAAATGCATTGATAAAATAGGTTTATTTTGCACCTGGGCCATTTTTGTCCGAGTTCTAATACCATGAATAATTGCAATTGCACTGGTGCAAAGTTTCTGCAATATAGGCCCAGTTAGCCAAGTACATAGATTTTGTGGCCTTCGTGAGAGCCAGGCAAGATGCCAGAAGGGCGTAGCGAATTGAGGCAATCCCAAAGACTTGAACGAAATGACATTCTTGATCCTGTGGTCAGAGCCGAAATGCGTCAGGCAGCTGAGAGGGACACCACTCACCACCATTATGTAGTAGGGTTTCTTCCTTCGGTGCTGCGTTTGCCCCTCCCAAATCTAGAGGACAGATGGTGCACGTCATCGCGGCCGGACTCGTCATCTGAAAAGTTTGCCTTGAAAGCCTTACATTTATTTATTTATTTAAAATTCACACACAGAAGCAAAATGGGCAATTTTCTCACAGGTTTAACATTCCCTCTGTTCGGCAATGTGCGGTTGACTGCCACATCTGTACCACTCATGCTTACCTTTACTGGGAGTGCATCTCCTGGCTGCAAAATCTTGGACTATTGACTTGGGTCTCCTATCCTGTGAGCACCTGCGGGAATCTGCGGATTGATATCTCATGGTGCAGACTTCCTCTGCGGATGCTGATTTGGTGTACTCCTTCATACAGCACAGTCAATGTTCTATGGATTTGACGATGGTGGTTTCTCCTTTGTGCATCCAAAAGACTCCTTCTGTTCATTGCAATGTGCAATGCGCCGATCGATGATCCGTCGACACGAAACCGCAGCAAACACGCATTTGATGGTCAAGTCTTGGAGCGCGATGAGAATGAGATTCTATAGGTTCTTGGAGTATGTCGTGGAATTTTCTGTGTTCCAAGACTATGTTGATTTGTTTACCAAATCAGTGTTGCATTTGTGCCAAGTCCTCAGATTACCGGGAGTCACAGGCAGAACACAGTGGTGGCTGGTTAATGTTTTAATTGGCGATTCATTCATGTTTTCCCTGAATATGTGCAGCAACCGAGTGTAGCGAGGGAACCCATACCCAACAAGGTGGGTTTGTGGGGATTCTCCGCAGAGAAAAACAAATGTGGATTAAAATCATGCACTTTCAGCAAACAGTTTGCAATCAGTGTTGCGGGGTAAAACATGTAAAATTCCAATAGATGCAACAAGTCACCAACATTGCAATGGAACATTTTCCAACTCCTTTTGATGATGCCTTTGCCCACAAAAAATGCTCATATAAAAACATTTTGATGCTGGCTGTGCCCATACGTATCCATGGAGGCTGCATCTTTATTCGCCAGCGTTACCATATAAGAACCTACTCCTGTAAAGTAACAAGAAGTCCCTTCTCTCTTTCCATGGTGCCCATTTAAAAAAGAAAAGAAAAAAAAGTCTGCCATGGAAAGGAGAGTCCCTTCTTCCTTTCCATGATGGCCTGTCGCAGATCGGGAGCAGACACGCTGGGGACAGAAGTGTTCCCAGCATGTCCGCTCCCGAAATTGACTTTAAAAAACATAAATGGGGCTTGGGGGTGGGCAGGTAATTCTGTGGATGGGGGAGGAGGCAAGCGAGAGGAGGTGGGGGCCACAATTACCTTGTTCCCCGGAGTAGGAAGATGGCGTCCTACAGTAATTCCCTCTTTACGAGCCTACTCTTTGTCTTAGAAGCTGCCACACCCCACCCCCGCCAGGTAATAATACAATTTAGATCAGAGGTGCAAAAGATTAAAACGCTACTTCTGCTTGAAGGAAATTTGAGTTCCAGCAGCAGTCAGGAATGCACATGTGACCTTTGAACCTGCCATGTGCCACTACAGAGCTACTACAGAGTTGGGGCTGAGGGTGCCCGTAATCTGTCTCTGCAAAGGTACATGTTTAGACTATAATTTTGGCATTGAACATTTATGAAACATTGGCACTGTAATATCCTAAAGTTGTGCCCAGGGTTTTATTCCTACACATAGGCAGTTGCTCAGCAAAACAATTTGTTTTAGTTATGTAGTACAACACACCCACATGGAAGGAGGTACTGGTGTGGGAGGGGAATAGCAAGAGTGGAGCTAAGGGCGTTCTTCTCTGATCCTGTAACCCTTCGTCATATCCCACAACAATGCACTCTTACTCTCAGCGCACGGGGAAGTGTCAAGACTGTAGACCGCAGTGCGACTAGTGGGCGGGGCAACAGTGTTCAAAGAGGGAAAGATACTATATAGCTAGCAAGCAACCAAAGTCCCAAAAGAAGGTTTAATTTAACATGGCAGTGGCAGAGATGTTGCAGCTACATTCTAATCATGATATCACATTTTCATATTCCGTTAAATTATTTAATTGTATTTTATTTTGGATTTATATAGGATGCTTATACTATCTTTAGGCTGCTTCTGAGCACAAAGGTACATGTGGGATTAAGTGGGAGGTGTAGTGTGAGAGGGGAAGGCTGTAGGAGGTGCTTGCTTCTCAGGAGCCATAGGCTGACTGCAGTACACAAGTCTTCAAGGCCAGGCATGGTGTCACAATAAAGCAAATACAATTAGCTGCTTATGTTTCTACCAACAGACGAGCATTACTGGCACGATTTTGTCCCTAAAAACCAAATTGTGTCCGATTGTAAGGGAGGAGGTACCAAAATTGTACTTTCCTGGGCAACAGGAATCCTCGCACTGGCCTTGTTCAAGGTGCTTGTGAACCTCAATTGATCTGGCTCTCAAGTCACAGGTGGGGCATGAGAGAAGTTGTGTGTGGGGTTGACTGTCTCCTGGCTCACTGGACACATACCCATCCTCTCTTGGGAAGGGTGACTTTCTCCTGGGTTTGGTGGGCCAACACCCATTGCCTCTTCGGAGAAGTCAGCCATATGTAAACGTCTAAAACAAGTTGTTTTCCTTGGTGAATTTGCTAGTCCATTCAGCATCCAGTCAATGATTTCCATGTACACACACTCTGAGGCTTTCTTGCAGGTTCAGTAGGACTCTCCACATTTTCAGCTTACGCGACCTGTCCTTAGTGAGGAATTACCATCTGACAAAAGGGTGAAAGCTCTGGCTTTTTTGATTTTATCAATGAATAAAATGATGCAGGTAATTCCATCTCCGAAAGGGTAATCTGCTGATCAGATTCCCCTTTCATAAGCACCATGCCAAAAGCACAGTCTCTTTCTGTGCCCTGCTGCATCAGAGTCCTGAACTGTAGCGCCTGCTGTACCAGTGGCAAAGGGCAGGTTCAGAGGTCTGAGCTGCCCATCTGACAGCTGCAGTGACAGCCACGTCTTTGCAACACATTGCCTGCATTTAAGATATGTACCCCTGTACCAAAACTATGATGATCCTAAGAAGCCCATGATGGTGGCAGGTTGAACTCTAAATATAAGCTATGCCTGTGTTAAGGCATGTGCATGGCACTTCTCATGATCATTGCAGTCACATTCAATTTGATATCACATGTATCAGCTCCTGTGAGCCAGCTCAGCTGTAGAAGGTAATGTGTATTCTGGCCAGTCGGCTGGCCTTACAAACTGACAGGACTGGGACATGAATGGTGAGGTCTCTTCTTTGATCTTTTTGTGAGGGTAGGTAACACCCTCCGACAGAGACAGCCACTCGACAGGAAGCTGTCCTGGGACTAGGCATCGCAAGAGCACACCGATTCAAAGGGAGTAGCCTCACACCTGGGTGCTGCATTTCTAAAGGCCCTTGAGACTAGTGAGAAGGGAAGGGGTGGGGTCAGTGTAGACAGAGAATCTCTGTATAGTAGGGGGAGACTTCCACCATCTTCCTTCTCTCTACCTCTCTCTCCTTCCTGTCCCTTCCACATCCTCTAGAGCAAAGCACTTTAGGTGTGATGCGTGGCGGATCGGAAGAAGGAGGCGGAGGCTGTAAAGACATTTTCACTATATAGTTTATTTAAAGTAAAATAAGGCCTGTAATTCCCTATGTCCATGGGGTGTTCCCTACCTATTTTACTAAGGTGCTCATCGGTCAGTGTGAATGTCCAAAACAAGCATGTCCGCCATCCAAATCTAACCCATGTGACCCTACCACTAATATAACCAAGGCCAGGAGAATGACTCCCTTATCCTGGTTGCTGTGCTTTGTGTGCTTTGTCACAGGCATTTCTTGGTTCTATTGTTGCAACCAGTAGACCATTTGTAAATAATCTCTGGTTATCCTGTGGATTACGTTCTGCAGTTCTTTTAGGGGACTGGTATTTTCCGATCCCTCTACCTTAGAGATTGTCTTAGTTCTGTTCAGGTTCCTTCTTTCTCTCTTGTATATTGCTCTCCTCTAGAATATTTTGGTTGTTCAACTTCCAATTATTACCCACCTCTTCCCAGGGTGCTGTTTCATGTCTGAGGCTTATTTACCTGAGTTTATGGGTCTTTATTTCCCAAGTGTATTTCTTTAGTATCCTCTCTTTCTTATCTTTGGGACATGGGTTGGCCTTTCCCTTTTTTCCAGGGTAGCAAGTTTCCAACTTTGTTTTTCTTCCCCTTAGTGGTGTTTGTCTTTCACCTGATCTCATTAAGTCAGTTCTGTTTTATCAGATTATTTCCACTTCTTTTCGCATTAGTACTGGGACGAGTTTCGTTTAACTTATAATGAGTACCTCTTGCCCTTCCGGTATTCCCATTCCTTGTATTACCTTCTGTTTTCAGGGGTAACGGTGTTGGTACCTGTCAGACTTTGGACTCTTACTTGCTTTCTTCGTAGCTCTGTGTCTTACTTTCAGCAGCCTCTCTCCTCTTGGCATCCTGCTCTTGCCATTTTGGATAGCGTTGGTGCCGTGACTCGGATCAGGAGTTCCTTCTTTCCGCTGCTAGTGTCTGCATCGTTATACGGGTGGGCTGCACACCACAAATGATTTATGGTGACATCACCACCAAACTCTCTGTCCCAGTGTTGTGGAACTTGTGGGGATTATTGGAATGGTAGTAATTTCCTGAAAATTCTGTATGAATGTTTGCAATGTGTTTCAAAGGCAAACAAGGTTTGAAAGAAGAGTATGTGGAATTGGAAAAAGCGTCTTTTGTAATTTTGCACAGCACTTAGATTTGGAGAGTTTGCCTTTGGGGTGTAACAAAATAATTTTACTACTTGAGTGGAAGATGGAAGGTGTTACAACAGGCTATTAGAGCATGGGGAATCTGAGATGTATCTTGAAAAAGGAAAGGGGAGATTGTCTCCCCCCATGTGTTCCTCCCTCATATATCCGCCTGAGGGTCAGGATCGGGTTGCAGCTACCGTCGCCTGGCCACATGGGAGGAGGTCATCACCGGGAAAGAAGTGATGAAAGCATCAGATTCATCACAATACACTAACATACACATATAGAATCATTCACAACTTGTGCATGCGCACACAAACAATGCATGCATTAAACATCAACACACACTGTCTTTCAAATATAAATCTTATATTATGTCTTCTGTTCTGTCACTGAAGTACCCTATACTTTGGGTGAGAAGAACGTGATGGGAAACAATCCAAAGACTTGTGCATGCTGGGTGGGCAGGGTGCTCTCCCCGCAACATGGTTGCTCTGGCAAACTAGGAAACAGTGGAAACTTAAATTCAAGGCTGCCAGTCCTGAGGAAGTGAGGGGGCACACCGGGCACACTGGGCACTCCACGTTCCCATCAATACATGGCTATGCCATTGTGTTTACCTATGCTCCTCTCCTATCTTTTCCCTTGATTACCATACTCCGCTGTCCCTCCTAAATCAGTACCCTCTCCTTCACAATCTTACATTTGTAATCAGGTCCAGAGGACCAAGGTTTGTGCTACACAGTCACCGTTCAGCAGAGTGCCCCGGCCCAAACAAGCCCTTCCCTGGTAATGACAGAGGACTCAGCCAAGGGCAAGTTATGTACTTTATTTTACATAACAGACAGCTATCATACAAGAAAAAACTAATTTCCATCAATCACAGCTCCTGAGCCCATGTCAGGAGTTTTTGTTAGCAAATGTTGTCACAATTTAGAGCCATTCCTCAAAAGCCTATGAGCCCAAACTATTGTGTGGCTGGGGTGATAGTGCCTATAGAAGGTGCCTATAGGTGTCTCGCCTGAGACTTCTCCAAAAACTATCTATTACATTGTTGCAGGGCCGCAAAACTACCATTTGCCCGTGCCCCTTACACTCCACCATAAGATTTCTGCTACCCGATTGGCTGGAGTGGGTCTCCTCAGGCCTGGGACCTCGCTCTGTTCTCAGAATTTAGTGTACATTCTCAAGGAGGCGAGAAAGACTGTGTGTTCCCATTGTTGCCACTGGTATATGCACCTAGCTTGAGAGAGTGCCTGCAAGTTGCAACGTTGTTAGACAACAAATGTATCAGTTCTTGTCAGCTTCGCTGGGAACTGCTCCTCTTCCCATCGTGGGTAAATGGCTATTGTTCGGCTCGGCTGCATCACGTGGGTGAAGACTGCAAAACTCAGCTTTTTGGGCTGCAATTAGTGAGGATTTACTCTGCTATTTTGCAGGTGGCTCCTTGCCCCTGGACTCTGGAATTTTCCACCCGCCTTTGTCTTTGGCTGCAAGCAGCACTGGCCCCTGGTGCTGCAGAGTCTGCATGTCTTCGTTCCTTGTTCTGAGGCCTGTGACTTTGTGCTCCTTTACCACAGTTGTTCAATGGTTTCTGTATGTCTATACATGTATTATTGTATTGCTTTCTCTAGAGGTTAGTAGTACTCAGTTCTTCCAGGTTCCTTATATGTCCCTGAAGTTCCATATGGGCGGCTGCAAGCTTGTTTTATGTGACTCTTGCATTTCTGCATTTGGCTAATGAAAGAAAAATAAGACTTTGAACATTATGTGCATGTATCTGTCCTCTAGCTATAGAACCGTGTTTGCATGTTATTCGTGTGTGCACGTGTGTGTCCGTGTAACTTTGTGCAGGGATGCGAGTTTGCTTTGTGGCTATCGTTACTATGGGCCTCATTATGAGTCCGGCCATAACCCTGCTGGTGCTACTGGCGGGTTTCCGCCTGACTCGTGACATTTTACTGGCACCTAGTTTGTCGGTGCAACCGGGACATTAAATGTTGTTCCCATAGGACTCCATAGGACTCCATGGGAATGGGTTTACTGAAGCACCGGCACTGTTGTTAATGGTGCCAGTGCTTTTGTGGCAGCTCTGCCTACCGTGGCCGCTGCGCCCAGCAGGGTCAGACCTGTCAGGCGCAGCAGCTCTGGCAGGCAGACTTATAATGTGGCGGTCCAGAAACAAGGGTGCTGATAAGCCTACCGGTACCCTTGTTTCCGGAATGCCACTATTGTAATGAGGCCCTATGTTGTGGTGTCTCTAATGACACGCCAGCACAGCTGGATACGTATCGTTAGTCAACCTGGTCAAGTGTTGAGGCACCTGTGTTTGTGAAGATATCAGCTGGATAGGAGACTATCTGCTCACATATGTAGAATTTACTGATGCTCCTGGGGGCTGGCCAGTGACTGCCATCTCTCGTTTCTCAGTCTTCGGGCTGTCATGCATATAGAGGTCACAAGGGGAATTCTCTTCAGTACCCCCTAGGGTCGACCTGTTGACCACATATCCAAATATATTCACCATAGCTCTTGGGAGTTATCTCTTCGTTACTCCACCAAGATGTCCATAGTAACTTGCATGGTCATCCAAACTCCATGTCATGTAACAGCAGTCTCCATCTGGGTTGCACCACACCCATTTAGCCCACTATTTCTTGTAGTTGTTGGGATCATTGAATACTATCATTTCAGTAAGGAACAGTGGCCACTCCTTTATCTTTGTCCTTATTGTATTTTGAGCTTCTACTATCTTGTCCTCCTCATCATTATTGTCAACTAATATTTTCATGCCTACTGTT
Organism: Ambystoma mexicanum; assembly: GCF_040938575.1. Lineage (NCBI taxonomy): Eukaryota > Metazoa > Chordata > Amphibia > Caudata > Ambystomatidae > Ambystoma > Ambystoma mexicanum. The sequence goes on along the minus strand of NC_090923.1, from coordinate 1,360,370,158 downwards.
TTTTCTGTTTTCTTCTTGGATTGTGTTATGCATATTCTTTTCACACATAATGTCAATAATATTAGTATCAGTGCTGCTAATAGTACTTTTAGTCCATCCTCCATCCATGTGGGTATCCATGAGAATGTATATGACAGCCAGCTCTCATCTTTTCCTGTACCTTAGGCTTCCTCCTCCATCTTGGCATGCATTTTCGCTAATCTGGTAACCGCTTCAGTTAGTGTTCTGTTTGCTTTGTCATCTGCTGGCACGAACGTGCAGAAAGAAGACCCGGTCTTGGCGCAAACTCCTCCTTCCATTTCTGTGAGTAGGTCTATCTCATATCTGTTGTGGAGGGCGATTAACTTTATTGCTCAGAGCTCTTCTTTTATGGCATTGAAGCAGTTGACAGTTGAATTTATTGCCTGCATAACATCCCACCTCGTAATGTGGAGCCATTTTGTGTTTGCCGGTTTCAGCTGGAACAACTGACGTGAGGAACATTTCTGTTCTACTGACCAGTCGGCGCTCAGGTGGTATGTAGTTCAGAGACGCTTCTGATGGCTGACGACATGCAGTCTGTCTCATTATCCTACTCACTTTTACTGACATCATCTTTCTTCTGGCCTCATCCAGAGGAAGTCCTCTGTTTTGACGTCTTTTTGTGGAACCACTAGTGCTGGCGTATTGATGTGCACTAGTGAGCATAAACTTCCCCAGTTGGGTGGCAGTTTTTCATACGCCTTAGATCCGCATGCCAAATAATGATCCATTAATACTGCTGTTCCAACCTTCATGACTTGATGCTTCACTGTCTGCTTGCAGTCTTTGTTTTCTCCAACCTTTACTGCTCCATCATTCTGGAAACATAATGCTGCTTTCTTCAGTGGTATTATGGGAATTGGTCCAGCTTCATTTTCCAACCAGGTCAGTAACTTTGCACTTGCATCCCATTCTTTTAGGCATTTGTCATTCTCTGCCTGTACTATGTTTACTGGAACTGTTAGGAGCATGTGTGCTTTGCACCCTACTACACCTTCTTTCTATCCTTCAGCTGTGTACACTTGGCCGTATAAAAGCATCTGTGGACGTTCCCAGCATCCTGGTTCTCCTTTTATTTCCTTGGGTCCCTTCTTAGGACATGGTCATTTCTTCAGTGTTACTGTCCTTTCCCTATCTCTCTTGATCTGGAGCGAGTAATCATAGGTTGGCCCCTGCTGGGCTGAGATGTTCAGAGATTATTGTTTTGCTCTTCTGTTTGTGGATTGTTTACCTTTTCATTGTTGGTGCTAGGAGAGGCCGCCGCTTGACAGGGCTTGGTGTCCCCCAGGTAATTCCAAGTTTTCTTACCTTGCAGCTTTACTGCATAATCTGTGACCTGCTCCACTGTATATGGTCCTGTAAACGGGGGCTTGTTCCACCAGCGTGTAAAATCCCTTAAAAGCGCCTCATCTCCTAGTTAAAGTTGCAGAGGTTTTAGACGTTCTTTGTTTGCTTTTGGGTTGCTGTTTTCTTCATTTGATTCAAGCCTCTCCTGTTGTCCCTGCAGTTGGCGAGAAAGAAAAGAGGCACTAGCCATCAAGGCAGCAGTGTATTCGTACATTTCTTGCCGAATACATCAGAAATGTACTCTGCTTCTACTAACGCCCTAGTGGTAGAAGCCAGGGGAAGTCTCATGTGCCGTCCGGTTACCACCTCATGTGGGGTTAAATGGCTGTCGGAACCTGGTTTAATGCGCAATGCGAATAACGCTAAAGGCAGTCAATGCAACCACCTATTTATTGAGTGTCTTTTTTATTTTGGCAATGCCTTACTTGAGCAGCCCTTTGAGGAGCTCACACCTTCCGTTTGCTTCCGGGTGATAGGTGCAGGAGAATTTCGGTTGTTTTCCCAACAAGGTTGTGATGAGGTGAAACATCTCATTGGTGAAGTGAGGACCATTGTCAGACCGCAGGACCTCACACACGCTCCATTGTGGGAAAATTTCATGAAGCAGGAATTTTGACGCTCTAATGGCATCAGGATGAGGACAGGGGCAGGCTTCGATCCATCAAGAAAATGGCCATACAACCATTATCATATAGTGGTTGCCCTGGCATACTTGGAACATGTCAACAAAGTCGGCATGAAGGTGTTGGAATGGACCCATTGGGTGAGGTATGGCTCCTCTCACTACCCTTAGTGTATGACCCGCTGTAAATTGTTTACACAAAAGGTAATTTGTCATGCATTCTGTCACATGTTCCGCCAAATTAGGATAGAACCAATCTTCTCCAACACAAGCACCAAGCACCTCCTTCCATGTGTTGTTTTGCTGCTGTAAGACGTCTGTCGGAGATACCGTACATCCTCTCCACAATTCCATTTCTTCCCTGGGTGCAGCTCCATGCAACTCCATAATTTGTGTCACTAGTACTGTGTTATATCCTTCTTTTAATATCATTGTTTGTACATAGTTGCACGCCGCTGTGTACGAAGCATCCATTTATAAAATGTCCCCGAAATGAGCAGGGCATTTTGCATCAGCATTCACTGCCTCGTTGCCCTTGGAGATGGGTGCTCCCCCCTCGTGTGGGCCTGGCATTTCGCCACTGCCATGCGCATTGGGATCGGAGTGCCTCTATCAGTCTGCCCAATAGGAGTGCGCTCTGCACCAGTGACCATCAGCATGACTGAAGCCCCTCCACAGCCAACGTGACAGCCCAGAATGCAGTGCGGATGTCACATAGGCTGATTCTGAATGCACCGTCACTTCCTTGTTTTTGCTTTGTTCCAGTGCCAATATTAAAGCTACTAGCTCTTGAGCCGATTCTGAAAAATGCGGCGGTAAACATGCGCTTATCACCACGTTGCTCGTCCCGTCCTCCTTTAACCTCGCTACTGCTGTCCCAGTATGTTTTTCCCCTGTTGCCTGACCAATTGTTGATGACCTGTCAATGTAAAGTACGTCTCCCCGCTCAAGTGCATTCTCCTGTACTTTTGGGATGTCGTCATGGTTTTCTATGTTCGCGGTGCAGTCGTGCACATAGTCCTCATCCTCTATGGGTTTGTGACGAAAGTCGATGCATTGATAAGTCGGCAGCTCACTATCTTGAGGGCTGGGTTTGACAGTAACAACTAATATCCCGAAGCTCTCTGTGTGGTCAATGTACTTTTGGGTCTTTCCAGTATTGCGAAGAGAGCATGCTGCCCATAAAGAGTGGTGCAACATTCCATGGTAATACTTGTCTATCGTGAATGCGGCAGCAGCCAGTGCCTGTTCGCATGCATATTGTCCTCTCATCAATGGATCTAACTACCGACTGTAATATGCTAGAGGTTTGTGCCCTATGCTTGTCTTTTGTGTCATTACTGAAGTCATAACTACTCCTTTGGAGTGCGAGAATAAGAAGAATTAATCTTGATAATCTGGGATCCCTAATACTGGAGCTGTGCATATTGCTTTCTTCAGCTCCTCAAATGCCTCTGTAATTTCTGTTTGTCCACTGTAAGGTGCCCTCCCCTCTCTGTGCTTCTTTCAGTGCGCTTAAATAGGGCCTATTGTATGTGCTGTAGTCAAACATCCATGCTCTGCAGAAATTACATAGTCCTAGGAACTGCTGCATTTGTCTTATGGTTATGGGCTTTGCTGTCTTGAATATTGCCTCTGCTCTTTCTGGTGTCACTCTTCGCCCATCTTGTGATATCAGTTGTACAATGTTCAACACCTTTTTCTGGCAATATTGTAATTTGGCCTTGTCTACCTTGTACCCTTTTTCTGGGAGCACAGTCAACATGTGTACGGAGTCATCTCTACACTGTGCCTGTTTTGCTGCAAATCAATATGTTGTCTATGTACTGCATAACAACGCTCTCTAACTGTACATTTCCTAAATCCATTTGAAGGACCCTGTTGAATATTGAAGTTGATTTGCAGTACCCTTGAGGAAGTCTAGTGTGTTTCTACTTTTTATTTCTATATTGGAAAATGAAGTTAAGTCTTGTGAGTCTGGGTGTAGTGGTATAGAGAAGAAAGCATTCTTCAAATCTCTAACCGTGAAGTGGGTAACTTGCATAGAAATGCTACACAAAATTGTAGCTGGATTCGGCACTAAGGGAAATACTGCTTCGACAATATTGTTGAGAGGGCGCAAGTCCTGTATACATTGCCATGACCCCCCTTGCCTTTTTCATGGGGTACACTGCCATGTTTGACAGTGATTCTGATGTTATTAAGATGCCTTGCTTCACTAATGCTGCAATGGTCTCATTATAACCGTTGTCTGCCTCCCTCGACAGGGGATATTGCCTCGCTCATGTTAAAATTGCTCATGGCTTCAATTTTATTTTCACTGCTCCTATCCCTTTCAGAAGCCTCACGTCATAGGGACTTGTGGTCCATAAGACGCTGAGGACCCTTGCCAAGTCTTCCGTGAGAAATGTTGGCAGTGCTTGTAGCACCATCGCCATTCTCTGTGTTACCTCCCTGTCGTGTATCTACACCCTGTATGTATTGCCAAGATCAAACAGTACCTTTTGATCTGAGTGGTTGTCTTTGAACAGTTCTTTGTCTGTCACGGTAGTTAGCCTATAGCCTTCTGCCACCGTGATCACTGACCTCCATGCTCACCCGGTATCATCTGTATTCTGTCATCTCTGACTATTACTACCCCTAATTCTAGTTGTACTATCTCTGCTTCTTTCTTGTCATACGGTAGTTCTGGACTAAACATGTATTAATTTGGAAAGTGCTACAATTTTCCCTGAATCCCTGGGAGCCATGCTATTATTACTTCAGCCCTATATCGGAACAGCTTTTCATCTGCTGGCACCCCCTCTGTACCGTGCGTCCACAATAAGCCTTTATAATTTCCCTTATGTTTAGAAGCTGGATCCCAGGTGTGGAACAAACTATCCCTTTGTCAGTTGTTGGATGACTGTCCAAGTAATGTCTTCTTTGGAATGCCACAACAGCTCCTTCTCTGAACTAAGCACGCCCACTTCCATTTGGCCCAAAACTATTGGACAGCGGCACACTGACGCATCCCGATAGGTTGGCCTACACTGGCACTGACATGGCTGTGCGCTTACTTATGTGCGGCGGCGTCCTTTACAATGGCTCCTTCTCTGCACACAGTGCGGACACGGCAGACCAGAGGACACGCTCTCCCTGCCTCAACCATGTAAGTTTTTTCGCTGACCACAGTGATACTCTGTCCCTTGGGCACCGTACAATCTATCTCCCTTTGCAACACAAATTTGAGGGTTTTCGCACGATGATGACAGCACTATGGGAGGTTGTACTTCTATACAAATCACACCCCATAAACTTTACCATTAATATCTATCATTGTATGCCCTTTGGGGTTGCATTGTCACTACGAGCTTTACAATGGTCAATTCTATATGTTTTGTGACCCGCTATATCAAACTACTCGCTCCACAGATTTCATGAGCTTACTGGCTGATACACAGTACAGCTGTCTCTACCATTTCGGGAACAAGATACCCGGTCAAGACTCACAGAAACAAGACCTACCAGGAGGTAAGGACCCACACATGTCCCATACCAGTCACTCATTCTATAGCTTATTTAGGCCTATTATTAAACCATTATATGGTTTCTTGTGTTGTTTTAGGTAGTTATCTCCCTGCCAGGACCATTTATCTTTTCTTGGCTACTCACACGCCAGATCCCATCTATGTCAGAGTGGATCACCATACTTGCCATAGCACGTTATTGTCTAAGGTAAGACTCACGCCATGTTTCTCCCACATGGCATCCCTCTTTCCAGTATTGATGCATCTTTTAGAGCTATTTAAATGATGTACTTCATTTCCTCAAGGTCACTCCACTTTTGTTCAATATCTTTCCCATCAATACTTGTAGATAGAGAACCCAGGATTTGGATCCACCACTTTTCCACACGTCCTGATGAAGGCCTGCACACATGAGCTTCATTGAACAGTTTGACTCAAGGCCAAAACACCATAGTGTCGACGATTTCATTACTGCTCCAGTGTTGATACCACACACTGCCATATTTTTTGTTATGTTCACTGAAAGTTATTCTGTGTCCACAATGTATTTGTAAAACACAATATGTCGTTCAATGTAAGGAAAACATGTTGTTTGTTCATCCAAATCCAGTCCATCTGACTGGCTTGTACTCACCTGTATTGTATGCTTTGTAAAACCAATTTTGAATGGCTCTGGATACTCTATCCCCACATTTGTTCTTTTAAAAAAAGATACAAATTAAACACGTAAGGTTGAAACACTTTTTTGTGATCTAATCCCTCTTTCAACACACATTGTATGTTTCCATGAAACAAATATGCAATATGTGACCTGTCACCCTGATTTCTACGATTCTTAAAATGTGGTCATCCAAACTCCATAAAACATAACAACAATCTCCTTCAGGTTTACACCAAACCCATTTTCCCCAATAATCTCTGGAGTCGTCAGGGTCATCGAACACTACTCCAGTTAGGAACAGTGGACAATGTGTTAACTGTGCACTTAGGGTATCTCAAGCTACTATTATCTTGTCATCTTCGGAAGCCAATTCTAGCAGTATTTTCATTCCAACCATCTTTTCGTCGTTTTTCGGCATTGTGTGATGCATATCCTGATGACACAGCGTGTCAGTAACACGAGAACTCATGCTGAAAGTACGACCTTCAGTCCATTGGCCATCCATGCTGGTCTGCATGAGACGATGTATGATAGCCAGCCTTCATCTTTGCCTGCATCTTTTGTTTCTGCTTCCATTTTAGGATGCATCTGTGATACTAATGTACAGCAAGAAGACCCAATCTTGGCGCATACTCCTCCTTCCATGACTGTGCGGAGGTCCAGAACATATCTATTCTGGAGGGCCATAAACCTTACTGCTCTTCTTTTATAGCGTTGAATCCATTGACGTTTTAGTTTATTGTTTGCATCAGCTCCCACCTCAAGATCTGGAGCCATTTTGCGTTTGTGCAAATTTGTACTGTGGAAACAATGTATGCAAAGAGCATTTCCGTCCTGCTGAGCAATCTACGCTTGGGGGAGGGGGATATTTCATCTAGAGAGTCTTCCAATGCTGATGAACTATAGTTTCCTCTCTTCACTCCAGTTAGCTCTATAGAGCCCTTCTTCCTTTTTGTCAGAGTCCATTTTGGGAAAGTCTTCCATTTTGATGTCCCTTTGTGGTACTACTAATGCTTATGTATTGATGTGTACTAGTGAGCATGTCGTGCCTCAGTTGGGTGGTAGCTTTTTGTACGCCTTGGATCTGCAAGCTTAATAATGATCCATTAATACTGCTGTCCCAACTCTCATGCCTTGGGCTTTTATTGTCCGCTTGCATTCTTTGTTTTCTACAACCTTTATTGGCACGTCATTCTGGAAACATAATGCTGCTCCTTTGAGTGGTACAATGGGCATGGGCCTAGCCTCATTCTCTACCCATGTTAGTAGTTTTGCACTTGCCCCCATTCTTTCAGGCATTTGCCATTCTCCTCTTGTACTATACGAACTGGAACTGTCAGGAGTGAGTGCGCCTTGCTCCCCACTACTCCTTCCTTATATCCGTCAGCTGTGTATACATGGCTAAACACAAGCATTTGTGGTCTTTCCCAGCATCCCGGTTCTCCCCCTATTTCTGTTGGTCATTTCTTAGCACTGGGAAATTCCTTCAATGTTATTGTTTTTGTTTCTCCTTTTTGGGTGCCTTCTGGCTGGCTGAATCCGAATACACTGTTACTTCAAGGTTTTTGCTCTGTTCCAATGCCTGTATGAGAGGCACTCGCTCTCCAGCTTTTGCTGAGAAATATGATGGTAAGCGTGCGCTCACTACCACCTCGCTTGTCCCATCCTCCTTTAGCCTTACTACTGCTGTCCCAGTATGTCTTTCCCCTGTGGTCTGATTTATTGTCGATGAACCGCCAATTTAAAGTACTTCTCCCCCCTTAAGTGGGTTTTCTCTTCTTCCTCTGAGGAATGATGGGAGTGCTTACAGCATCATCACCATCGTCTGCGGTATTATTAATTTCACTCCATATTGAAATAGCTCCTCATCTGCTGGTACCCCCCCGCTGTGCGTCCACAATAGGCTTGATTATTCTCTCTCAGGTTTAGGAGGTTAATCCCATGTGTGGAACACACTATCCCTTCATCAGAGAATGAGATGGTCATGTTGGGTTTACTCATGATGTCCCTTCCCATTATGTTAACTGGGGTCTGTCGGGAATACAATAAGGGTAGGGATACGTCATGCTCCCCTATAGAAAGAGTAAGATTGTCTGTGAAAGGAACCAAATCCATCACCGCAGAAAATCCCCTTCCATCGTATACTTTGACAACTTCTTTTGCACTAACTTTGCCTCTTCCTGCTTTCTGTCCTCACGCTTCTTTCTTACATTTTCTTGCATTAGCCTACAATAGTGCACTATAGTGAGCTGAATTTCGGACCACTGTATAGCCTCCATTCCCACTCATTTCTTGAGATATTTTTGCACCTACTTAGGCAACCCATGACATAATATATGATAGAACAGCCCCAATGTTTTGCCCCACGGTTCCCGCATCTCAAGCCTCCATTTCTCTTGAATAGCTTGAATGTACTTCAGGGGGTCTTCGTCTTCCCCCATTTTGCGTGCCATAATCGCGCTAATGTCCGAGGTATCTCGTACTGCACGCTTAGAGCATGCCACATGGCCACTCGGCAGTTGTTAAAAGGTGAACCATTGTGCACCAAATTCTATGTGGTTACTCCTGGGTAGCCGACTCTTTTCCATACATCATTGGCAACCTCCCCAAGAATGGCAGAAAGTAAGCTTTTCATGTAGCTCACTGCTAATGTTGTGCCTGCCGTTAATCGTTCTACCTCATATATCAATTTCCCAGTTCCCGCGGTCAACACCGGTAACTAACAGCTTAAGTTATCCTTGTCAATTTGTTGCCATGGTATATATTGAGGTCACCCCATCCCTTCTCTAATAGTGGGCATTGCATCAGTCCAGTCTTCCCACCCTGTCTCCCTGTGTTTTTGGTGGCAGTAAACACCCTTGCCAATTCTCCCCTTCTCTGGGCTGGGAGGTCTGTGAGCCTTTGTGTGTATGGGGTAACGCTGTCTGCACTGCATGAGATATCCCTAGAGTGCTGTGAACTTTCACCCCTGTCCTCCCTTTTTCTGTTGGTGCCCTTATCGTCTCCCCACACAGTGTCTCGGTCCGGGCCCTTCCCTTGAGGATGATGGAAAGATCGCTCTACTCCCTCATCCCCACTAAGTCATCATTGGACCCTGTACCTCCACCCTCGCTGTCAAAGTTGTCTTAGAAGCTAAGCCCCCTCAACACTGTGCCTTTCTGCTGCCCATTTTCTATGTTTTGCACGCTTCCGCATTCCCCCCGCTTTCGCATTCCCCCCTCATGGAGGACGCAATGTCGTCTCTGTCTAGTAGCGGGCCACCCTGCTATGTCTCCTGCATCAGTCTCTCTCTCACCTCCCCTGCTCTTCTCCTTCTTATTTGTTGCTAAAACGTGCTAAACCCAACTTTACTCGCACTTCACACATACAACTTCCTCTTGTCCTTCTTTATTTTCACTTGCCTTTTCCTTTCTTCTTCTATCCTTCTTCTCGCTATATCCTCGAGCTCCCTCGCGCTCCTGCTTGCTGTTTCTGCCTTCATGCTCTTTCACACTCCTCATTTTCCTCCTTCACTCTATTTCTCCCATCATCGCTGCCCATTCTTTAGCTTCACCTGTAGTTGAAGCAATATTTGTCTGCCTACCCACTTTTTTGGCACTATTTTCTACTGTGCCTCCTTTCTTCCTTATATTCCCACGTCATTCTCTTTTATGTGTGCCTGAATTTGGCTGCGCTCCCTATTTTCACCGCCTGTTGCTTGAGCTCCCCTTGACGTCTGTCCAGCCTCGTCCTGCTCCTCCCTCTTGCTATATGCTGGAGGTGCAAATATGGAATTGGTACCCTGCCGCAGCTCTTAATTCTCATGCTGGATATAATCCCTGAACCCCCGCCGTTGCACCCTCGGTCTCACGTTCAGGAGATGGGGGGCTAGAGGCCGAAGGTTTTTTGTCCACGGCCTCCTGTTGGTTCAGCAGCCAGTGAAGCTGCGCCACGCCTCTCCCATTGTCCTGAAACATTCTCCACAACTCAAATATAGCCATTTGGCTTCCTCAATTTCTTCCCCTTATAAGCCTCATGTATATACGCATGTAATGGTTGCTGCACACATTTGGAGAAGCTCCCACCTTTTGGCCATGGTTTAGGCAGTTTACTGTCTGTGCTTTGTGTCCATTCCACGCTATATTTACAAATCTTGTACTTATAGCGTGCAAGGGATCTGCACATGTTCTTTAGGGGTGTATCGCTAATGTTTTTGCCGTAATACATTGCTTTAATACTTATCAAACAATTTCACTTTACTTTATTTTGACACCAAATGTTCAAACAACAGTTCAGACCATAAAAGAAATCACCAGCCTCTCGGGCTTTCGACCAATACCTTGGGGGCGCTCCGCACAACGCCCCTCTGCTACTCTCTGCCTCCAAAGGCACACCACCAAACGTGTGCATGCACCTTCCACGCCACGCCCCAAAAACGTAACAACTTCTCCAACTCTCGATCGTTGTTTACAACCGCTAAAATAGTTCTGCACTTCTCATGCGCTCCAAGTCCTATACACAAACCTTATTGGTGACGCCACCTCTACAACACAGAAGAGAAAAAGAGAAGGATCGCCAACACCCACCCCTTCACAAGGTCTGTCAAAACATTTCTCAGCTATGAAACTAGAGGTGTACCTTCACTGGATTTTGGTAACCACTAGGTATTCAAGAGAGACAAGCCATGCAGCTGCTAGGCCTGTTTTCTTGAATTACTTGTAACAACAGAAAATGTGTTGCCTAATTATAGGTAATCACGGAGTGAATCTGTCTGTGGGTATACATTATTACAGTCTCTAAACATGAAAATAATACGATGTACATAAAGAGTGTTTTACTGCTTTGTAAAATGAGTGACTGAAGAGAGTCAGTGCAGAAAAAATAACATATGGCTCTTCTGATTAGTTATTTATAATTAACAAAAGACAATAAACAAAATGAGTGAAGTTGATTTTTCAGCAATTACTGTAAATGAAACAATGAAACAATAGACATATACAAACAACACTTTGTGTGATAATTCAAGTTCATTATTCTGGGATGAAAAAAAATTCAGCATTTGTCCATGAATAAGTTTATATAGTGCATATGATTTTGCTAATCGATCAAATGCAACGGGGGTCCTTTCTTAAAAAGGTCCATAAGTTGTGCAGGGTCTTTTTGGACAAGATATCTGGTTGTTAGCCTACAGCTACACCAACAGCCCAACAAGGACAAACAACATTTATCCACAGCCATCTTCCTGCCTCCTACAGGGCATACCAATATTTTACATGCTCAATCTGTACCTACAGAGTCGCCTTATAGATAAAATGCCTCCACAAGACTTAACCGGAAGAACACCTTCCGCGATTCAAGTTAGCTTCACCTACTGAGTCCTATACATGGGGATACCATCATACATGACCCGAGCTACAATACCCAACCCACAGGAAATCCAATATTTACATAATTTTTATCATCCATACCCTTGAACCAATCATCTAGGTCAACTCCCGAAATTGATCACCTCAAGATCGAATGTTCCCTAACCACAGCATTTAACATCTATCTCCGCGTCCTACACCCAAAAAGTATTCAACACCCAACATCTGTCCAGCCCTTCCCCTGTTTGCCGTATTGCTGAGTCTATACTTACATTCCATCATCAGCTGACGTTGCTCGGCCATCGGCTCTCCCTCAACCTGGTGGCTGTCCCACAGACAGCGAGCAGGATTTTCTCCAAGGCGGATCCTGACGCCCTCTTCACAGTGTGCACCTCCAATGTAACTCTCCCCGCACAGCCCTCCAGGCATTGCGACAGGAAGAGATGGCTTTGACTAATCGAATGTAGCCAACTGTCCTGTGCTACCACTTTGTAATAGTATACCAGAGGACGGAGGGTGTTCGCATCAGTGATACCACAAGTTAGCAGAGTATCTAGGGCCCATCCAAACCCTTCCCCCGGCAATAATGGAGAACTCAGCCATGGGGCAAAATGTACCGTCTTTATTCTCCAAAAGGCAGAGATCATACAGGAAACAACAAAATCTCTGGCAATCTCAGCATCTGAGTCTGTGTCACCCGATTCTATTCCTAGGTGACGTCACGAACACCAATCCATCCCCGAAAAACGAAAGGACATCCCCATTGGGTGGCTTGAGTGGTAATGCCTATAGAATTCGCCTATGTTAATCATGCTACTGGTTCACCATGTCAGGTGGCTTCGCCTGAGACTTCCCTAAAAAACTATCTATTACTTTGTTGCAGGGTCGCACAATGGCCATTGGCCCGTGCAACAATCTACACCACCCCATAATCTGAGCGTCTGGGTTGGTTGGAGCGGGTGCCCCCCAAACCCCCAAGCCTGTTTTGTTCACAGCTGTCAAGATCTGAAGAATCCTCCCTCCCTTCCTCCTCAGCTGCTTCCTCCATTGAGCTGTAATCTGGGTCCTTCTTCTTTCGCCTTTGTATCTTCTGTGTGTCTTCTCCCTTCTTGTTTTTATTCTTTTGATGCAAATAAGGTCTCTCTCCTCTGGATGCCACGCTGACGGTTGGAAGATACCCCAAAGCATGTTCTCCCCGTGAGTGAGCCCCAGTGATAGGGAAACAGCCTCCAAGAAACCCAGTAGGTCCAAGTATGGCTGTGGCTAGGTCTTCTTGAGATTTGATGCGCAACAGTCTGGATGTTGTGTCTCATTCAGGATTCACCTCCAGGAGCAGGCAAGACTGAGTCATGTGGACTTGGGAATATGAAGAGGCCTTCCGGAAGCATGGTGGTAAGAGACGCTGAAGAAAGCAATCCACGATAAAGGAAAATGAGTGTTATGGAGAAAACCGCTATAAGGTAAATTAGGAGGCAGAGCTAGAAAGGAAGGAAAGAAGGCTAGGACTCCAGAAAGAACTCCGGTAAGGTGAGACGCTGAAGAAAGCAATCCACAATAGCGAAAAATGAGTGTTATGGAGAAAACCGCTATAAGGTAAATTAGGAGGCAGATCTAGAAAGCAAGGAAAGAAGGCTAGGACTCCGGAAAGAAGTCTGGTAAGGTAAGTCAGATTGGAAAAATAGTTTCTCCCAAGGACCGGGAAAGAACAACAGAACGGAGCAAGCAGTCAGAAAAACGGGAGCAGGAGAGAGAGAGATAGCCGGCTGCAGGAGTGCCATGCTAAGAGTCTAAAGAGGACGCGGCCGCAAGAGGCTGTGCGCTGGAACGCTAAACGCCGTCAATACACTCACAAAAAAAACAAAGCAGAGTGTCTGCGAAGAGGAACAAGGAACAAACTAGTGTAGTGCATGGGACAAGGACAACAAGGCACAACACACTGAAACGCTGTCCCAGAGGCTAGTTATGTCGGAAGAAGGCCATCTTAGAAAAAACTAGAACCACCATGCAAAAACGACATTAGAGTGATGGAACACTCTAATGGCGCCTCCACTGGTCCCAAACCTTCCAGGAGGGTATAACAACAGCTCTAGTGTGCCTTTTACGATGATATGATAGGTTATTGATAATGCACTTAATACCCAGAGGTCTCTAAGCACGAACCTGGGGATCGACCCTGTGTTTCTCCATGTCACCTTGCTTCCAAGGCAATCACTTTGCCCCTGAGATATACTCCTGAGCCTAAGGTAATGAGAAATACTATGTGTCCCCATTGTTCCAACTGGTATGATCAGCTAGCCTGAGAGAGTGCCTGCAGGTTACAGTTTTTGGTGGACAACGCATGCATCAATTTCATCTGCTTCGCTGGGAACCGCTCCTCTTCTCACCATGAGTAAATAGCCATTGTTCAGCTCGGCTGGGTCACGTGTGCGAAGACCACAAAACTGAGCCTTTCTGTCTGCAATTATTGAGGATTTTATTCTGCATTTCCAGGTGGCTCATCGCCTCAGGAATTAGGAATTGTCCACCTGCCCTTGTCCTTGGCTGCGAACACTGTCTCTGTGCTTCGTGCTGCAGAGTCTGCATCTTTTCTTCCATATTCTGAGGCCTATGACTTCATTGGAATTCACTACAGCCATTGTATAATTTTCCTATAAGTTCTAATATCTTCTCTAGTGATTAGTCGTGATCGAGCCCTATAAGTCCTTTGTGCGTCCCCATAGGTCCTTAGTCAACGTGATCCAGTGATGAGACACCTGCCTCTTCGAGGTCATCAACTGGGTACGGTTTGAATGGCCATCTGAGAAAATATTTATTTTTCCATATGTGGGATATACTGGTGCGAATGGTGGTTGGCCGAACATCGAGTTACATCTGTCGGTTTTCAGTCTTCGGGCTGATATACGCACAGGAGACATGAGGACCATTCCATGGAACCCCTCTTCACCTCGACATGGAGCTGCTACAGTCACCTGTAAAACAAAACAAAAAGAGACAAAGTGCATACAAATCATTTAAGGTCCCTGTCCCGAGGGTTTCCAGGCTTGTTTTTAGTTATAGATGTCTCAGACCCACTTGCCAATGCATCTAGGAAATCACAAGTCTCCTCCGGAGTTTGAAAAAACAGTGCTCTCCCATTGTGCTTGATGCAGAGCTTTGCAGGAAACAACATGGCGTATTTGAGACCTTTGCTCTGAGCCTCTTCTTAACGTCCACAAAGATTCTTCTAGACACCTGGTGTTTATTAGAAGAATCAGGAAAAGCCACATTTGGTCTCCCTTGTAAGTGAGGGTGCCTTGTTCCCTGGAGTGGCGTAGGATAATGTCTGTCTCTGTAATTGAGGAACTGAGCAATAATCAGTCTAGGTGGCACCCACGGTACCAAATGCCTCCCTCCTGGGATATTGTGGGCCTGCTCCACCAAAAACACTGACGAAGAGCCATCTTGGACCAGGGTGTCATGCAAGATAGCCTCCACTAGTAATTCCATTGAGCCTGTGCCTGCCTTCTTGGGATCCCAGCAATCATGAGGTTATTCCAGAGCGATCTCGATTTCAGGTCGTCCTGCTTTTCAGTTAATTCCTTAATTACTTTTTTAATTTGAGCCACTTCTCTGGAGGTCGACAATGGCACGTCCTCAACAGTGGAGAGACGGGTGTTGGCCTTGCCAAGTCTATTGCCATGTTTCTTCACCTGCAAATGATCCACCTTGCAGGTCAGGGTATCAAGCTTGCTCTCTAACAAATGAATACCCGCCTGAAACTGTGTCAGCATGCCTTTGATATCCTGCAGCGCATCATTGAAGGCATCAGAGAAGGGAGCGGCCTGTAGCTGATTCAGTGTCCAATGCACCTCTGGTAAAATGTTTAGACTCGGAGGGTATTGATTATGGGAGCTTAAACTGATTTTGGCACCAGGCTTGGATCTGAATTGCGAAAACAACCCCTTCCACAATGAGCTGGAGCAGCACGTGCCGCCTGCAGCAATGAGCAAAGGTATAGTGCACCCGAAAATGTACCTGTTGCCACTAGTGGGACCCCTCCCAGTGTACATTTGCAATTTCTCACCCCCCAGTGTGCACTCTAAAGCAAAGCTGCAGTGAACCAGCAACAGACGTGGGTAACAAACTGTAAGCGGATTCAATTCAACACTACCCTTATATCACATCCCTCTTAGAATCATCCCCCTGACCCCACTGAGCCAAGAAGTAGGTTTGTTTCACAAATTAAAAGGTTTTATTTGAAAAATGAAACTATATATATATATATATATATATATATATATATATATATATATATATATATATATATATATATATATCACACTTCTATAGTGAATTAATATTTGATAGCACACTTGTGAGGATGATAGTGATCAACAATGGACAATGTTACAGTGGTACACTCTTTTTGATGGCTTAGAAGTGATATAGAGAGGATGAAGTAGCTGAGAATGCTTTTATGGCTTCAAGGACAATGCAATGATGAATAAAATGCAGTACAGAAATAACTTGATATGATTTAGCAAAAGATAATATAATCACTTTTTCTCTGGAAATTCACCCCCCCTTTGCAATGTAAGAAATGGAAGGAGAGCACACAGTCTTCAAGAATACCAACAAAATGCAATACGAAATGCAGTTCCCCCTAGCAAGCTTAGAGAAAAACAGGTATGCTTTTAAAACACAGGCCCAAAATGCTTTGAATGTGGTGGCAATGAAGTGAAATGATGCTAAAATTGATTTTAATTCCCTCTAGAGGTTCAGGGTGGGTGATATCTAGTTTATATTAGTTCAGGCTCACTTTTGCAATGCTCTATGAGTAACCATCAGGTTAAAACGAATTTTAGCAAAGGAAAGCAAGGACCTGCTGATTTTTACACGTGGCTGAAATTGTGCAAAATGTCAAATTGCGGCAGATTTACTCGCTTACTATTACTATAAGGAGTAGGAGGTCGGTTCTAGGTTCATTGGAAAGCCTAGAATCTTAGCTTTAAGATAAGAGTTAAACTTTGCTCCTAGCACAAACGGTTCCGGAGATACAGCCAATTTCGTGAAGGTAGTTTTTCGGATTTGAAATTTAAAAGTTCAAAACGACAGGTGACAGTTTTGAGCTTTAAAAAGGACAGAATGACACGATTCTAGGAGACAGTTCTAATAGGCTAAAATAGTTTGGATTAGATTATTTTAAACTAAGAGATTGGTTTTGGCACAGTGAGTACTCACACTATATTTTTGAAATAAGCCGTCAAGGTCTGGTCAGGTTGGACGGGACTTCTGGCGGTTCTGCGCACAGCGGTCTGGTCTCTGGTTCTGCTCTCAGCACTGCACAGTTCTGGTCTCTCTGGATCTCTGGTCTCTCTGGATCTCTGGTCTCTCTGGATCTCTGGTCTCTGGAGGGTGATGGATTGAAGTCTGGAGTCTCCCGGCAAAGCGTCCCACAAGAAAGTGGAAAGTGAATCCCCTACCTGGGTTTCAGTGGCCCTTTTTATGTGTTTTGAAAATGGGTGTGTGCCTGGGCCTAGCTAAGCCTGCCCCTCTCACTTATCATTGGCCAAGCTTTCCTCTCTCCCTTGATTGGTGGGAAGAAATGGAGTGTCAGAGTGATGCTGTAGGTTTTATGGTCAGAGGAACCTCCCCTTGTCAAATTGCACACAAATCTATTTCTGACCCAAATACATATTTATCTATGTACCATTTTTCTCATATTATAGGTCCAGTTAACATATTTTCTGTAGCACCAAACCATCCGATCCCTGTCTTTGTACGATGTCGTGTCCACTGATGACAGAATTCTCCCCTTTTCATCCAGATAACGACCGCTAAACCTTTCCAGATTTTACATAAATGTGCACCAGGGATATGGGTTTCACATGATAAAGTGTCAGATTTCTAACATGCATACATTTGGAGTAACAACCTTTATTCCGCTACTATCCCCAAGAACATCCCACAGGGTCCTAACACCTTTTAAAATGTGCACGGAAAAATCCCAAGAATAATGAAATTATTTATATAATTTTGACAGGTTCGTACTATGAATTATCCATCTTTTTAAAATTATGCCCTGGTCAAAAAGGGGTGTGGCTTCCCACATCACATGGTGGAATAACTGGTTTATCCACTTCCCCCAAGCTCAGTTTGCTAGCAGATGCACTGCCCCTCCCAGTTTCTCCCAAGAGGAAGCCACTTTACGCCCCCCCCCCCCCAATTTAACATTTACCTGAGTCCAGGACAAGGCTTTGTTCAACCTCCTGCAGTCTGCAGGTACCCCTTCCTTAATTCAATCAGAGAGGTGTGATCTCCTTTTGGTGGGGGCAGCAGGATGCAGCCAGGCCTGGGAAGAGTGGCTGAGCAGGTTTCTCCTGTCGGGGGTAGTTGTCAGGCAGTATTCAGGTAAATGTCACTTTAGTTCCCAGTTTAAATCAAACTTACAATTTTTACATATACATTAAATAATTACTTCCTTCAAGTCATTTCAGAATGTAGTTTTACATTGTATCCACTTCTTAGCAAGTCTTTCCTTGGCCTGGTTTGGGTTCCTCTGTTCAGTTTTACACAAAAGTCTGGTGGTTTTAAAACGCCGGCTTTCTGATAGTGGTGAGTACTGGTATTGCATCCATTTTTGGGATCTGTCTTGAATTACTGCATTTCAAAAGAGTGGTCTTTTGCTTGATAGTATAGGACCCTTGCTTAACATTGTTTTGATGGCATCCTACAGTAGAGTGGTGATGTGGAACCCCCCACAAGAAGATTGTATCTTTGGAGTGGTCTTGTGCCAACTACGCAGTTCTCCTGGATTCTGGCGTGAATGTGGGCGGCGATAGCTCATCCCCACATCCACCCAGTCTATTGATTTAGTTTGTTCTCGGATAGAATAATGGGCGGCGACAGCTCATCCCCACATCTACCCAGTCTATTGATTCAACATGGGTCAAAACCCTTGACAAACCCCCCCGCCCAACTGCGCTTTGATTCGAGTCGAGGGGAAGTGGGGTGCAAAGGATGTTTTGAGCCCTGTGATGGTATGTCCGCATTATCTTCTTCCAATTCTGCAGATGGCACAGTTCAGCATCTTTTCCTCCACCCAGTTGGATCGATCGGTTCTCCTCGCCGGTCCTGATGGGAATATTGGGCGGTACCCCGGGCCCCTCGGGTCTCTGCTCCCGGTCCCCGGTCGTCCTCCTTGGTCAGACTCCATGGTTTTCTTTCTCCTAGGACGACAAAGCAAAGCGGCAATACACATTCCTAGACCTTTTTCCACCACTATTGATATAGTGGGGCGACATGTACATTTTATAAATCACGAGAATAGATCATGGCATTCTTATTTTGAAAAACAAGATATCATCATGAAACATTTTATTTTCAATCATAATATTTTAGAGACTATATGTGGGATATTTTAGGATGGGAACTGAATTAATCTGGAGCGGTCCCCTCTGGTATTGCAGAGGACTCCTCCAGTTGCTGCAGAGTGTGCCTTGGATGGCAACACTTTAGCTGATTTATATGTACCCACTTGTCTTCCCCTTCTGCCAGACTACCTTTGGGGATGCGGATCTTATATGCTACAGGGGAGATCTTGTCCATAATTTCAAACGGTCCCTTCCATGTAGGCAAAAGTTTTCGCTGTTTGGCCTGGTTCCTTTGGAAATTGTATAGATAGACCCGGTCCCCCACAGTATATTCCTTCCTGGTGGTCTTCAGGTCGTAGTGGGTTTTCATGCTATCAGCTGATCTTTCTAGATTCCGCTAAGCATAGGCAAAAGCATGCTGAAGGTGTTTCCTTAAATTCTCCACATACTCATGAGTTGTGGAGGCATTTATCAGTGTCTGCTCTTGGGTCCTGTAGAGCAAATGCTGGGGGAGCACCATCTTGCGTCCGGTCATCAACTCAAATGGTGACATTTTAGTTGCAGATGAAGGGGTAGCTCTGATGGCCATTAGGACCAGAGGTAATCGGATATCCCAACTTGGCCCAGAATCTGCCCCAAACTTTTTTAATATGCTCACAATGGTTCGGTTGTAGCGTTCTACTGCCCCAGAGGAAGCTGGCCGGTAAGCAATATGTAACTTCCTTTTGACCCCTAGTATCTCCCACATCTTTGTCATTACCTCACTGGTGAAATGGCTACCTCTGTCTGACTCAATCCTTTGAGGTAGACCAAAACGGGAAAAGATGTGGTTAATCATCAGGGCAGCTGCTGTTTCTGCCTTGCAGTTTGGGGCTGGGAGACATTCCACCCACTTGGTAAACAAGCATGTAACGGTCAACATGTACTTGTTTCCTCTAGACGAGCGAATTACAGGGCCTACGAAGTCGATTTGCAAATCTGACCATGGCAGTGTCATCCCCCTCTTTTGGAGAGGTGCACGGTGCGTGAGGGATGATGGCTGAAATTGTGCACACACAAGACACCCCTGCAAGTATTGGTCGAGGTCCTGCCCCATGTGTGGCCAGTATGCAACCTCTCTTAAGATTTCAAGTGTTGTATGAAACCCCCTTTGACCGGCAGTGGCCGCATCATGGCCGTGACTTAACATCAGGCTTCGGAATGAGGTAGGAACCACCCACTGATCATGGCCAGCTTGGGATTTCCTTACCAACAAACCGTCTTGGATTCGGAACATTTTTGGACATTTCATCAACACTCTTATGTCCCCTTTCCCAATGTTATCGCTATCCGTCAGGGGAAAGTTCTCAGGGTCCTCAATGTGTTGGTAAAACTTACCAATTATTGGATCCCCCTTCTGAGCTGTAATCAAATGCATCAGGGGTCTCCTTACTCCATTGTGCAGTTGAAAGATCATTGTGAGCATTTGTCTGGGACCTAGTGATAGCAATGACCTGGATTTCCCCCAACAGGGACTCTATTTCTATTAGATCCCCTTGGATGGCCCCGGTTTTGGCCAGCTGATCAGCTAAGTCATTTCCAGTTTTGTCTGGTCCCTCTACTTTGGAATGACCCTTGATCTTCTTCCAGTAGATGGTCATCCCATTCGAGGTGACCAGATCATCAATGTTTTGAATTAACTTCCCATGTTTCAAAGGTTTGTTATTAGCACATAGCATGCCTCTGGTTTTCCAGTTAACCAGGTGCTCCACGAACCCGTTCCGTACATAATCCGAATCTGTGATTATGACCAGTTCGTGGAGTTGATGTTGGACAGCAGTGAAGATGGCTTGATGCACAGCCATCAACTCTGCTACCTGACTACTTCGGGGACCAATTTTGTACCCAGCGGAGGGTTCTGGAAACTCCTTCACCCATGCATTCCCTACGCCGGCCACCAGTTCTTTCTCCCCGTTGTTGTCAACATGGTAAGAGCATCCATCCACATAGACAGCGGACATTCCCTCACACTTGTCTTCTTCAAAGACTTTGTGTGGGGAATTAAGGTATGCCTCCATGTTGTCCTTGATTTTTAGACTTTTGTCCTCGAGTCAGTTTTCTCTGGCACAATCATGCAAGTCAGCCAGACCTTGCGCGAGGGGACTCTTCCTGTTTTGGCCATATCTGACCTTCACAGGAAAGCCTTGCATTGACAGAATCCAGGAAGTAATTCGGGAATTACTCACATTTCCGGCCCGGATTCTGTCACTTTGGAGATATTGCAGAGACTGGTGTGGATTCTCCACTATGATGTGTTCCCCCTGGATAAACAGGCGGTAATTCTTCAATGCCCACACCGTTGCCAGGAGTGCCTTCTCACAATCGTTGAATTTTTCCTCCACAGAGGATAAAGTTTTGCTCACATAGGAGATTACTTTATTGACCTTGTCATGCTTTTGGTATAATACTGCCGCCAAGCACGTATTAGAGAACCCTGTCTCCAGGAAGAACTCCTTGTTTCTGACAGGGTAAGCTATGCAAGGCGCTTGTGAGAGGCTTCTCTTGAGTTGTCTTACTGACTCGGATTGTTCTGGACCCCATTCCCACTTGACCCCCCCCCTTCAAGAGATGAATCAGGGGTCTAGTGATCTCTGCGTAGCCCTCAATGAACTTTCTGCTGTAATTAGTCAGTCCAAGGAGGCTCCTTAGTTCCCGCAGAGTTGTGGGATCCTTCAGTTTCTGGAGTGCTTCCACTTTCTTTTCCTGGGGACAGAGACCCTGAGGAGTAATCTCATGCCCCAAGAATTTAACATGGGTTCTACACCACTGTGCTTTCTGAAAGGAAAGTTTTGCTCTGGCGGCCCTCAACTGTGCCAGAACATAACGGATCTCCGCTATGTGTTCCTCCACAGATGAACTTTTGATGAGGACATCATCTACATAAGCCAGGTTACCCCTCGCACCCAGGTCGGGCATGGCCTTATGTAGGAAAATGTTGAATTCATTGCCGGAGTTGAGGTATCCGAAGGGAGTCCGGGTCCATGTGTACTGCTGGCCCCCAAAGGTAAAAGCCAGTTTGTATTGGTCCTCCCTACTGACAGGCACGGTCCAGTATCCATTGGTCAGGTCTATTGCTGTGAATACCTGTGACTCCTGAATCTGGGCCAGCCCTTGGTCAATGTAGGGCAGAGGCCATCGGAAGTATGGACCCGTTTGTTGAGCTCCCTAAGGTCAGCGCAGAGTTTCCACTGGCCGTTTGGCTTCAATATTCCCAGCACCGGATTATTGAAAGTGCTGTGGACTGGACGGATTATTCCCCGGGACTCAAGGTTCTTAATTATTTCAGTAAGGGACTCCATGGATGCGAGAGGCGAATGATATTGCTTCACAAACACTGGAGTCATGCCAGGGTCCGTGGGAATTGTTGTTGTGTGGATGTCGGTGCGACCACAGTCATATGAGTCTACTGCAAAAAGATCTTGGAAATCCAAGAAAACTTGTTTCAACTTTTACTTCTGTTCCAGAGTCACACAGGCATCAGCTAGGTTGACTCTCTCTTCCACCATCTGCCTGAAGCCTGGAAAGACTTCTGATTTTGCTATCTCAGCGGCCTCCTCCAGCTGAGTGGAGAAGTCCCTGGTCAGAGTGCTGATTTGGACTGGAGGCTTCAGGTGGGAAAGGCAGCCCTCATGGACCTGGAAAATCACCTCATCCCTCCTGAAGTCACAAGTCACATCTTCCTTACCATAAGGGCAAGAAATGTACACCAGGAAGTGCCCCCCATGCCGGGTGAAAATCCTGCCTGGTGTTGTATTGTCATCACTGTCACTGTCAAAACAGTCCTTGGGGATCGGTCCTAACAGTTAATTTCCTAAATCAATGGAGAAATGTCGGTCATCAACCGCCATTCCAATGATGGTGCCTGCGGCTAGAGTAATACTCTTTAAGTCGCTGTTATCCACCTCTATTGGAATGGTGTCCTGTTCTTTGTTGACTAATGGTGTTGGGATTACCCACAACCCTTGCTGTTGGAGAGAAGCATTTAGATGAATATAAGCATCAGGCTTTTTCAATTTTTGTCCTCTTTTAACTTTCACTTCCAGGGAGAATTGTCGGGTCTTTTCTGGGATGGTGACTTGCTCTTTAAGCTGAATTTCAACTGCATAAGGTAGCAACTGAGCTGACCTAAATGCTTTTTCTTGATCATCAAAGCCCATGGGATTATCCGCTAATCGGGACCAAGCTTTGAAGTTTATTAGGTCCAAACTAATGGCGAAGCGATTGAGAATGTCACTGCCTAAGTAAAAGGCGGCAGTGACGTCTCGCACGACCCAACAATTATGGACGATGCTCTTGTTGCCAATGGAGATTTTGACTATACACCTGCTTGGCAGGAGATGTTTTGAATTAGGTGCTTCCAGGTCCATTTCCCATTTGTCTACAAGTTGGAATGTGGGAATGGCTGGATCTTTTGGGTGTTGTCGGAATATGGCTTCGCTGATGAAGCTCTTACCGTTGTTCACACACACTCGGGCGAGAACAGAGTCCTTCCCATCATTTAACTGAACAGGGATGAACAACTGCTCTCCAATTTGCTGAACATCAGCCAGGCTCTGGACTAAAGGAGTGGGAGTGTCTGATTGTGGATTGGTAAAGAATTTCAGAGTATTTCCTTCCAGCGTGGAATACCACCTTAAACTGGAAGGAAGGTTGATTTTCAGAAATAGAGAGGACCCCCCATCACCAGTCTGTTGCCCTACTGCTATTACTGTCACGTCTGGAATTTGGTTGTTCTGGAAGTGAAATTCTACTTGGTCCGATTTTTCTTCAACCATGTGGCAGGTGCCATTTAAACTAACATGGTTGACACTCTGTTTTAATTTTATTGGTCGGCTAGTCTGGGTCCAGAGGACCTTGTTTACGCAATCTATTAGGGGTGACAACCTTCTCAGGAGGTCATTCCCTAGTAAACAAGGGGTGCCCTCTGGAGTCACTACTATGACTGGGTGTTTCACCTTGTGTCGCCCAATTTTGATGTCCAAATCTGCAGTCCCCTTGACAGGAATTTCCTTCCTGTCAAAGTTCTGCAGTTGTCCAGGAAGAGAGGTGAGAGGAATACGGTAATTCTCCCCCCTTCCTGCATTTAGTTCATCAAAGGCCCTTTTGGACAGAAGGGTAGCTTGGGATCCAGTGTCCACCAGTGCCGAAATTGTACCCTGCCCCTGTACTTGTACCGGGGCGTAATATCTTCCCTCCTTCTCCTCAAGGAGGCACAGATAATGCACATTTTTGGACAACTGGTGGGCTAACTTTC
Organism: Ambystoma mexicanum; assembly: GCF_040938575.1. Classification (NCBI taxonomy): domain Eukaryota; kingdom Metazoa; phylum Chordata; class Amphibia; order Caudata; family Ambystomatidae; genus Ambystoma; species Ambystoma mexicanum. Next base: position 1,360,346,008 of record NC_090923.1, on the reverse strand, counting down.
TGGTTTTGGACATTGCTAGCGAAGAGATTTGGGCAGAATTCTGTGGAGAGCCTGGGGAATCTGAAAGAAAAAGTTGGCAACTGGGAATGGTTTCGGGTTCTGGGCCGCCCCCCCCTTTTTGTTGGCAGTCATCAGGATGGGTTTGACCCATGGGATTTTGGTATTGTCGGTTCTGGGATGAGATGATGGGCGGCGGTAGCTCAGTCTCCACATCTCCCCAGTCTGAATTGGCATCCCTTGGGACCCATTTTTCCTTGGGAGGAGTTCCCCCATCTCTGAAAGAGAAGATCCTTTTCCCAGGATCTTCTGAGGATCCCTCTCCCTCAAATTGGAAGACCTGTACCTCCTCCACAAAGTGGGTCTGTTTGGGTCCTTTGTTTCTCCTATCCCCCCCTCTGCCCCTTGGGAGGAAGGCTTTCAGGGGCAGGAGATTTTGTTTCCGGTTCCTGGTTTTCCATGGCCTGTTTACATGTTGGGAAGGAAGCTTCCCCCAAGGCTTTACACCCCCCTTTCCCTTGTGCCTCCTCCCTGGGAACCGGTGGGTTATCGGGGTGCTGCCCCCGTCATTGTTCTGGAGCAGCAGGCCCAGAGTTTGGGGCATTCTGCGGTGGCATGCTCATCTGAGGGTTCTGTTGAGCCCTCAGTATGTGACCCAGATCCGTGCCATATTTTGGACCTGGCGCTCAAGTTATGAAATCCGCTCAGGCTGATACGGGGCTCTATTTTCCCTTCTCTGGTAATACCCCGGATTGGGAAGATTTGGGTACCCCTCCACCCTTGGCCTCCCCTCTCCCGGATTAGGTTGTCTGGGCTCAGGGAATTAGGGAAAGAAGGATGGATGATTTTGGGGCTGGAAATTGGGTGGATACCTGGGAAAAAAGTTCTGCCCAGGATTTGGTGAATTTCTGCCCTCCTGGGGGAAGTTAGGAGGGAAGTTCCCTGGGTCAGGTGCTTGGCTGGATCCCCCCCCCTTGGGCTGGAGGAGTCCACACATAACCCAGGATGGGTCAGTTTCCCTTGTAGCGGGGACTTACATAATCAGGGGAGCGGGGGACCCCATTTGTGGGACTACCTCCTCGACTCCCTGTCTGTGACTGGCCCGAGTGCCTTCTGGGCTGTGAATTATTTGGTGCAGGCAGGTTTTTAGACCCCCCATCTCCAAATCTAAAACGGGGGCAACCTTTACCTCCGCCACCTTGGCAGCAGCAGGGGTGCTGTTGGTTTTGGGGTTTTTCTGCGCATTACTTTTATTTTCTATGGGCCTCTGCACCTCATAGATCCGGGTAGCCTGTTGAATGACCCAGTCTAGTGACCTCTTCTCGTGAAAATCTCTCACTAGCTGGGTCATGATGTATTTGGGCAATGCATGGAAAAAAGTATTGACAAATTCTCTGCTGTCCGTGCGCACCCTTCTGGTGGTCTGCGCAAAGGCACGCTTCAATTCTTGCACGAATTCTTGTGGGGCCTGATCCTCCCCACATTGCAAATTGTAGGCTGCCTTGCGAGCCTCTTGAGGATTTCTATGAACAGAAAAATGTTTCAAGATGGCCGCCATATGCGGCCCATCTTGAATGGTTTTGGTCCTCCAGCCCTGCAAAGAAACTGGAGTATTCTGGGGAGAATGTCCATTTGACATACTGGATGCAGCTACTGCTGTCCTTCAAATGGAAAGTCTCCATCATTTGCTCATAGAGCTCCAAGTGTTCCCAAACAGAATACTTGGCGTTCTTATGATAAGGCGTGATGACACTCCTTATTGCCTTTATTTGTTTCAATGGGTCCTTAAGCAAGGCCCTTTTTGCCTTATTGGCCTTTTTGGTTCGGGTAACCCTGGTCCATTCATCCTCTGACTCAGAAGCACTGCTCCCAGAGGTGCCCGTCTGATCTTCCAGGTTTTCCCGGATTCTGTGAGCCTGGGAATGGCTGGCAGAATGTGGGGACATGGTCTCCTGTGTCCTGTGACGCTCAGAGGAGTCTTCAGATCCCTCCTTGCTACCAGGATTTGATGGGTATCCCCCCCACTGACCTAACTGGGCAGAGGTTTTCAGGATGCCCTTAGTGGGCCTACTCTCCTGGGATTCCCCACTAAATTGCACTGTGCTTGGGTGCCCATACCCGGATGCCCGCCCCTCCATTCTTGGGTGGTACTGGCCTATGAGCCCCATACTTTTAGCTGGATAGTAATCTGCCATCCCTGTGGCCCCGTGCTCATGTGCGCCAGGGACCATGGGGGTGGCAGAGTCCAGGGACTGGTAGAGGTGAAGGCCTCTGGCACTAGGGCTCCTGAGGTTATGCTCAGGAGTTTCTCTTTCCCAGCGAACCTCATCTCTATCCGCCCCTGCTCCCTGTTGCAATGCAAGAGCCTGCGCTTTCAGTTCCTCAGTTAAGGTCTTACTAGACTCTATCAGTCTCTCCTGCATCGCTACCTGTTGCTGGAGCCTATCATTGTGCTGGCAGAGAGCCTCATTCTCTCGCTGTGCCTCCTGATTGGTCCTGGAGTACTGGGCCAGTCTTTGCTGCAGGAGGGTTACCTCCTGGGCTGTGTCCGTATTGGCCTGCTCCTCTCTTGCCAGAGCATCCTCCACCCTCCTGGTGTGCTCTAACAAGTTCTGGTGTACTTTTTGGAGATCACCCAGTCCTTGGAGGGCAAGGTGATTTTCTTCCATTTTCCTTTTTAAGTGGCAGACTTCCTGGCCTAAGGTATCCCTTTCCTGACTAAGAGCCTGCATCTGTGCCGCCAGGTCGTCCCTTTGCCTTTGGAAGGCACCAGCTTTCTGGTGCTCCTGATCAAACTCTGCCTGGGTATCCAGGTCTTTCAGAATCAATTTATTGCTTTCCTCTTTCTCTCTGTATAATCAAATTTGCAGGGTGGCTACCTGCTCTGTGCATGCCCTGTTGAAGTCCAGTTGTTGCTCCAGCTTTTTCTGTCTCTGCAGAAGGGAGTCCAAACCTTCTTGGTACTCCTTCTGCAAGGCCAGAAATCTGGTATCCTGGTCAGCCTTTTCCTGTTGCAGCCTATCCATATCCTCCTTTATTTTAGTGATGTACTGTCTGCTGTCATTTTCTGACTCCTGGCTCCCGTGCAGCCTCTGCTCAGAAGGGACCAGGTCAGATTGGGCCTTTTCTAACGCCATCTGTTGCCTATTTGCCAGATCTTGGCCTTCAGCACATTTGTCCTGCATGACTTCCATATATAGATACAAATATGCCGCTATCCTGGCAATCTTATTGTGTTCATCTTTTGCCTTAGGGGCCATATATAGTTCGCTCAGGGCCACATGTAGGGGACCCTGATCTCTCCATATATCTGACCCTGTTTCAGTGACCTGTTGCGCGATTGCCTGCAACCAGATCACCTGGTCCTGATGAGTCCACTCACCTCTCACAAATAGCTTATGTAAGAGGTGCTCCCTCGCTATTTTCATATCTACCACGGTCGTCATGCTGGAGATTGATCTCCCTCCTGACTTACAACAGTTGATATTTTATTTTGCAAAACAGACCGTTTCCTTAGAGGGTTCCTTTGAGGGGTGCTTTCACAGTGTAAAACAGCGTGGTGATCTAACCGGATATGTGTATCTGGTCAGTTGGCACACTGTATTAATCTGCACAAGTGGTAAATCTAACCCAGAATATCCCGGCTCCGAGCCCCCACTTTGTAAGCGGATTCAATTCAACACTACAGCTAAGTCAATGCCTAGTCTGGGATGCTGATGGAAACCCTTATTGATATATTTTTATGTCCAGTTCATGTACTCTGGATGACAACCCTTATATCACACCACTCTTAGAATCCCCCTGACCCCACTGAGCCAAGAAGTAGGTTTGTTTCGCAAATTAAAAGGTTTTATTTGAAAAATTAAACAATATATATATATATATATATATATATATATATATATCACACTTTTATAGTGAATTAATATTTGATAGCACACTTGTGAGGATGATAGTGATCAACAATGGATAATGTTCCAGTGGTACACTCTTTTTGATGGCTTAGAAGTGATATAGAGAGGATGAAGTAGCTGAGAATGCTTTTATGGCTTCAAGGACAATGCAATGATGAATAAAATGTAGTACAGAAATAACTTGATATGATTTAGCAAAAGATAATATAATCACTTTTTCTCTGGCAAGTCGCCCCCCCCCCCCTTTGCAATGTAAGAAATGGAAGCAAAGCACACAGTCTTCAAGAATCCCAACAAAATGCAATACAAAATGCAGTTCCCCCCGAGCAAGCTTAGAGAAAAACAGGTATGCTTTTAAAACACAGGCCCAAAATGCTTTGAATGTGGTGGCAATGAAGTGAAATGATGCTAAAATTGATTTTAATTCCCTCTAGAGGTTCAGGGTGGGTGATATCTAATTTATATTAGTTCAGGCTCACTTTAGCAATGCTCTATGAGTAACCAGCAGGTTAAAACGAATTTTAGCAAAGGAAAGCAAGGAGCTGCTGATTTTTACACGTGGCTGAAATTGTGCAAAATGTCAAATCGCGGCAAATTTACTCGCGCGCGTCAAGCGTAATTATGGAGGTTCGTTGGAAAGCCTAGAATCTTAGCTTTAAGATAGGAGTTAAATTTTGCTCCTAGTACAAACGGTTCCGGAGATACGGCCGATTTCGTGAAGGTAGTTTTTCGGATTTGAAATTTAAAAGTTCAAAATGACAGGTGACAGTTTTCAGCTTTAAAAAGGACAGAATTACACGATTCTAGGAGGCAGTTCTAATAGGCTAAAATAGTTTGGATTAGATTATTTTAAACTAAGAGATTGGTTTTGGCACAGTGAGTACTCACACTATATTTTTGAAATAAGCCGTCAAGGTCTGGTCAGGTTGGACGGGACTTCTGGCGGTTCTGCGCACAGCGGTCTGGTCTCTGGTTCTGCTCTCAGCACTGCACAGTTCTGGTCTCTTTGGATCTCTGGTCTCTCTGGATCTCTGGTCTCTCTGGATCTCTGGTCTCTCTGGATCTCTGGTCTCTGGAGGTTGATGGATTTGAAGTCTGGAGTCTCCCGGCAAAGCGTCCCGCAAGAAAGTGGAAAGTGAATCCCCTACCTGGGTTTCAGTGGCCCTTTTTATGTGTTTTGAAAATGGGTGTGTGCCTGGGCCTAGCTAAGCCTGCCCCTCTCACTTATCATTGGCCAAACTTTCCTCTCCCCCTTGATTGGGGGGAAGAAATGGAGTGTCAGAGTGATGCTGTAGGTTTTATGGTCAGAGGTACCTCCCCTTGACAAATTGCACACAAACCTATTTCTGACCCAAATACATATTTATCTATGTACCTTTTTTCTCATATTATAGGTCCAGTTAACATATTTTCTGTAGCACCAAACCATCTGATCCATGACTTTGTACTATGTTGTGTCCACTGACGACAGAATTCTCCCCTTTTCATCCAGATAACGACCTCTAAACCTTTCCAGATTTTACATAAATGTGCACCAGGGATATGGGTTTCAGGTGATAAAGCGTCAGATTTTTAACATGCATACATTTGGAGTAACAACCTTTTTTCCGCTACTATCCCCAAGAACATCCCACAGGGTCCTAACACCTTTTAAAATGTGCACGGAAAAATCCCAAGAATAATGATATTATTTATATAATTTTGATAGGTCCGTACTATGAATTATCCATCTTTTTAAAATTATGCCCTGGTCAAAAAGGGGTGTGGCTTCCCACATCACATGGTGGAATAACTGGTTTATCCACTTCCCCCAAGCTCAGTTTGCTAGCAGAGGCACTGCCCCTCCCAGTTTCTCCCAAGAGGAAGCCACTTTACGGCCCCCCCAATATAAAATTTGCCTGAGTCCAGGACAAGGCTTTGTTCAACCTCCTGCAGTCTGCAGGTACCCCTCCCTTAATTCAATCAGAGAGGTGTGATCTCCTTTTGGTGGGGGCAGCAGGATGCAGCCAGGCCTGGGAAGAGTGGCTGAGCAGGTTCCTCCTGTCGGGGGTAGTTGTCAGGCAGAATTCAGCTAAATGTCACTTTAGTTCCCAGTTTAAATCAAACTTACAATTTTTACATATACATTAAATAATTACTTCCTTCAAGTCATTTCAGAATGTAGTTTTACATTGTATCCACCTCTTAGCAAGTCTTTCCTTGGCCTGGTTTGGGTTCCTCTGTTCAGTTTTACACAAAAGTCTGGTGGTTTTAAAACGGCGGCTTTCTGATAGTGGTGAGTACCGGTATTGCATCAATTTTTGGGATCTGTCTTGAATTACTGCATTTCAATAGAGTGGTCTTTTGCTTGATAGTAAAGGACCCTTGCTTAACATTGTTTTGATGGTATCCTTACAGTAGAGTGGTGATGTGGAACCCCCCACAAGAAGGTTGTATCTTTGAAGTGGTCTTGTGCCAACTGCGCAGTTCTCCTGGATTGTGGCGTGAATGTGGGCGGCGATAGCTCATCCCCACATCCACCCAGTCTATTGATTTAGTTTGTTCTGGGATAGAATAATGGGCGGCGACAGCTCATCCCCACATCTACCCAGTCTATTGATTCAACATGGGTCAAAACCCTTGACAAAACAAGGTAGCAAGTGCTAATAGTCAGATGTTTGACGATACGAAATATGCATATCACTCTGTGAAGAAACAGAGTGCGAGAGAACACTAGTTTATATGTTTGCCAGTGTTCTGCTTTTTTCTATCTGAATAGTCACGTTTGTGTTTGCTAGTACATGTGTTCTGCTTTGTTCACATTAGCTGAATAACCAGTATTTATGTTTGCATGTATATATGGTATGTTCTGAGTTACGTATGGATCAGACTTGGCATAGGATCTCTCAGGAGTCCTAAGAACAGTTGGGACAGGATTAGTGCCACAAATGTGAGTGGCCCTGTGGTGCATGACTAGCTTGGTCCTAATAACACAGGGTGCAGTGCAGTGTGTTTTCCTTTACTTCCACCTTCCTATTAAAATGAATATCCCTAATTCTTTTCCAGTGTTCCCATTTCCCTTTACCTATCCACAACCTCTCCCTAGTCCTCTTCCTGGTGACCTGTTATCTAAGCTCCAGGAACCCGTACCAACCAAAGTGCGAGGATCATACTCCATTCGGCTTTCATGGTTAAGGGGCAGGCATGGATACTCCCCTCCAGGCCTAAACCTTTTTGACTGAATTCAACGTCAGTTTAGCCCATGTAGGATTTAGAAAACTGCCTGAGAGTTCACAAAGAAATTGAAAATGTCAAACGGAAGTGCAATCATCTACACCTGAAAAGTTAGTTACAAGATTATAATGAGTTGGAATGGCCTCCGATTCTTTTCCCTTTCACCGCTCCAGTCACCCAAGTGTGCTGTGACAGGGTCAGGGACTTGACTCTGTCAGGGGGGACAGGGACACTTCCCAGCCTGAGTTAGTGGGGCTACCAGGGCATATTCCAGAGCCAGTCCTATCCCAGAGGTGGGCTGAGGGTATTGGGTGGGCCCCAGTCCCTTTACCCTCTGAATGTGCCTCAAGTGTGAATAACAGTAATACTTTCAATCTCCCTATGGCATACAACCTCCATCGTGGTCCAAATTCTCTGTATTAAATTTTAGGCCTTCCAAGACTAGCACGCACAGGCCAGCATGAGCCCGGCGAAATATGGGAGAGAGCCAATGACACCCATACTGATACTGACGTTCTGGTGCATGTCGTTAGAGGGAAACACCACTCACGCAGCATAGATTAAATCAAACGCTGATCCAATATCCAGAGGAGAAAGTGACAGAGATTGCTTGCATTGCTGCATGCCAATAGGGGGCGAGGCTAAGAGTGGGTTATGTACCCTTGCCCTATGCTGCCAGACCCCAGAAGAAAGAGAGCATTAGCCTGGGCCCCAGAGTCAGTTGGAATGTGGACCCAATGTTGGGAGGAGGGATGATTAAAGTCAGGGTGTCATGTGTATAAAGGACCTGTGGGAGCCACCAAGAGTGAGGAGTGTTCATGTGAGGATAAGATGTGCGGAGGTGGTCCGAGAGACCAGAAGGAGGACGGAAGGTGGAGCAGAGTGTGTTGTGAGACAGGCAGGGTATCACGAGAGACACAGGCACACTCTCCAGCTGTTCTCATTCTACTTGATCTCTCCTCTGCATTTGATACAGTCAATGACTCCATCCTCATAATACGGCTCCACGATACCTGTGGTATCTCGAAGGGAGCACTGGACTGGCTGACCTCCTTCCTGACTGACCATCCCTCCTAGGTTATCCTGGGCTCATTCTCCTCTCTCACCTCTATCTCCTCCTGTGGCGTTCCCCATGGCTCCAACCTTTCTCCCTGGCTCTTTAACATCTATCTTGCTCTGCTTGCATTCCTAATTACCACTTTCTCCTCTTACTTCCAGTGCTGTGCAGATGACACACAACTCTTCTGCAGACTTCCCTCTGATCCTCTCCTTACGTCCTCCAACATTCCGGACTGCCTATCAGCCATCCAGTCCTGGTGTGCCTTCAATGATCTCTACCTCAAGACCAGCACGACTGAGATCCTTCCCTTTGGGAGTCCTGCTACCTCCTTCTTCCCTTCACTCAGGCCACCCTCTATGGGCTCTCCCCTTCTCCTTCATCTGAGGCAAAAACCTTAAAGTCATCTTCGACTTCTCTTTCCTTCCTCCCTCACACCCAGGACCTTGCCAAGAAGGCCAACATTGAACTCCACCTCCTCAAAGGAATCCTTCCTTTCCTCATGTTTACCCAGAAGATCAATGTCTCTAGAGCTCTGGTACTCTCTAGGCTTGATTCCTGCAATAGCCTCTCCCTTAATCTACCCTCTTCCTCTCTACGTCCCCTCCAGCTAATCCAGAATAGGCCTCAAGCCCAGGGACCGCACTGTGCAGCGCTAACAACACCCCACTACTTCTGGTTGCTGCAAGGATCAAATTCAAGTTTTTCTGCATCTGTCACAAACATGGGATACTGGTGGCTGTGGAAGAGGTGGAAACATGGCCGCAATCTAACGGTGCCACAACGTTTCTTCTCTAGACGTAGTTAACAGTCTAGACCTTTCCAACATGGCCGCCGCCGAGTGTATTTACCATCCTACACTCAGCGGTTTGGCGCGTTGCAACTTTGATCTCTCTCGTTGCGCTGCGCTCCGTTACCTTACTTAGCCATGGTCCGCTCTCTCCCCTGTTTTTCCTTCCCGCTCGCCATTTTTTCACCCCGCTCTGCTACTTTTTCCCTGCAGTTTCTCTGTGCGTGGGGGTTTACTGCTTGTGGGCTCTCCCCCCCTCCCTTATTCCCTTATTCCTGCTTCCTTGACTCCTCCCTGGCTCTCTCTGGTATTCTGTCTGGGACAGCCTCCTTCTGCCCCCTTTTTTGTTTCTCTCTAGAATCTGGTATTCATTCTCTCTGCTTGGAATTTGGATTACGTCACATAGTAGTCCACTGTGCTACAGTCAGCTTTCCACTTGCCACCTTGGTATTCATCCGGTGTGGACTCTTCTCACTCAACCTACGATCCTGAGGGGGTTTTTGTGCCGCAAGGCTTTTCCCCGTACTCTGTTGTTGGCTGTCGCGTAGGGGAGTCACTGTTGATTCCGGACTCAGAGTCACAGTGGCTTCCTTTCGAGGCAGACCTTACCTTCTTAAGAAGAAGAAGCCACAAGCCAGACACACCCGAAGGAAGAAACTGGACTACTCTTCCACGTCAGGTGAGGAGGAAGGGGAACTAGGAGATATCCTATGTTTGAGTGAAGAGGAAGATATATCTGACAAGCCCAATATTGTATTTGGGTAGCCCGGTAGCCTTGATAGCTTGCAATGCCTAGATACAGCCATGGCAACACCGCAACAGCTTCAGGAGCTCGTAGCGGTGGTACAGAACCTCACTTTGGAAGTGCAGACACTTAAGACTGACAATGCTGCCCTCCAGCAAAGGGTAGCCGCCCGAGAACAGCAATCTTCCGATCTCCCCCCTACCTTTGGTATCCGGCAAATTCGACGGCTCAGAAAGGAAAGTGAAAGAATTCCTGGAAGCCTGTAACATTCACTTTGCCTTCCAACAAAGCGCCTTTTCCACGGATCATGCCAAGGTAGGGATTATGATAACCCACATGACTGGGAATGCCTTGGCATGGGCAACTCCTTTGGTGTCCCAGCCCGACCCTGTTCTACACGATTATGCTGCATTTAAGGACCTACTTAAACAGACTTTTCTTCGTATTGAAAGTGCACACATAGCTAGTGAAGATCTACTAGACGTTTGCCAAGGAAGTTCAGACCTGCTTTCTTACATTTCCTCTTTCAAGAGATTAGCGGCAGAGGCAGGCTGGCAAGAACAAGCCCAATACACCATTTTTCGGAGAGGATTGCGAGAGGAGTTAAAGGATGAGCTTGTCAGGATTCCTCGTCCTGATTCTTTTTAAGATCTCATAACGGCCGTTCTTCGAATTGATTTCCACCTGACAGAGTGGAAGAATGAAAAGAAAAAGACTTGCAGTTCCGGACTTTCTTTTGAGCCGCACCCATCAGCCTCCTCACCTGCAACTCGCCCACCTACCAGGGAAGAACCTATGCAAATAGGAACTACGAGAGCCCCCTTGACTGCTGAAGAGAAGAAGAGAAGGCGAGAAGGCAGCCTTTGCCTGTATTGTGGAGCTGCAACTCACCTGTTGAGAGATTGTCCTGAGGTACCCCCTAGGAGGCCGGGAAACGAACGCCCTGGGTAGTTGGTAGGACAGACTATCGAGGGGCGTTCCCTTGTTCCTACACCTCTCTTTCTGTAACTTCCGCCAAGACCTCTGAGGATCAACGCCTTATGGTATTAACAGTCAAGCTCCTATTCAGAGGAAAAGAAGTGTAAACTCAGGCTCTACTGGACTGTGGAGCGGCAGGAAACTTCTTGGACACCTTATGGGCTGATAAGGTGGGTCTGCTCAGAATCGCCAAGAAGGAGGACGAAAAGGTAGAGGTGGTGGACGGTACTCCCTTATGCTCCGGACTTATTACTCATACCACTGAAGAAGTACGAGTATCCATTCAGTAGCATTCGGAGGTAATGAGATTCGACATAATCCACGCAGCCCATTTCCCAGTAATATTGGGTATCGGATGGCTCCGAAGACACAACCCAACTATAAATTGGACGGAAAATCTGTTGAGTTTTCATTCTGCATACTGCCAAGAGGAGTGCCTACCAGAACCCCTGTTCGAAAAGGTGAAGACAGTAAGTGCGACAGGGACGAGCTCTATCCATTGCATCCCAGGTTGCTTTAAGGAGTTTGCTGCTGTCTTCAAGGAACAGCAACCATTAGAACTCCCTCCACACCGACCAGAAGACTGCAGAATAGTCCTAGTACCGCAGGACCTTGTTCCCTTTGGTAGGATGTACCCCCTTTCGGTGTCGGAGAAGGAAGTACTCAGACGCTACTTGGATGACAACCTCCCTAATGGATTGATTCGACCATCAAGATCACCGGCTGGCGCCTCTTTGTTTTTTATACCCAAAAGGGTGCCGGTGGACGAGAAAGACGGCCTGTACTTCACCCGCGGGAGCTTGATCCTTCCGTCTCATGATCTTCGGCTACGAGCCCTTCGGTGGTGTCATGACTCTAAGGTAGCCGGACATTGGAGCATGCGAGGTATACTGGATTTGCTACAAAGGTCTTTCTATTGGCCCAACATGAGAGCTGACACTCTGACATACATCCAGTCCTGTTTAGCATGTATGCAGAACAAACATTCTACGCAAAAACCTTTGGGTTTACTGCAGCAAGATGAAACCCCTCCTGGCCCTTGGAAACACATATCCACGGATTTCATTGTAGACCTACCAGTATCCCACGGATGTACATGTATCATGGTAACTGTAGACTCTTTCTCCAAATTGGCGCATTTCTCTCCACTGCCTAAGATACCCTCGGCCTAAGTCATGGCAGAAGTGTTTCTTAAAGATGTGTTTAGGCTACATGGCCTTCCGCAAAAGATCGTATCTGACCGTGGCAGCCAATATACCTCAAGATTTTGGACGGCGTTGTGTAAACTGTTGGGTATTGAGAGGGCTCTTTCTTCAGGGTTTCACCCTCAAACCAACGGCCAGACCGAAAGGTTGAATGGTACCCTTGAGCAGTACCTAAAATGCTTTATTAACCAGCTGCAAGACAACTGGATATCTCTACTCCCAACTGCTGAGTTTACTTATAATAATTCGGTTCATACTGCTCTTGGGATTAGTCCTTTCTATTGTACCTACGGATATCATCCTCAATCGATAGTACCAACCTTCTGGAAGGAGACTCATATACTATCCATAGAGACTACTCTCGGACAACTTCAGGAAGCCCATAACACTGCCAGACACAGTCTTCAAAGGGCCAACAGTAGGTACAAGGAGCACGCGTATAAACACCGGAGACAAGTACCAGCCTGGGAGAAAGGCACCAAGGTTATGCTGTCTACAAAGTTCTTACCTCGCTGGGTCCGTCCATCCAAATTATCTCCTCGTTTCATTGGACCCTTTGAAATACTGTCTAGGATAAACCCTGTTGCCTATCGTCTCAAGCTGCCAAGGACACTTAGTCGGATTCATCCGACATTCCATTCTTCCCAATTGCACCCTTTTGTACCTGGTAACAGAAGACAATGCATACCCAAGCTCAACATTCAACCAAGTCCGGTCTCTGACGAATACAAAGTCTCTAGTATCCGGGATTCTCCGTATCACAGAGGCCGTCTAGAATACCTAATCCACTGAAAAGGTTATCCTTCATCCGAAGATTCTTGGGAACCCCATACTCATATTCATGCACCCCGATTGTTGCGACGGTTTCACCGACTTCATCCTGGTAAGCCGGGAGGGAGCAGCCGTAGAGGGGGGCATACTGTCACAACCACGGGATACTGGCGGCTGTGGAAGAGGTGGAAACATGGCTGCCATCTAACGGTGCCACAATGTTTCTTCCGTAGACGTAGTTAACGGTCTAGACCTTTCCAACATGGCCGCTGCCGAGTGTATTTACCATCCTACACTCAGCGGTTTGGCGCATTGCAACTTTGATCCCTCTTGTTGCGCTGCGCTCCGTTACCTTACTTAGCGGTGGTCCGCTCTATCCCCTGTTTTTCCTTCCTGCTCCCCAATTTTTCACCCCGCTCCACTACTTTTTCCCTGCAGTTTCTCTGTGCGTGGGGGTTTACTGCTTGTGGGCTCCCCCCCCCTTATTCCCTTATTCCCTTATTCCTGTTTCCTTGACTCCTCCCTGGCTCTCTCTGGTATTCTGTCTGGGACAGCCTCCTTCTGCCCCCTTTTTTGTTTCTCTCGAGAATCTGGTATTCATTCTCTCTGCTTTGGAATTCGGATTACGTCACATAGTAGTCCACTGTGCTACAGCCAGCTTTCCACTTGCCGCCTTGGTCTTCATCCGGTGTGGACTCTTCTCACTCAACCTACGATCCTGAAGGGGTTTTTGTGCTGCAAGGCTTTTCCCCGTACTCCGTTGTTGGCTGTCGCGGAGGGGAGTCACTGTTAATTCCGGATAAGAGTCACAGTGGCTTCCTTTCGAGGCAGACCTTACCTTCTTAAGAAGAAGAAGCCACAAGCCAGACACACCCGAAGGAAGAAACTGGACTACTCTTCCATGTCAGGTGAGGAGGAAGGGGAACTAGGATATATCCTGTGTTTGAGTGAAGAGGAAGATATATCTGACAAGCCCAATATTGTATTTGGGCAGCCCGGTTGCCTTGATTGCATCATACATAAGGCTGTCTGGGGCCAGGCACCATGCTATCTACCACTGGCTCTCACCAAAAACTCTCCTTCCAGATCTGTATGCTCCTCTGGTGCCAACTCTCTGCATGTCAAGCTCTTCTCTTACAGCGAGCTGGTGGCTTATCTCTCTCCTTGGCTGGCTCCTTGCTCTGGAACAGCCTCCCCCTTCCTCTACGTCTTGAGACGGATCTCCTCAAATTCCAGAAGCTCCTCAAGACTTTCCTTTTCACCTCCTCCTTACCCCTCTCCTTCCCTTGTTAAACTCTAGTCACTGAGATTGGTGATTAGGACCCTTAGGTTTCCTTCTGGGTCCTGGCCTCCCCCTCCAGCCTCCACGTACTCACCACACTTTGCCTTTGGGCGCCCACTGTGTTATCTCACAGGCCTGCACTTATTATATTGGCAGCTGATCCCTCTTACAAACCAAGGTACTTAACAGTTGCTTGCATCTTACTCCCTAGCACTTCCCTCTGTGGTACTCCTAGCACTTACCCCCGCTCCATCATCGATTCTCTCTCTCTGCGCTTGCACGTTCTGAATGCTCACAAGGCCTAGTAGGACCTCATCTCTCTTTCTCATTATTATTATGTTTGCCTTTCATTCCCATGTTCCCTCCCTGTTGCCCTGTGGGCTCTTTGAAACACAATTTACTTGATGTATAATGCACAATAAATAAATACATGTTTTCCCTGCACGCATAAACATCTTCCCCCACATATTCTAGGACCGTTATTATGTACTATTACATGTTTTCCCTGCACCCCTCAAAGTCTTCCACCACATATTCTAGGACAGCTATTATTTACTATTGCAACTCCAGTCCTAGAATATTTGGGTAAAGTGCCTGATTTTCATGGGAGTGCAAATTTGGCGAAATGTCGCCCCCTGGTGACCTTTTCCCAGGCGACTTTATCCGTGGATACCAAGTGGTAGAGAGACAGCGGGGGCTGGTAGAAAGGGGAAGGGAGAGGCAGGAGTTGCAGAGGGGGCATATGAAGGGTGGAGAGAGGGATAAATGAAGGAGGCAGTGGTAGAGATAAGAGGGGAGAGACAGGGGAAAAGCGACGAGAAGAAGGTTATTATTATTATAATTATTAGGGCATTTATTGAGCGCTGACCTAGCTTCGGGAAGCAAAGGAGCGCTTTATAATCATATGGGGAAGAACACACCAAGGGAAGCATAGAAAAAGGGAGCGGGGAGCTAACATGGGAGGGCGAGGGTCGGCAATTGGCAGCAAGGGACCGACAAGCAACCAGGGCAGGAGACAGTGGGGAGCAGATCACTGAATATCAGGTAGGGTGGGAGTGCAGGGTGTGTGAACCTAGGTGTTAGGAAGGAGCCATACCTTGAAGGGGAAGGTCTTGAGCTCTTTCCTTAACTGTAGAATCAATGGGGGAAAGTCTGATGTTGACAGCAAGGAGGTTCCAGAGACTTGGAGCGTAGACCGAGAAGGCTTCTCTACTGGTTCTTCCTTCCTGCACCTTCAGGTTAGAGACTAGTGGATGTAGATAGTGAGAGGAGAAGGTTGACGAGTAGGAGGGTAAGATGTGAAAACGAGTAGGAGGGGAAAAGGAAGAAGAGAGTAAGAATGAATTAGCTAATGGAAAGGAGTGAAAGTGAATGAGAAGGAGAGAGAGAGAGAGAACAGGAGAATGTCTTTGGAAATGCAGGGGTCATCCTTAAACCACCCATGAGAAGATCCTTCTGGGAAATACTAGAGTAGGGTACCGTTAGAATGCCGTGGTGGTAGTGAGACACAGATGGCCTTCCCATTGTAGAGAGGTTACCATACATAGGAGTTACCAATCACTACTATTCACGCTGACCTTGGGGGATAGGGCACCGTGGATTAGGGGGGAAGGCACCCATGTGAGATTGAGGGACTAGAGGGAAAACAACGCATTTGCTGGATTATTCTACTCTCTCAAGCCTTTGACAACAAGAACTGTGAAGAGCTTTAAATAAAACACTTGAACCAACCATTGGATTTGTTGGGGAGTGGAGGGGGTTCTCAAGGCCATCCCTGACATCTCTGAGGGCGTGTTAAGTAATCCTCTTTTTTTGAAGGGGGAGCTATTGGGGAATGGAGCCCTGCTCCCACGCTCCTGCGACCATCTTGTGCATTCCCCTCCTTCCATAGGTGGAGCATACAGTCAAGATGTGCAGGGCATAATATGATAAACATCCCTCAGAGAACCTAGGAAGTTTATTCTCATTATTGATGGGACGCATTTGGTGCATCATGTGTGTGCGCAGGACCCCACAGTGAGACCTTTTGAAAGTCCCGTAGATCAGCGGTGTGGACCCATTGCATTTACCCTTTCACGTACACGGACCCCGGCTGCTGAATTTCTCATTGGCACGGCAGAGTGCAAAAGGGGAGGGCAAAAAGATGCAGTACTCGTCTGTACGCCAGCCGTTGGCACTCCTCTGTGCAAAGTGAGTAAACTCTGCCTGCCATGTGGCAGGAGGCATTGACAATGATTCCTAAGCAGTCTGCCTGCTTTTTGCTGGTGCAAAAGCCACAGACTCCATGGGAATGCACAGCATTTGCGCCACCATGAAAATCCACGCCGGCGCAAATGCTGCAGTATTTGTTCCTGCGGAGAGGAAGGGAGACCGGTGGAAACGTAAATTACATTCTGCCTCTCCTCTGTGCCATACAAATGAAGGAAAATAATCAGTGATGGGAGTCTGGTGTATACAAGCCTTAAATAAGATTCCCTTTATAACAAGCTCAAAATGAGATCCACAGAGTTCAAGAGCATTCCAGCGACCACAGCCCCAGACACGTGAGGTGCCATTGATGCATTTGCTGAGACAGGAAGAATGCACAGGAGATGTGGCTGTGTAATGATATACAGTTTAACATTCTACTACAGAAAACATAGAGGAGATGGTTGCTTCTGATTTTGTCACTGGACTAAGAGACATGACTTCCATGGAACTTCAGAGCTGCATTGACAGCATGGTGAAAGATAAACTGATTGCTCAATGTCAACACTAGCCAAACATCCCTTCTTAGAAGACGAGTTGTCGATTGCACAGATAACAACAGAAGAAACGTCTGGGTGGAAGTAATACGAAGGGAAACTTGCAACGAGTAGAAGTGAACACAATGGCGCGAAAGAGCAATATGAAGCATGACTGTAAGCAAGAAACACAGATGAACCAACAAGACAGAACACTAACAGTCACCAATGCTCTGGAGGCGGACACTGTCATCACAGTGCAAATGAGGATTTCTGTCCTGACAAACCCAACATGTGTTCATCCTGCCAGGAACAAGGGGTCACGTTTACGAATGTTACAAAATGCAAGCGTGCCAAACAGTTGTGGGTATGGGTCAACTAGATGGTCTGGCTGTGCCTGTCGGCAGAACAGTACTGCAAACTGACAATAAATTGTCAGCAATAAAAAAAGTATTCGCTGACACTGGACCAAACCTCATTACCATTGCCAGCGTACAAAGAGGTTTTTAATATTAGTTCCCGGCACGGGGAAAAAAGAAAAGAACTTACCTGTGAATGGCTACATTACCTCCACGTCCACTCTTCCTCGTCCCAGTACTTACCTCATGAGGCACCCGCCTCCGACACAGGACCTTCTTCTATTTCTTCTTATTTCTATAACTCCTCCCCCACACCCACGTCACTTAGTTTAATTTTTCCTGCCTCCGGCAGGTTGGGCTTGTTTTTTCTTCCCGGCGCGGGGCGCTGGGGAGCTCCGAATGCTGGCCCCCTGGTGGGGCTGTGTGGCAGGGCCTTCGGCTCCTTCAGGTGTGGCAAGACTCCTGGGTTCCCTACGGGGCTTGGGACCCGGTTGAGTCAGGCTGCCTTGCCTGGTTTCTGCTGGACTTTGGCCAGCGCAGGGCATCGTGGCCCGGGTTCTGGGAGAACGGACCCGGGTTAAGGTAAGGAGAAGGGGGGCATGTTTTTCCTGTTGCATGGCCATGCTGCATGGGCGGCTGTGCACGGATTGGAGGCTCCTTTTTTTCTTGTTTGAGCCACGTGCTCCGGAGGAGGGTGGGCTCCTCCTCTGGTGCTGCAGGCATGTTGCCATAGGAATTAATTGATGTTGTTCCTATTGGTTGTTGTTCTTTCTGGCCTCTATTTGAATGTGGGAGAGGCACGTTAGCAATTGTTTGTATGTGGAGCCTTGATTCGGTGTACAGGGGTCTTTGGTGAAGCAGGCTTCCTTGGTCACTGTTTTTGAGCTTACTCAACATGGGAAAACATTCTGCAAAGAGCAGGCATCTGGTCCTGTCTTCATCTTCTTCGTCTTCCTCTTCTCCTGATTTACACAGAAAGAGAAAGAAGAAGGCTAAGCGTTTTTCCCTGACCAGAAAGGAGTTGAAGAAGCTGCTTAAGCATCGTAGAGGGAGTCGCACACGTGCTTATGGACACAAGCGCAGGCGTCTGTCTTCCTCATCCTCCTCTTCTTCTGGTGCTGAGTCATCGGCCTCTTCTTGTTCCTCTTCGGCTGATGCTGGAGGGAAGTATCTGGACAGAGAGGGAGTGGAGGAGGTGCTGGCTCAAGTTGGGGATTGCATGGGATTTTCAGAGCCCCTGGTGCCGGTGGAGGGGGCCGACCCTAGGTGTATGCCTATACTGGCGAATAGAAGGAAGGGGTTGCCATTGGTTTCCGATATCCGGGAAAAAATCCTCCGGGAATGTCATGACCCGGAGAAGATTGCAATGCCCCGCTTCATGTCCAAACTTTACCCTTTGAAGGGCGAGACTTTGCTGTCTGATCCAGTTGAGGTCGACGATATCCTCGCCAGCCTGGTGGGTCGCTCCTCTATGTCAGCCGAGGAGGCGGCCGTCCGGGATCCAGTGGATCGCCGAGTTAATTCCGGCCTTAAGAAGGTTCATGCAGGGGCGCATCTGGCCCTTCGAGCAAATATCGATGGTTCCTACACAGCTGAAACAGTGTTGAATGGTTTCAGGGAGTTGAAAAAGGCTGTCAATGAAGGCTCTGATTGTGCCCCTTTGCTTACAGACATGCAGAGACAGGTTGAGTTTTTGGCCGATCTGGCTTTTGATGTGGTTCAGCCATGGCCATGGGGGCTGGTATATCTGCCCAGAGGCATTTGCACCTAAGGGACTGGAAGACTGATGGGTCTCAGAAGGCGGCTGCCCTGAAACTTCCTTTCACTGGGTTCAGGCTTTTTGGTGATTGCCTTGAGGATAAGGTGCACAAAGTTTTTAGGGCGGACAAACATGCTGACAAACTTCGATGCAAGCCTCCTTCAACGGCCAAGAAATCTTCCTCTGGGGCTGGTCCAGTGACCAGCAGGTCTTTTCCTGGCTCCTCATCACATTCTTTTCGGAGAGCTGGGGGGGCTCGGGGTCCTCCACGCTCTTCACGTCCTGGGCCGGCATCTAAGTCCTGACGGTTTGGAATTGCCGGTGGGCAGGCGGCTCCGGCAGTTTTTTCCAGTATGGGAAAGGTAGTGTTCCGACTCATGGGTTATGGACACAGTACAATGGGGGTATCGAGTGCATTTCCTGTCTCCTCCTGTCCAGCATTGCATGGTTCGGACTGTGGTTCCCAGGTCTCGGCTCAAGAAATTGGCCATGGACGCCGCGCTCTCCGGATTACTGTTGAAGGCGGCCATCATGCCCGTTCCTCTCCCTGTGCAGGGTCAGGGGTTCTACTCACAGGTGTTCCTGGTCCCCAAACCTTCGGGGAAGTACCGTCTAATTCTGGACCTCAAAGCCCTGAACTGCTTCGTCCAAAAGGAACACTTCAAGACGGAGACTTTACAGAACATTCTTCCGATGTTATTAAAGGGGGATTGGATGACATCTCTGGATCTCCAGGACGCTTATTACCATGTGGCTCTCCGTCCCTGGCACATGCAGTTCTTCCGCTTTGCAGTGGGATCCCGACATTTTCAGTTCAGGGTGCTCCCGTTCGGACTGCGATCTGCCCCCAGAGTTTTCACCAAGCTGGTGGCTCCCCTGGTGGCGCACTTACATCTGCGGGGCATTCAGATATTTCCCTACCTGGACGATTGGTTGATCAAAGCGTCCTGCCGGCAGACTGTCATTTCTCATCTCTGATTGGTCTGCTAGGCATTGCAGGACTGGGGTTTCCTGGTGAACTGGCAGAAGTCCCAACTGGAGGCTTCTCAGGATCTAGTTTTCATTGGTGCACAGGTTTGCACCAGTATGGGGAAGGTGTTCCTGTCCCTGGAGAGGGTCCGTCGCTTGCTGACTGTTCTGGGCAGGGTTCTCGGGAGGCAGTATGTCCCGGACCGCCTATTGCTGAAATTGCAGGGGCACATGGCTTCTTGCGTGTTTCTAGTTCCCTGGGCCCGTCTTCATCTACGCCCCCTGGTGTCCTACCTTCTCTCCCATTGGCTCCCTTCATCTCAAGCTTTCGAGGCTTTGATTCCGGTGTCTCTGGCGCTGCGGGTCTCCCTGCAGTGGTGGTTGAGGGTTCCGAAACTACGGGCTGGGGTGTCCCTGATCATTCCTCCTGTGACCACACTTACTACCGACGCCAGTGGAAGGGGCTGGGGAGCTACGTTGGGAGTCCTCTCTGCTCAGGGGTTGTGGGATCCGGAAGAGAGCCATCGGACATCTAATTGACGAGAGTTGTGTGCCATTCTCCGGGCTCTGGTGTACTTCAGGAGGTTGCTGATGGGCCGGGCAGTTTTGGTCCGGACGGACAATACGACAGCTTTGGCTTACGTCAACCGCCAAGGGGGTTCCGGCCGCTCCTTGAATGCCCTGGCAGCTCAGATAGGTGCTTGGGGGGAATCGCATCTGGTTTCCCTGGTGGCTTCACATATCAGGGGGGTGGACAATGTTCGGGCGGATCTACTCAGCCGCCGGTTTCCCTCCTCGGTGGAACTGGTCCTCTCGACCCAGGTTTTTGCAGAGATCTGTGTCAGGTTCGGGACCCCTATTCTGGACCTGTTTGCGTCTTCAGCCTCAGCAAAAGTTCCCCTCTTCTGCTCTCGTTTTCAGACAGAGGGTGCATGGGGGGTGGACGCCCTCTCTGTGCAGTGGCCTCAGGGTCTCCTTTATGCTTTTCCACCTATTCCTCTTCTGCCTCGGGTGGTTCAGCGCATCAGAATATCCAGGGTGACTGTATTGTTGTTCGCTCCGTACTGGCCCCGCCGGAGTTGGTTCCCCTCTCTATTGGAGCTTCGGTGCCAGGAGCCTTGGCTGGTTCCGAAGTGGCCTTGTCTCCTTCTGGGGGAGCTACGGTTGGGGGTCCGCCAGATACAATGGGCAGTGTGGATATTGCACGGGCTAGGCTGATATCTCAGGGGTTTTCTGGTCCTGTGGTGGATTCCATAATGAATGCTCTTAGACCCTCCACTCTGAAGGCTTACGGCAGACATTGGAGCCATTTCCGGTACTGGTGTGGGCGGTCTGGGATTCCCCCCTGCGTTCTGGCCTCCCCGCTATCCTTCAATTCCTCCGGGATGGGTTTGACAAGGGCCTGGCGGTTTCCACGCTTCGCTCTCAGTGGGCCTTCATAAAATTCCTTTTGGGGGACTCTGATGGGCACTTGGATGGGGAGGTGTTGGTGGGGAAGTTGCTCAGGGGTTTTTCTTCTTCCCGTCCTTGTACTTTTAAGGGGCTTCCTCCTTGGGATCTCCCTCTTGTCTTAAAGTTTCTTCAAGGGCCTCCCTTTGAGCCCATTTCTGAAATTGATATGAAACATCTGACGCTGAAGACTGCTTTTCTGATTGCTATAACTTCTGCCCGTAGGCTTGGGGAGATTGGGGCTCTGTTATGTCACCCCCCTTTGGGGGTGACATAACAGAGCCCCTGAGGGTTCTGCCGGACTCGGTGGTGCTGAGGTGTGATCCGAAGTTTCTCCCTAAAGTTGTTTCTCGTTTTCACACCTCTCAGGATCTGGTTCTCCCTGCCTTTTTTCAAAATCCGCAAACGCCAGAGGAAGTGGCTTGGCATAACATTGATGTGTGGCGGGCGGTGTTGGAGTACTTGGCTAGAACTGCCCCTTTCCGCCGCTCTGACAGTCTTCTGATTACTTTTGGCCCGGCTGGGGCTGGGCGTAAGGCATCTGTAGTGTCCATTAGCCGATGGATCCGTCTTGTGGTCTCCATGGCCTATGTGGCTTCGGGCCTGCCTGTGCCTGCGCACGTTCAGGGGCGGTCCACCAGAGGTTTGGCGGCCTCATGGGCTGATGCTAGGGGGGTTTCTCTACAGGAGATATGTAGAGCGGTTCCTAGACATAAAATCGAAATCAATAAAATCGAAAGTCAAAATGTCGAAAAAATAATCTCGAAAAAAAAAAGTCGAATTTTTTTTTAATACGTTTTTTATTCGAAATGGGGGGGTTCCCCCCCAACCCCTCTTTTTTTCTATTTTTTTTTATTTTACCCCTTTTTTTACTTACCAAACCCAAAAAAAATATATAAATAATAAAAAAAAAATTCGACTTTTTTTTTTTCGACATTATTGATTCGACTTTTTTGTCATTCGACTTTATTTTTTCGATATTATGACTGGACACCATGTAGAGCTGCCACTTGGGCTGATCAGAGCACCTTCATCAACCACTATAGGTTGAATGTCTCCCACTCGGGGGTTGGTTCCTTCGGGGTTGGAGTTTTGTCTGTGGGGATGTAAAATTGGAGTTATTAAAGGTGTGTGTTTCTGCACTGTTTGACTCTGTGTCTCATTGGGACCTTTTTCCCCGTTTGTTGCTTTGGTATACCTCATGAGGTAAGTACTGGGACGAGGAAGAGTGGACGTGGAGGTAATGTTCTGATTACTTACCGGTAATCTTCATTACTCCTAGTCCTACTCTTCCTCGTCACAGTACTGACGACCCTCCTCACCCTCCCTGCGGGGAAGGTCCCATGCTACGGCTTGGTAATATGAAACTAAGTTACGTGGGTGTGGGGGAGGAGTTATAGAAATAAGAAGAAATAGAAGAAGGTCCTGTGTCGGAGGTGGGTGCCTCATGAGGTAAGTACTGTGACGAGGAAGAGTAGGACTAGGAGTAATGAAGAATACCGGTAAGTAATCAGAACATTCCGATCCTTTCTACACGGTAATCCCAAGAATGCAGCGGCGTGCAGCAGGCTCCGGTCCCGACAGCATTTTAATTCTGGAATGGCTGCCATGGAAAAGTCCCTTCTCCCCTTCCACGGCAGCCATTTTCTTTGTCTACTATGGCCGCACAGAAAGAGAAAACGGATTATGTTTCCCATCTGTGGCGGCCATTTTTTAAAACTTTGGTTACTTTCTTTTCTTTCCGGCTGCGAAATGCAATGCGTCTCAACGCCAGAAATAAAACCACCATTAGTACCTGCGTCTAACAGGCCGGGGTACTAATGGCAATAAGCCCCTCGACTGTGGGCCATTACCGCATATGGCAATGCCCCTGGGGCCTTCTTTAAGGCCCGAGCGTATGGGCCCCGGGGGCATTACCTTATGCGGTATTGGCCGGCAGTCTCTGGGCTTATTGCCTTAATGACACCATGAGATTAAGGAAATCACATTTCAAACCTTGAGCATTCAGTTGCATAAAGGATCGCTGATTAGTCTACACCAAATGCACCTAGAAATACTTGTGTACAGGCGCGTTATAAATACCTTATCATATCATATCAAATGTCATATGTGAAGGATGTATGCCCAGGAGAATTGGATATGCAGCAGAAAAGAGGTATTCCCCTCACAGGATGGCATGAGCAGAAAGCGAGGATCAGGTGCACCCAATCACCTCCAAGGATGGGGACACAATCATAAAGAACGCAGATGCGTTCAGCAAGAACCTGCATTGAGTCCAAGGGAATGCAGACCCCATTACATTGAAATCCGACACTGTGCCGATAAAACGAAAGCTGGGACTCATTGCAATTTACTGCTAGAAAAGATTTTGAGTACTTGGTCGGCCCGGATGAAAGATGCTTCTGTTGACCCAGTGGAAGCCAGTGAGTGGCTCAGCCCGGTGGTATTAAGAGCAAGCATTGGCAATGCCAACAGTTTGGGCTTTTGCATTGACATGGGAAAGGCACTTGCCAGGCACTGCTGCAGTGGTATTTATTGGACATTGACGACAGCAGGTGCAAAATGGTGGGAGTACCTGGGCATCGAATAGCAGTGCCTGGTAAATGCCTTAGACACAAGCCAAACTTGACTTTGCCAATGCTTGTTTTTAACAGGACCTCAGTGAAAGACACCCATAGTACTTATAAATGAAATGGCTGAAGGCAGAGCTGGTCAAGACATTTTTATTACACCAGTGGCGTGTCATTAACTGTCAGAAGATGGCTTTGAAAAAACACTGACACGCACTTCTAGTGCAAGGTTTGATGGTAACATTTGATTAAAGTGGTGGGGGCGTGGCTACGAGGCCAGGGACTAGCCTGCAGAATTCATGGACTCCCGAGATCCGACGCAGATCCATGATATAACAGACCAGAAATAGGCTGATCCGGCGAAAAAAAACATAATCATGTGTCCATGAAGGTTCCGTGCACACTCTGAGCATGGTGCACAAGCAGAGAAAGACCCCTATCAGAAGCTACGAGACCCACAGGACCAGAAAATGGTGCCAGCGAGGAGCCAGAACAAAGGGTATTGAGACAGAGGCACCCCTGCGGATTAGAGAGCTGGAGGAAGACTGACAGAGCTGGCGCTGCGGTACGCGAACACAGGGCACGTGGCCCAGTACATTGTTGCAGCCTACTGACGTGCCCGGATCGAAGCCTGATGATACATTGTGGCTGCCAAGGCGCTTCGGCATGGAGGAACGAAGCATGCTGCTACATCACAGCAGCCACGGTACTTCTGAGTGGAGAAGCGAACCGGCTGATACATTGTAACTGCTACAGTGCATCAACAAGCATGCAATGAAAACAGCTGATGTAGGGAGGAGCAGTGGCCTCTCACACACATACACACAAAAGTTGGAGAACAATATGGGTAATATTGTGGAGCGCAAGATGGCGCGTGATGGTCATGTTAACAAAGGATCCCTGTGAACCTGACAAACACAGGGGGCACCTCTGCTGGTGACACATGGTGGAAGCATACATATAAATAAAAATAAAAAAAACAGGGAAAAAGTGGAGACAAAGGAAAACACATGGAAGCCAGGCCACATAGCTGACCTGCACGTACACCCAGAGTGCAAAGGTAGCTGAATACAGAGCTGGGCGGCACACACAACCCAATGATGAGAGGGGACCCCTGACCTCCGGGAGAGCCACGAGAACATTTCCCTCAGTGACACGGAGAGACTGAGATGCACGAGCTGCCAGAGGATACTGGAGTGAAGGAGACCAGAGGACCACACCAGGAGGCCAGTGTACAAACCAAGCAGTGGAAAACCAAGAGATACTGCAAGACACGGGGGGCCCGGACAGCAGTGCAAGCGTCTGCCATGAGAGACAAGTGATTGGGAGCAGAGACCCCCACTATCAGCACAGGGTCATGGGTGGCCCCAGAATAAGACATGGGCTTGGGCTGCATGACCTGGGGTGACAGTGCCCGGAACTGACAACGACAGTGCCGCATCAGAAGGCGGACAGCAGCCCGGACAGAGAACCCCCCCCCCCAGTGACATAAGCGAGGCAGAGTCAGCTAGCTCCACACGTGCAAAATGAAGAGAGACTCCCATTGAGGAGCCACCAAGACTGGCAGACACCAGGTGGAGGTGAATGGTGAAGAGGGAGAACAACCTTTGCGAAGCTGAGGATACCAACGTAGGTGGTACAAAGAGCTACACAGTTGGCCGGAGTGGAGCAAAATGGAGAGCTAAAGTCGGTATACTGGATAAGGAGCGCCCAGCCTTGAGGACTTCGCTCGAAGCGAAAATTGATATGGTCAGCATAGATGTCAACCGTTCGTGGCAAGATGTCAGGAAGTTAGCAGAGCGCACTGGTGGGCTGGAAGTGGACGTGAAAACTAACACGAAGGTTGGCACCGCGAATGTCGTGGAGGTTGCCATCCTGAGGATGCAAGTGCACAACTTAGAAAACAGAGCCGAAGAAGTGGAAGGGCGTGCACGGAGAAAAAACATCCGTATTGTGGGACTTCCAGAAGGAGAAGAGGGCTCGGACCCGACCAATTACGTGGAAAATATGCTCCTGCAGGAGATAAGCGGAGGAGCACTCACCCAAGGATTCGCAGTGGAAAGAGCGCACAGAGCTCAAACTAGACGGCCGCATCCAGGGGCCCCTCCTAGACCACTAATCGCAAAAATATTGAATTACAGAGATAGAGAGAAGATCCTGGAGCATTTCCGCAAACGGGGGGGGACCATAAACAGGGGAATGGCGAAGGTCACGGCATACCCGGACTACACCTTTTTGGTGCAACGGCAGCGACTGAACTATGTGTCCGTTAAAGGGAGGCTGCGTGAAGCCGGATACAAATACATGCTTCTCTACCGAGCAAAGTTGCAAGTGTTACACAACGGTAAAGCATACTTCTTTGATACCTCGGAGGAAGCAGAGACATGGCTGGACCAGCGAAATTGCCCAGCAGGAACAACAGATCAGACGGGAGATGGAACGGAGAAGTGAACAAAGCCTCCACAGAGAAGTAATGGGACCAGAGGGAGCGTGTAATGATTGTTTGGTGAATGGGACTACGGACTAGACTATAGTGATGTCTGTGAGGAGCCAGAGAATGTAAACATTCAGCCTTCTGTTGCCTAGAAACTAAATAAGGAGTTAACAAAAGAATGCGCTAGCAACCCCAGTAGTTAATTTAGTTAGATACTACTAGGTCGGTATCTTCCTCGCAGAGTTCTGAGTATTGGCTAGACCCGAAGAAAGGACTAGATGTGGGGGGGCCTGTGATCCAGGGATGGAGCTGGGCAAAAGTTTGGGGGAAGGGGAGTAATGGGCAACAGTTGGGAATGGGAAGGGTGGAGGGAGGAGAGGGAGTTGGGAGGTGTGCAGTGGTTTTAGTTAGGGAACGACCCTATGACAACGCGTCGCGGCGGAAGATACAGAAGACAAAGGAGGATAGTGGCACCTCTGCGTATGGATGAATGATGGGAGAACTTAAGATAGCTACCTGGAATGTCAGGGGGCTAAATAGTTACCTGAAGAGAAATAAGGTCATGATGTACCTGAAACGACAGAAAATAGATGTCGCCCTATTACAAGAACTCATCTCACTAGGGAGAAATTAGCAATGATAATTAAGAAATGGAGGGGAAACACGTTGGGGGCAACATACTCGGCATACGCCAGAGGGGTAATTACCTGGGTGGCACAGCACGTCCCCTTTCAACTACTACAATCTGCGGTGGAACCGGATGGGAGAATGATAGCGGTCTGGGGCCTGGTAGAAAACAGAGAAATATGCATCATTAACACATACGCCTGAACCAAGATACTGTGGCCTACTTTAAGACTTTATATAGTAAGATATGCCCCTATCTAGGAGGAGCGGTTATATGGGGAGGTGACTTCAATTGCACGCTGGATCCCAAGGTAGACAGGTCAGATGGGAAATTAGATAAACCCGCCCTGGTGGCCAGAACCTTGAAGACCCTATTAAGAGACTTCAAACTAGAAGATATGTGGAGGCTACACCACCCACATGACGGACAATACTCAGATTACTCAGCCCCACATAATTTGTACACATGGCTGGACTATCTGTTTGTCTCCATGGAAATAATAGAAGAGGTAGTGCAAACGTAATATAAAGTGAGAGTCCTCTCAGACCATTCACCGCTGATTTTATCATGGCAACACCAACCCCCCCGAGCCAGAATCCCAACGTGGCGGCTGCGGGCCGAGGCATTGAAGGATACAGTACTTAGAGAAGATCTGAGGGAAGAGATAATAGAATATTTCAAGAAGAATACCGGAAGTGTGAAATTGGCAGGCACTCTATGGGAGGCATTCAAAGTGGTGGTAAGGGGATCAGCGATTGTAAAATCCAGAGGGCTGCAAGGAGGCATATTGCAGAAGCTGAAGAAGGCAGAAGAGGAACTTGAGGCGGCCATGTACAGAGGGGATGACACCCTGGAAAGGGCAGATACTATCAACAAATTACAGCAAGCATGTGAAGAGCACTGGGAGCGACTAAGTAACTTAAATTATAAGAAACACATGGAGAGACAGCATGCTGGCGGGGACAAACCGGGCAGGCTGCTGGCATGGTTGTATAAAAGCGAGACACCAAGACAGATGATCAGAGTAGTACATGGGGAGAAAGGGCAGATACGTGATACCCATGAGGGAGTGAATGAAGGGTTTCCTTTAGTTTTACAAACAATTGTATGAAGCTACCGAGGGCAGTGAATGGGACGAGATAGTAGAAACACTAAAGGATATTGGCCTGCCCAAATTGAGCGCTGAAGAGAGAGAGAACTTAGACGCCCCAATCACACTGGAGGAATTAAAGGCAGCGGTTGGGGCACTACCTACCTGCAAGGCCCCGGGGCGGATGGACTCCCTAGCGAGTTTTATAAAACATATAAGACAGAGATGCTGCCCTCGCTGTTGGCAATGCTGAATGAGGCTATTGAAATAGGAACGCTGCCAGAGTCCCTGCGAGAGGCGGTAATCATCCCGATCCTCAAGCCCCATAAACGAAGCACAGACCGCTGTCCATGCTGAACCAGGATAGCAAAATTCTTACAGCTGTGTTGGTGGGGAGATTGAGACAGGTCATAAGCAAACTTATACATCCTGATCAGACTGGATATGTCCCACATATAAGCATATCTGATAATCTTAGGAGGCTTCACCGGGTAGTGGAACAAACGGAGGGTGGGGAGCAGGAAGTTGCAATTGTGTCCTTAGATTCAGTGAAGGCCTTCGACTCGGTCAGATGGCCGTGGCTGATTGCAGCCTTGGAGGAATATGGAATAGGGCCCAAATATATGAAATGGGTGAAGCTATTGTACAGCTCACCATTGGCCAGAGTTAAGACGGGAGCTGTCATCTCGGACAGATGGAAACTTGGCAGAGGTACAAAACAGGGGTGCCCCTGGTTCCCGATGTTATATATTCGTGCACTAGTACCCATAGCCATATACCTCAGACAACAATACGAAGAGGTGGGAATCTTCACCAAGGGAGGGCCACATCTGATATCATTGTATGCAGATGATATGTTGCTGTACTTGAGATACCCAGAAGAAAACCTACAGTACATCCTAGAAGTTATGGAGCGATTTGCGTCGCTCTCGGGTACTGAAGTCAACCCTAAAAAGTCATGCATATTCCCCCTGGGGAGATACAGAGGGATTCTGTGGGAGCACCTACCCATTCTACAAATACCCTGGGTGACCAAAACCTTTAGATGCCTGGGGATAGACATCTATCATTCGGTTGAGGATGAACATATATATAACACAGAAAAGGCAGTAGCAAACATTGAGAACATCATGAAATTCTGGGCTAAGCTCCCACTGGCTATGATGGGAAGGGCGGCTTAGTTGAAAATGGTAGTATTACTGAGGCTGATACACTTTTTCGGAATATACCATATTGGATACCTAAACTGTTCTTTGTTAGACTCCAAGGGATATGCAGAGGCTTCATCTGGCACAACACCAGGAACAGAGTAGCCCTGTGGAAACTACAGAATACATATGATAAAGGTGGTGTAAAACTCCCCAACTTCGAAATCTACCACTTGGCCAGCCAGCTACAATTTGTGGCCATGTGGCTATCGGAAGATGCAACAGCTGAGTCCAAACTGTTGAGGTCAGAATGTGCCCCATTTTTCCTAAAAGAATGGATTTGGCTGCCCAAAATAGAACTAAAAGGGTGCTCAAAAATGCTGGAATTAGGATGGCAAATGTGGGGAAAGGCCTGGCAGGCCATGGAAAGCCCGACCCCGTGCTCTCCGCAGGTACCGCTAGTGGCACTGACCAGAGGGGATGCGCAGTTGAGGAAGATGACACGTAAACACTGGGAACCGGTGGGCATTGCAACACTGGGAGATATATGGCAGGATAGGAAATACTAGAATTTAACACACTATTAGAGGAAACAGGCTTACACCTAGGACAATACATTAAATACACCAGACTGGTGCGACGGATGAAAGAAACGTGGTCTGAAATAGAGCTAGAAGACCAACCAGATACAGTCATAGATACTATATACGACATCGCAGAGGGAGGGCATGATGTCTCCCGAATCTATGAACTATAAATGACTAGAGTAGGAAAGGAAGTGACCCAGTTAAGACGAGAATGGGAAGAGGAAGTGGACGTAAACATGAATGTGGGGCAGTGGGAAAAGGCTCAAAGGTACCACAAAAAGGTGTCCAGGAATGCGAGGTTGCAACAAATCCAGCTGTATATAACACACAGAGCGTATATGACCCCCCAGAGGATAGCCTAATTTAAGAACGCAGGAATACAAATATGCCCCAAATGTGGAGAAGAGAATGCTGGGATGGCACATATGTTCTGGGCGTGCCCAGAAATTGGCAAATTTTGGAAAGAAGTGGCACACCGCCTAGCAGAAAAAGGCATCACGCTAGTTGTGGGGTCGGTGTCGGCATGCATGATGGGAGGGTTCCTTAGATCACACAAGCTAAAGCATGTGGGTAAACTTAAAGAGCTAGATTACATATTGGCTAAGCGCAGAATCTCCATGGGCTGGAAATCATGCAGGAGACCAAAGATAGAGATCTGGTGGAACGATCTTAAGAAATGGCCTGAAACGGAAACGGCAGCCAACAGAGGGGGAGAAGAAGAGGCAGACACATTGATAGCCTGGAGGCATCTAGTGACTATATTATCGGGACCCATCAAGGCAGGTTCGAGTGGGGCTGACACCTCCAAAGATGAGGAAGGGAGAACATCTCTAGAGGATATGGCAGACCGCGCAACGGAATAGGCTCAAGGGAAGGTGGGTGGGAATGGGGTAGTTATATGAACTATATAACACGTGCTGCCAAGTTTGGTTTATGTTTTGTTTGATTGCTGTTAAAAAATTAATAAAAATTGTTTAAAAAAAAATTTGATTAAAGTGAGCTGAAGAGTTGGCATGAGCCAGTGTTTTGGGCAGGCAGGGGCAGAAACTGGGTCAGAATGGCCAGAGGGATTAGCATGGAGAGTCAATGGGTGGGCAAAAAACACACCTTCATGCTTTGTGTCCCTGCTCATATGCCATTTCTTCCAGATCTATGTGATTATTGCGAAAATAAAATCTCGAATCCCATATCTCGAGTTTTTAGCTGTTACTGAATCCTGGCTCCACCCAGCAGCTGGCCCAGCAATTATGCTAGCCGTACCAGACGATTACACCCTCCTAAGACTTGATCGCACCACCTCTCGAGGTGGTAGCCTTGCTATTATAGCTAAAACTAACCTAACACTGAATCTCTCACCACCACACAACATAAGTTCTTGTGAATCCCTAACGGCTAAGTTAACTTTATCTAATACGCAGTCTGTATCCATTCGCCTAATATACAGAACAGACCCTCTGGTCCACTAGGATCTTTTGAAGAGGACCTAACAAACATTCTATCGCCTAATCTCAAGAACTCCTCTCAAAGCATCATATTAGGAGATTTCAACCTTGGTCTCAGTGATCCGTTAGACACCAATGCCACCATAATCAATAACACCCTGGAGGAACTAGGTTTCACTCATAAAATCACAGCTCCTACCCACACTAAAGGTAGAACCTGCACTGGTTAGCTGTGCACAACTGCCCACTTACAGTCTCATCTATAATTCCACAGCCGTGGTCTGATCATCACCTGATCACATTCTCCCTAGAGCCTGCACCACCGCTGCAACCCAACAGCATAGCTCCAGCTGTCCCAACTAGAAATAAGAGAAACATTACTCCTGAAAACCTTATCTCTCTGATTTTACTTACTCTTAATGCTATTCCCGACCACACAGATCCCTCAACCATGGTAGACCTGTATAATAAAGTAATGCTATCCTCCCTTGATGCCATAGCACCTCTCAAACTGAGAAAGAGCAAACCTCGCAAACATGTGAAAACGTGGTTCTCTCCTCACCTTAAGGCTATCAGACAGGAGAAACGATGCTATGAAAAAATTTGGAAATCAGATCCACCAGAAACGAATAAGATAAACTTAAGTAATTTAGCTTCCCAGTACAAAAAAGAAATCATCCTTGCAAAACAAACCTTTTATAACCTTCGAATCTCTCAAGGTGAAATCTAACACTAAAGAGCTCTTCGCTATTCTGAAAGAAGTAGAAACTCCTGTCCAGCCGCCTGACTCATGCATCAAGGACAAAAGCTGGTGCACAGATATTTTGTATTTTTTATTTTTTGACTGGTTTGCTTAGGAGTTATCCTAAGAAAATGTATCAAAATGGTCGATTTCTGTAGTTTCAAACTTCTTACTATTGTGCCATTTCAGAAGTTTCCTGGGTACAGAGTCGCCTCTTAAGACCACAGTCATTTGTTTGTTTCCAGATGTCATTTAGGTAGACGGATGTTCCTCTTTGATTTGTCGAAATATTGCGTCAATTTGGTTTACCAACGCTATCGTCCATATTGTGGTTTCACCAGATATCAAGCGGTTCCATAGGTTGTTTTCACATATCATCCAGGGATTTTCGATCAAGGGTAGTAGGTGAACTAGTCTGTGTTTCTTGGTTTTTGGGCAGTTTATTGACAGGTGTTTCAGAGTTTCTGTCACCTCCGTCGATTTGCACAGACGGCATTCTTTTTTTTCAGACGCACCTCTGATGCACAAAATATCTTGAGTTAGGAGCAGGTTTAATCTAGCTTTCATAAACAAAGTTCTTTTTCTTTTTTCAGGAAATTTGACGCAATATTTCAGCGGAGATTTCACTTTGTTGAAAGTAGCTGGGAGATGTGATAGACGTTTATTCTCTGCTGCTCCCTCTAGTGTGTTGATCCAGTCCATGGTTATCATTTTTTGTTTTATTCGTTCTGGGTTATCGATCAGTTCTTTTTCTGTGCAAGTTATTTCCTCCAGTTTCTCTTTTCTCTTTTCCACCCATCTGTTCAGTGCTGCACATTTGCCACTTTCTTTTTCCTCCTTTATGATTTTGAGGGCTGGTAGCAAGTCGGGCAGAATTACTTTCCGGAAAAAGCTCATAGCGCTTTGCTCTACCATGGATGCCAGGGATACAAGACCCAGCTCTCTTTGGATTGCCGCCATAGCAGTGGATTTGGGGAGTACCAGCACTGCCTTCCATATCAGTCCTTCCAGTTTTGTCCAAATTGATGAAGGAATGCATAGAGAGACTTCTGTTCCATATGCTAGAACTGGGACCGCTTTTCCTTTGTAAAAGTTTATTGCGGGCATTAGGGAGAACTTGCCATACTTTCTATCGATCACTTTCATTTGTGATGTCAGCCTTTTAGCCTTTTCCCACAGCGTCTTTTGCATGGCTATGTCAGTTCCTGAGCTGTCAATTTCGACCCCTAGATATTTGATGTTTTCAACTGTTTCAATTTTGTCGTTTTCAAGGTACCAAACCAATTTTTTAGTTTTTTTATTTGTTGCTTTCTCGATTGACAAAACATTTGATTTGTTTTTGTTGATTTCTAAGTGGTCAGTGTGGATGTATTTAGCTAGGTTTGACAATTTGCGCTGTAGTCTGACTTTGGTTTGATCGATAAGGATCACGTCGTCTGCGTATAATAGTCTGGGGATGTAAGTTTTGCCCAGTTTTGGTGGGAAGCTCCTTATTTCTGCTTCTGAGGCTTGCAGGTCGCTCAAGAAGGCAATAAACAAAGCTGGGGCTAGGGGGCATCCCTGTTTGACCCCTCTGCAAATCTTGATCTCTTCGGAGAGCGTACCGTGTTGACTTAATTTCACTCTTATGGTGTTGTTCGAGTGTAATGCTTTGATAGGCTCGAGTATCGATTGTGGGCAGTTCCAGAGTAGTAGTTTCTCCCAGAGCATGTTTCTGTCGATTTTGTCAAAGGCTTTGGATAAATCTACAAAGGGTAGATGTACCTTTGGGGCCCCTTCCTTCACCTTGGCTTTTAAGATGTTAAGTATCATGATGTTAATTGTAGTGCTTCCATTTTTCTGGAAACCTGTTTGCAGGTTATCTTTTGAGGGTCTGTTTTTCTCCCATTTTCTGAGATGGTCCAACAGAAGAGATGCGTATAATTTGCCTATGATATCGAGCAAGGCGATAGGTCTGTAATTTTCTGGATGTTCACGAAATGTCAATTTTTCTTTCGCAACTGTGTTGATCATCGGCGCGGTCTGCTTCGCAGATGTTGTTTTTATTAGGGACCAGAATTCGCTACATTTTTTGGACGAAAGTCTCTTCATCATCTCCTCTGCGTCCAGTTGGTATTGTGTCGCCCGTTGTTGTTTTAGCCAGTTGCGGTAACTTTTTGTCTCCTGGTGCCAATTTGCCCAATCCTCGATGGTGTTTTTTAGCCGTTTTCTTCAGGCTTCGTCCCATTTTTCTCTGTTCAACCACCTCTTTGTTAAAGGCATATTTTGAGTAGGTCACAAAGGCATCAATTTCTTTTAGTGGTTTTTTGTAGGGGGCTAACAGCGGTATGTAGTCTGGTCTTTCGTCTATTTTGTTTCGTTTGTTGGTCTGAATTTTTTGGTCCCAATCGTTTTTAATTTTCAGAATGTTCGCTTCCGTTAGTCTCAGTTGTGTTTGTTGATTGTTTGTCTCCGTTATTGGGAGATACCTGGGTTTTGTAGGTCTCCAACCCTGCCAGTTGCACGACAACAGGTTGTGATCGCTGTTCAGCGTTCTTTCCACTCTGAAAGTTTTTATCGCTTGCGTTAAGCCTGAGGAAATGCTTATGTAGTCTAAGGTGGCGCTTCAGGATCCACGTTCCCATGTAGGTAAGTTAGTTTGGTTGGGAAACAGTGTATCTAAGTTTTGTAAATTTCTTGTAGCGATGAGGTCGTTCCAGGCCTTCCCACGCTCTCTTGTTTGATCAGATGTTAAAGGTCGCCGGTTGTCAGATGGATTTGTCTGTTTTTGATTGGTACAGTTTGCGTTGAGGTCCCCGCAGATTATGATTTCGATGTCTTTGAAATCTTCGTAGAGTTGGTCAATCGTGGAGCTCATACTAGCGCAAAATGTTTTCATTGACATACGCTGGGGGTTCCAGTAGCAGGTGACTATAGCTAACACATTTGGATTTTGTCCTTTTTTTGGTTCCTGTTGGGCCCATGATGACACCACTACTAGCAGTTCGTAGGCTTCTTTCCACTTTCTCGGCTCTGTTAAACCACGACCTGTTTTTATCGCAATTAGTAGGCCAGATGACGGTCTTCCTAGAAGGCCTTTCTCGGCTGGAGTAATTTCAACTGTAAAGCCGTCCAGTGCAGGTTTAGTCATCAGCCACGTTTCCTGTAGGCATAAGATGTCGAAGCTGCCCAGGTTTACATCGCCTGCTACCGTTAGGTGCGTGTGGCCCCGGGTGTTCCAGGATCCTAGGGTGAAATTCTTTGGTTCGGGCCGTACCTCTCTGAATTTCACTGTTGTGTTAAGGTCGAAGTCTGGCCCTGGTTGTTGCTATTTATCAGATTTTTTGTTCCACGTTGCTGTCAACCAGTTCCAGGGGCCCTTCGCCTGCCTCAGGTCCCTCGTCTTGCTCTTTTGTTTTTGGGGTCTCTAGAGTCAGTGCAGATTCAAATCTTGATTTACCTGGCTGTACGTCGGTGCTCGGACTTTGGGATGAGCAGTGTCTTAGGTTTTCTTGGCTCGGGTGAAATGCCTCTTTTCTTGTAGTGCCAGCTGGCCAATGTCTTTCTGGTGATTCTGATTTATTTATTTCTGTCAAACGCAGACTCATCAGATCCATTTCTTTGAAGGCTGCTTGGTCACTTCCTTCTGTTCCATTAATTTTGATGTGAATGTACGCTTTTGCCTGATTACCGTTGTGGTACGGTTCCACTAACTTGAGATCTTCCGATCTTAGATGTCTCAGGTGTTTCAATCTCTTTATTATCTGGAGAATTGCTGGCCGGTTCAGTGGCTCCTTATCTTTCTTTGGGTCTTGTTGCTCTAACTTGAATATTCGTGTTTGGTGGTTAAGTGTGATTTCCTTTGTCGCTCTCTCAGCCCATTGTCTCGGGGTCTTGACCCTGCTTGTGCTTAGGGGTCTGGCGGGCGATTGTTTGCGGTATGACTCGTAGGTGTCTCTCTGCTTTGTCGCACTATAGTCTCTGGTTGATTTATAGTGGCTCAGGTTTTCCTTTTTGTGCTTTGTCTCCCTCTCTGTTCGCTGATGGGTGTCTTTTGGTTGCTGCTCGAAAATTTTTCTTATCGGACTATCTTTTGTTTTGTGCTTTTTTATTTCGGTTAGAAGAAAGCCTGTTTGCTCCACTTCTTTGAAGGCTGTTTTTTCGATGTGATTAATACTTTCTGCTTTTATGTGCAGGTATGCTTTTGCTGTTCTACCGCTATGATACAGCTCTACCAGAGTCATGTTTTTGCTTTTAAAATTCTTGAGGGATTGGGTGTTCTTCATTGTCTGAATGACAGTTGGACGGTTTAATATGAGAAAGTCTTTCCTTTCACCATTTTGCTCCAGCTTGAATAGGCGGGTTTCTTCTTTTCTTTTTGTTTGTTCAAGCTCTACTCTGCTTCTCCATTTGATCTTTGGAGCTGGGGTTTTTTCTCTATCTTCATTAGCCCGACTTTACATTTTTTTGTCCAGGTTTTCGTGGATGCTTGCTTGTCTTTCTGTTTCCGCTTTTTCGGGGTGGTCCTCTTTTTTTTTTGGATATGTTGTCCTCGCTTGTCCCATTTCTTTCTTTGGTCTTTTTGGAAGGCGTGTTATCGGGTTCATTAGTGATGAGGTTATGGTCTTCCCAGTGTTGCGTTAGATTCATTAGATTCGGGTCTGCCATAAAATCCTCTGCAGTTTTCGGAGAATTTGTTATCCGATAAGTCTCCTGGTGTGTTGTAGCTGGTGTTTTTAACTCTTCCGCTGTTGATGCCTGTTTTTTGAGTATTTGGCCCGTAAGTGACAATTTCATCTTTTGCTGCATTTTGTGATTTTGTGGCAGTGGTTTTGTTCGGTTTTGTTCTGTACTCATTTCCGACGGAGATGCATTTTTAGTTGTAATCCACAAGCCCTCTTCGAGGTGCGTCAATTGGTGCCCGGTCTGCGGTGCGTTTTGGATGTTGTTTTGGCACATTAGATCTTTGATTTCATTTTCTAGTTCTTCTATTTTGTTTTCCTGTGGTCGTTGTTGGGTGTATTTCAAATCTTCAATCGCCGTTATATAGCTTTCCACATGCAATATTTTGTTGATCATATTAGACATCATTGCCGTGTTGTCTTGAATTTCTTCTCTTATCGCTTCATAGAGTTTGCAGAATGGTGCAAGTACAACTGACATAGCGGACATGATTGTGATCATGTCTGGGTTCTTATTTGGTGAAACTCTCTGCATTCCAGCTGCTATGTCACTTAGTCTATGGTTTTTCGGTGGAGTATGTTTTTTCTCTGGTCTTTTTTTCAGCAAAGGTGTATTTGGTGGAGATTTTGCGAGCAGAGCACTTTGCTCGTGTTCAGGGATTGCTCTTTCTCGTGCCGGTCTTTGCGTAGGTGCTTCCACCTCCTGTACGAGCCCTCTTTCGTCTTTGTCGATTGACCTCGGCGTCTTCAAAATGCCGGTTGTCAGATGGGGCTTGGTCCACGCGTATCTTCCCTCTTTCGCCCTTACCACAGGGCTTAGCTCTTTGTCGTTTTCTACGAGTTCAATGTCGGAGGTATCTTCTCTTGTCGTATCCTTTCTGGGTTTTGTTCCCTGTGGGTGAAACGGATGCGTCGACGCTTCTGTTTTTTTGGAGATTCCTTCCAATTCTTTAGTTGTTGTTTTGGTGGGGTGATATCCCTCAATTGTTAGGCTTGCCTCTGTTGACTCAGTCTTTTCCGTTGCTTGCTCCGAAGTTGTGTTGTTCAAGCTGGTTCGTTGATTATCATTTGTTTGGTTTACATGTGGAGCTGTGGTCCAAATTGAGTCGGTTTTCCTTTGTTTAGGTCCCGGAGGGTGATTGTGGGCTACTTCTAGCATTTCTGCATCAGAAATTTCAATCTCCGTCATCAGTTGCCTTTTGTACTGTTGTGTAAGGAAAGCCTTCAAGGGACATGATAGCAGAGGGTTTGGTAGGGGTTTCGAGGAGGTTCTTCTCCTTTGGATCACTTTTACAGTCTCTTGCTCTTTTAGGATAGTTTTTGGTTTGTTCCAAGTTTGTTTCGTGTGTTTGGTTGTTGATTTTTTTTTTAGGTTTAGCGTTTTCATTTCTTTTTTTATTTTCGTTCTTTTTTCCTTTAGTGATCTTGGGTTTACTTTGCTGTCTTCCTCCTCTGATTCTTTGTGTGAAATGTCCGAGAGGTTGGGTGTATCTCCCGTGGAATTGGGATCTTCGTCGATGGATATGATGGGACATGAGTGTGTTCCGGACCAGATCGTGTCACATCCCTTATTCTGTGTCTCAGGTTTTTTCCCACATTGCTTCTCAGTGGTCTTGGTCGTTGTGTGTGGTGCGTTTCCCATGCTTGCCTTTTCTGGGCGGTGAAACATGGCCTTCATTTTCATTGTGGGTTGGGGGTTTTCAATGGTGGGGGTTCTTTTCTGCCCCTGTGCCCCTGTTAATTCCAAGCTCTGGTTCTGTCGTTGGTCATCCTGTAGGCCATGTGTGATCTCCTGATGGAGGCAGGGTGAATCGGGGCTCACCTCTCTCCCCGCCTTCCCTACTACTGGCGGAGGGTGGAGAGGCCCGATGACCGGGAATTCGTCCTCTTCAGGTGTGGCGGTCGGTGTCGTGCGTCCTTCTGTCTCTGTGTCCGCCCGAGACTTCGGACGGAAGGCGTTTTCCTGGATTGGTATCTCAGCTTCGGTCCCAGCCGGTTGCCGCCCCTCCTCTGCGCTCGCAGTCCGCCCTGTGCCGTGCGGGAGCCGACCTCCGTCCGCTCCCGCTCCGGGTACTCCCGCCACGAGGGCTTTGAGCGGACTGCTTGCTGATATAGGGGGTGCCGAGGGCAGTCCCTCGATTGTCATCTCTTCGCCGGCGGTATTCACCGACCCATTTCGTCCCGGGATATCAGCCTTGGACACGGCACTGTACACGGCGGGGAGGGGTAGGCTGCTCGTTTCGCCCTCTCTTCCCTCGAGCAGGTTAGCCACGCCTCCTGCTCCCGCCAGGACCAGCAAAGTCGGCGGCGGGAGCGGCGTCAAAGGCGGTGTCGACAGGGCTGGTCCTGCTGCCGCCGATGCTGCTGGTACCATCTCGGCGGAAGCCCCGATAAGGTCTGTTTCTCCTTTTGTGTTTTCGTTGTTTTTGAGATTAGGCGAGTTTGTGACGCTCGATTCTTTGTTATGCTGAAGTGTGGTTCGGCTCGATCCTGAGCCCGGCAAATTCCTTCCTCCTTTGCTATTGAAAGAGCGTATCTCTTCCACCTCGCTGATGGGTTGTGGAGTGGAAGGGCAAGGGGATCTGTTGCACGGGGAAGACGTGTTTGGCACGTTTGGTTTTTTCTGAGTACTCCCCTTCGGGCGTACTTCGGGCTCCATATGGGTTCTACTGCGGGTTTGCAGCGGACTGCAGCGGACTGCTCCTTCACCTCTGCTCCCAGCTCCGCTCACCGCTTCGCGGTGTGTTTGGGTTTTTAACTGCTGCTTCCTGTAAACAATGATGAGGACTGGCAGCACACTGCAGACTGCTCCTTCACCCCTGCTCCCAGCTCCGCTCACAGCTTCGCGGTGTGTTTGGGTTTTTAACTGCTGCTTCCTGTAAACAACAATGAGGACTGGCTGCACACTGCAGACTGCTCCTTCACCTCTGCTCCCAGCTCCGCTCACCGCTTCGTTGTGTGTTTGGGTTTTTAACTGCTGCTTCCTGTAAACAACGATGAGGACTGGCTGCACACTGCAGACTGCTCCTTCACCTCTGCTCCCAGCTCCACACTGGCAAGGCCCTGCCGAGGCCGCCCGCAAAAAGATATACAAAATGCTCTTACCAATAAAATGACTTCTCTGCAAACCAAGATCAGTAATAAAAAAGAATCCCTTCCCTCCATCTCTAAATTGAGTAACACCAGTTCCTCTCTGCCACAACCCACCGGGATGCCACTTCCTGTGACTACTCCCCTCTTCAACTTCAGTAAAGTTTCTACTAAGGTGGTTGAAAAAGTTATTCTTGCACTCAAACCTTCGAACTGCCATGGGGACCTATGCCCTGCACAACTGATAAAAGATGCAGCTTGAGAACTCTCACTATTTATCAATAAATTAATAAACGCATCCTTTACAGCCGGCACCATACCCAATAATCTGAAACAATCTTGGGGCCTCCCACTCCTTAAAACACCGAATCTAGATCCTGCCATCCCCACCAACTACCGTCCCATCACTACAGTGCCGTTCCTTCTCAGAATCCTTGATAAAATAGCATACCAACAAATTCAACACTACCTTGAACTTAACCACCTTCTAGGAGTCCGACAATCAGGCTTCAGACCTCAGCACAGGACTGAGACTGCGCTTATAGATCTTAAGGCACAGATAGATGAGCTGAGAGATGAGGGCAAGACAGCACTACTGTTACTTCTCGATCTTTCAGCTGCATTTGATCTGGTCAACCACGAGATCCTCTGCACACACTTACAGTTAGCAGCTCACTTCTCCCAAGAGGCAACTGAATGGATTCAGTCCTTCCTTAACAACCGCACTATGCAAGTTATTTTCCCCATCAGCAGCCGCTGACCCTATATCCATTACTTGTGGTGTGCCACAAGGCTCTTGTGTCTCCCCTACCCTGCACAACATTTTTACAAAGCCCCTTTTCAATGATCTAGATGGCCTGGGTATCACCTACACTAACTATGCTGATGATACCCAGATCTTCATCCCGCTGACGGGGGATTATGACAAGGATTTGGCCTTCGTAAATCGAGTGTACCTCATCATCCAGGCATGGATGGCCTCTCATGGTCTATGCCTGAATGATGACAAAACAGAACTCCTCATCCTAGGCACCGCACCCAACCTTAATAAACTAGGCCAAAACTACTCTTCTGTTGTTATTGACAATAATATCATCACCGTAGCCAAGGAGGTTAAAACCCTAGGATTCTATTTAGACTCAACGATCACTTTCAAAGAACAAGTCAATGCCATGGCTTCCGCCACATCTTATACATGTAAACTTATTAGGGCAGCCAAACCGTTCGTCTCACTAAATAACTGCATCACTCTAGCTAGAGCATTGATCCTATCCAAACTGGATTATTGCAATGCTCACTACGTAGGCAGCAACAAATACATTACAAATAAAATTCAAACCCTACAAAACAATGCCTTAAGAGCAGCCCTAAGCCTCCTGAAGAAAGCACATATCTCAGAAAATAGAAGATCGTGCAATTGGCTTTCTACAAAAGATAAAATGTTCCTTAAATCTGTCTCTCTGACTCATAAATGCCTACACCAAGCTGCCCCTCAGTACTTGATAACGAGATTCACCAGACCGATTTCCTGCCGCCCTACTAGAAAGGCCAATTCAAACCTCCTTCTAGTACCAAGATTCAAACGCACTATGTCTGGAGGGAATAGCTTTCTTGTCAAAGCAGCACAATTTTGGAACTCCTTACCACCATCCCTCAGGAAAGAGCTTCCCTACCCACAATTCAGATCTAACACCATCCGCTGGATCAAGGAACATGACATCTAATGCTCTTCTACTGCCGCGCCTACTGTAAATTGTGTATAAATTATATATCCTTTCACCTTCTACGCTTAGATATATATACAACTTGCAAACTATGTATATTTACCTGTAATTTATATTTTGATGTATCGGTCCTAATGTTTTGATGCCTCCAACACTGTAACCTAGTTGGATTCATCTACTGCATGCTCTGTAACCTAAGTTATACAATCCTCGTGTTGCTTTTGCGCCCTGCTACCTACGGGTTAGGTGTGCTTTACAAATAGTAAAAACAAAACAAACAAACAAAATACTGATTTCTTTTGTTACCTCTTTTTACCCAATATATATGCGGGGGAGACACCTGCAGTCACCCAAAGCCAATACCTCTCCACCCTTTTTATTAACTTAACTCCCCCACCCCTCCACATATACATAGGGTAAAATGGGGCTTTCAAATTTGGTATTTTGGTATTCAAAATTATTTCAGTCTCTATTTTGGTATGATCCCATTTCTCCCTATCTGTACTATAATGCAATAGGTTCGGGTTATAGGTGGCGCTGCCACCGAATAGTTCAAAATAAAAATGACAATCAAGTATTGCTTATGTACCGACTTTCAGAGCCTCAACAAGGCCATTGTGCTGTACAATCACCCACTGCTCAAGATCTATGAACTCATCTTAATGTAGGGCAGGGGAAACTATTTTACTAAACCGGATACGCAAAATGCATACCACCAGGGAAAGCTGCACGGTTTGCAGAACACCAACTGGATTTCACAGAATGTCCTTTGGTCTTTCTTCGGCTGGGTCTGTATTTCACAAGGGATGCATCACCTTCTACACAACGTGGTCAATGTTGTTTATTTTTCAATAGGATTTAGTGGCGTGTAGGAGGTAATATGAAGGGCCACAAGGCAACATTAGACAATGTCCTAGAGCATATCAACCAGGCAGGTTTCAAACTAAGAAAAATATCTAGCGGCCACCATCTCAGGAGACGGCATTACACCAAAACATTCATTTATTTTTTGCTGTGGTTGAAGCTCTTAGTCCAACAAGCAAGGGCTAACTCAATTCTTTCATAGGACTTTCTGAAAATTAATCGAAATACGTCCATAACTTTTCCACAAAGATAAAGCCCATGAGACTATATAAAAAGACGAGGACTTCCAGTGGACTGAGGAAAATCAAGCAGCATTCAACAAAGTTAAACAAGCTATAGAAAACCCACACACTAACAGCATTTTTTATTCAGAGATGTCCACTGTGACTGTAGAGCACATAGGGTCTTGGTGCAACCCTCACTCAAAGAAAAGTGTCCCCTTTGCAGATGGTCACTAATGCATCAAAGACATCTAACTCTTCTGTTATTGAAAAAGAGATGCTGGTGTGATCTTGGGGTAAATATTTCAGGTCTTACTTACCAGCATGGGAGTTCAAACGCCACACGGACCACAAAATGTTATGTTATTAGGACTTTTACTGTGCACCTCTGCCAATTTTCATCGTCTCTGGGCGCTGAGGCGGATCTGAAAAGGAAGGGGGTTGGAAAGGTTAGTGGGGTTGAGAGGGAAAATTGAAGAGATATTTGATGTACTATTGGTAGATTCAGTTCTGAAAAAATGATCCGTGTGTGCTGGTATGATTTGGCAGATTGCCATTTGTGTGTCATATGCAAATATTCCAGTGTGTGTTGGGTGTTGTGGAGAGATTTTGCAGTTTTGGTGTTTTGTTTCCAAAGTTTGTGTTAAGTCATTTATGTAAAGGGTGGTGGATATGCTGAGTGTTAGAAGGTTAGAGTGTTATTAGTAGGGTTGGTTGGGGCTGTTTGGGCTTGTTGTGATGGGTTGGCCCCTTCACTTAGTCTTGTTCCTGGTGTGTTCGAGGTTGACATTTGAGTGGTCCATTCTCGTGGAGTTCTCTTGCATTGGGGTGGGTGGATTATTTGTCACTCTGAGTTTTCTTCTGCTGAGATTGTTAAAGAGCCATGTTTTTGCTAGTTTTTTTCTTTCATCTGCTTCTCACTGGGAGTGAGGTCCTGTTTCTACCCTCCTGGCCATCTGTTGTTCTCCTGCACATGTGGAGTTTGTGCCTGGCTGCTGACCATTCCATTAGGTAGGTGCACTTTCTGTGCATTACTGAACCTCCAGGGGAATTATTTATCCTGAAAAATCGAAATTGGAAAAAAAAGAAAAAAAAAGAAATGTGCATACAATTGCTGGAAAGGACTGTATTATCTGCCATTTTCATCATGCTGCCATTTTTTGAGGTTTTCTTTGTTGTGTAGGCAGGCTGTGGTGAACAACCTCTCCCGTGCTGCACTCCCATTGGTTGCTGAGTGTTTTCTTCCATCCAATCAGGGACTGGCAGGCTTCAGCCGGCCCTCTCAGCAAAGGCCCACTTCTAAAGCCCCTGTCTGCTTCCGGAACGCTAATTGGGGCTCTCCCTGCACCTTAACCACAATGATGCTGCCACCTCACTCCTCTAAGAAATCCGGACTCCTTGACTTTGCCTCCTCCAGAACTATGGGTTAGTTCCCTCCTTATGGACTCACTCCTACCGCCTTTGACTATCACTGTTCTTTCTGCTTGTTACTCCCATGTTGTCATCCTGACGCGCAGTGCTTCCTAAAACCCTTTGCTAACATCCGATTCCAAGATTGAAAAGTCAAATCTTGCTGTTTTTGCTTTGTGCTAAAAAGTCAAATCTTGCTGCCCATTGCGAAATTCTCTGTATTTTGCTTGTATACTGTTTCTTCTCTGTAACTTGCCAGCCCAGTGACCTCACCACTCTCTTTTGTCCCACACCTACCTACCTTACCCCCCCACCCCCAGTATCTCCATCCTCTCCTTGCTTCCACCCCAATGGTGCTTTCTGTTTCTCCTATCTTTTCCAACTGCTTCTCCATTGACTATCCTTCCCTTCTCACTAAGTCTGGTAGGAAGAAGTTCAAAAAGGATATCTTGGCCTCTAACCCTGGTCATCCTATCGCCGACACCTAATCCAATGCTTCCGCCAGACAGACCC
Source organism: Ambystoma mexicanum (assembly GCF_040938575.1). NCBI lineage: Eukaryota > Metazoa > Chordata > Amphibia > Caudata > Ambystomatidae > Ambystoma > Ambystoma mexicanum. The sequence continues at coordinate 1,360,301,673 of NC_090923.1, read as the reverse complement.
TCACAGACATCCTCTTTGTCATTCCTTTGCCAGATCTATGGACTCCTCATATGGTCTCAGTGCTCTGCCCTATCTCTTCCTCTCCCATTAATGGTGGCACTCGCTGGGAGGTTCTCATGGCCTCCTTTGACTCCTCTAAAGTCATCATTAATGTCTACCTAAATGGCACTGTCATGGTCCAAGGCCCACAGACCAATCTCCTCCTCTTTGATAGGCGCTTCCCTCGCCTCATCAATTTCCTCTCATCTCCTGCTATCCCCTCCTCTCCCCCCTTGGCTACCTTGCCCTCTCTCTGCTCCTCCTCCTCTGCCCCTCCTAGGGCTCTTTCTCCTCCGCAGGGCGTACCTCTGATCTGTACTCCTCTCCGGAAGGTCTTTAAGGCTGGCAACCTTCTTCATCTTGCCACTCTCAACTCTCGCTCTGCTGTCAAACACTCCTCTGACATCTGCCACCTCCTTGAAGAACTAGACCTTGATGTCCTTGGTCTTACTGAGACATGGTTCACGGCCAGCTCTGTCACAAGCTTTGACACTATCCTCCCTGATGGCTACAAGATCCTCTCAGCACCCAGATCCTCCCGGTCCGGTGGGGGGTAGCCCTGATCTTTCCTGAGTGGATTCCTGCCTCTATCATTCCCACTCAGACCTACTCCTCTTTTGAATGCCTTGTCTGTAGGCTTTCTCTCTTGTCTACCCATTCTCTTACTGTGGTTACCATCTACCGGCCTCCTGGTCAAATCACCTCATTTCTCTCTGAGTGGGCAGACCTCTCCTCCTCCCTCCTGGCCTCTACCACTCAACTCCTCCTCCTCGGTACCTCAATATACATTTAGACTCTCCTTGCTCCTCCTCTGTACTCTTCTGTGACCTCTGTGACTCCCTCTCCCTGTCCATCCTCCCCTCTGGCCCGACTCACTCTGCAGGGCACACACTCAATGTCTTTATCTCCTCTGACCTCCCCCTCTCCATCCCTCTGACCACTCCTCTCTCCTGCAGTGATCACTCACTCCTCTCCTCTCATCTATCCCTCTCTTTCCCCCAAGCCAAACCTACCCCAACACTGCCACCTACCTTCTCGAACATCCGGCCCATAAAGCGTGTGTCAGTTGAGGCTTTTGCCGCCACTTTCTCTCCCCCCCCTTCACCTCTGGCTGTCTCATATCCTGACAAAGCCCTGTCTCTGCTCTACTCTTCAATTTCTGATACGCTTGATGCTCTTGCCCCTGTCATGAGGATCCGTTTGAAGTCCAAACCCAAGTGCAATTCCTGGTATGACTCTGACCTAGCTACACTTAAACGTAAGTGTAGGGTGGCTGAGAGGAAATGGAGGACTTCCTGTTCATCCTCTGACAAACTGGCCTGTCGCCTGCTACAAAGGCAATACCGACTCTCTGTCCTCACCAAGAAGGGAGTCCACATTCAAGCTAGTGTCTCTGCGGCATCTAACAACTCGGCCGAACTCTTTAAAATCTGCAAGGAGCTGGCCAACCCTGCTGCAGTCTCTACCCCGCCTGTTGCCTCCCAGGCTCTTTGCAATGCCCTTGCCTCTCACTTCATTTAAAAAACCCAGGACATCCTGTCCACCCTCTTCACCCACACCCCTCCTCTCCCCTCCCCTTCTGTGCTTGCTGACCCTCCTTTAGCCACCCCCCCACCATCCTTCTCGTCCTTTCCTCTTTTCTCCCCTAACGAGGTCGCTAGACAAGTCCGATCTATGAAAGCCTCATGAAAACAGGTTAATCCCTGTTCCTCTAAAACCGTCAAGGACCACATTGACACCCTCGCTCCGGCCCTTGCTGATTTTTGCAACCACTCCTTTGCCTCGGGATCCTTCCCCTCCCCTCTGAAGCACTCCTTTGTGCATCCTCTTCTCAAGAAACCCACCGCTGATCCTTCTTGTCCAGCTAACTATCGCCCAATTTCCATTACTCCCTTTCTTGGCAAACTCCTGGAAAAGTTGGCCATCTCTCAGCTTAACCTTCATTCTAATTCTGTTGGCTGTCTCCATGACCACCAGTCTGGCTTCAGAGCTGCCAGAAGCACGGAAACTGCTCTCCTGAACATCCATGAAGATCTGCTCTCCAACCTTGACTCTAACAGTCGCTCTGTCCTCATCCTCCTCGATCTCTCTTCTGCCTTCGACACGGTCAACCATACCATCCTGCTCAACCGTCTCTGTGAAAACCTGGGTATCACTGATCAGGCTCTGGTCTGGCTGACCTCTTCCCTCTCAGATCGACCCTCCCAGGTCCAACTTGGGTCCTTCCTTTCATCTATCTTCCTCTCTACCTGTGGTGTTCCCCAGGGGTCTAACCTCTTCCCTGCTTTTCAACCAATACCTGGCAACTCTCGCCCAATGCATTGCCACTTTCTGCTCAAATTTCCAGTGCTACGCTGACGACACTCAACTCATTTTCAGGCTGCCCTCTGCCACCTCCTCTCCCACTCTCATCTCTGATTGCCTAACTGCCATTCAAGATTGGTGTGCTGTCAATTATCTTTGTCTCAAAGACAGCAATTTGGAGATCCTCCTCAACAGCACACCTTAACCATCCTTTCCCCTCACTCTCTGGCCGGCCTCCCTTGGCCCTCCTCCTACCCCCACCTACGAGGCTAAGAACCTCAGAGTCATCTTTGACTCCACCCTTTCCTTCTCTGCCCACATCTCTGAGGTCTCTAAAAAGTTAAATTTCCGACTGCACCTCCTCAGAGGTACTCTGCCTTTCCTCTCCTTCCCCTAGAAGCTCATGGTATCCCAAGCTCTGGCTCTCTCAAGCTTGGACTATTGTAACAGCCTCTTTCTAAATCTACCTGCCTCTACTCTCCGCCCTCTGCAACTAATCCAGAACAGGACTGCGCGATTTGTCCTTGGCCTCAAGCCCTGGGATCGTATCTCTCCAGCCCTGAAATCTCTCCATTGGCTCCCAGTGGATGCAAGGATTAAATTCAAAACCCTCTGCATTGTCCACAAGGCTTTCTGGGGCCTGGGTCCAAAATACCTTCAGCTATCCCTCCGCAAATACCTCCCCTCTCGAGCTCTTCACTCCTCTACCTCCAACTCCCTCAGGGTCAGTCGTTTTTCAAAGAAACGAGCTGGGGGTAGATCTCTGTCTTCGGCTGGGGCCTCCCTCTGGAACAGCCTCCCTGCCACTCTAAAACTTGAGGAGAACCATCTCTGGTTCCGGAAGCACCTCAAGACCTTCCTCTTTTCTTCTGCCTTCGCTCCCCTTCTCCCCTGCTGATCTGTTCTCTCTTGGTACCATGCATCTGGCCACCCTCTGTCCTCCGGGCCCAGGTACCTGCTCACCCTGCCACCCTGGCTGCACTAAAACTGTTTATTGCCTTTATTATTTATTTATTGTTATTTATCTGTTTCTCCTCTGCTTTGCACTTTCCACTTCTCCCCCTTCCATGCACTCCCCCCCCCCCTCCCATGCACTTGCGCGTTCTCAATGTCACTGGGCCTAGTAAGATCGCTGTTTTGTTCTCCCCTGTTCCCCTCCCTTGCCTTGTCGTGCTCTGAAACACTTGTGTACGAGCGCGATAGAAATAAAATATCATGTCATATCATAGTTTCCTGAACTTGCGGTAATCCTATATTGTTCGCATTTCCTTTAGAAGTGAGTTCCAAAGTTTCACCGCTATGCCGGAAAAGGCTGATCCGCCTAATGTTTGTTTTGAGTATTGTTTGTGGTTGAGGTGGATGTTATTACTGGATCTTAGTGTTTGTGTTGGTTTGTAGATGGTGATTTGCTCCTGTATGCATTCCACTCATTGGCCGTGCATCGTTCTGTGTGCTATGCAGAGCGTTTTGAAGGGAACACCACAGTGAAGGGATGTGGTAGTCTTGAACAATGTATATGTGAGAGTGGGACTTGATAATGGCTCAGAATGAAGACATGTTTTGGGACATGATGAGAGTAGAGGTTTATTGTGAGTTATATGGAAATATTGCAGATCGCAGTTCTCTCTTAGCAGTTGTTTGTGTAGACCACAGCGTCTTTGGTTTATGGTGATGAACTTTGCTTGGCCTGGGGAGCTGGGTGACTGGGTCAAGGAAGGGGGAAGGAACGGGCTGCCTTTGGGCAGATGTTGATAACATCAAATGGTCACTTAAGACAAGGACGAAATTAAGTGCTGTTAGGGTGTGGGTTTATGACTAGATGGGTTTGTGGATACACAGAATAATCTTCCTGGGAGGACAGAGTTGTTAAGTCTGGCCAAATGGGTCCAATTGGGGTTAGTTAATAAAACACATAGACGGGGTGCTGGAGGGCTGAGTTTGCCAGTGTTTTGTGGGTTTTGTTTGGACTCACAGGAAGATAAGCAGGATTTTGCTTGGCGGCTGTATTATCTGAGATAGTAGTCACAAATAAGCTGACGTGAAGGACTGTAGAAGGAATAATATGGGACACCAGCACATCTGGGACGATAAGATGTTTATTGCTTGATCAAAAGAATGTTCTTTTGTTTCTCTACCTCCTCCTGTTTTGAAGAATTCTGACAAAAGCCTTGCACACCACATGGGACAAGTTAACTGCTCTCAGTTTATAAACTGATTATGTTTCAGGATGTCAGAGACCACGTGAAAAGGGAATTATGCTTAGTAACATGTATCCAATGAGATTAGAGAATTTAAGATTTACTTAGATTTTATGTATGGGGTTAGCCAATGGGGATCATTGGATGACATTGTAACTAGAATGTGTAATTATGTAAATCATGTAATTCTGTGTATAAAAGCTGTAAGTGTTTTGAGTCTGGCAAGGAATTGTTAGTTTTCAACTTCATGAAGCTGACTAACCCCTTCCGGCCGTGTTCATTAAACTAATTGTTTTCTGACAAAGTGCGTTCACTCTCCTTGGAGGTGTTTTTCATATTGGATTTTGGAGTTACCCATCCACATATGGTGACCTTGATGCAATCTCCAGGCCCTCCAAGGAGGTTTCCTTACAGCACACTCTGCTGTGGTGCCTTTCTGCAGTAATCAGTTTCCTTGCACATCAAAAATGGCCTGCAGGCACAATGTTGAGTAAAGACCTGCCTGTTCGCTGAAGCAAGGTGATGTGGTCCAGTTGTGCAGGTCATTTGAAGGGATGCAGCTTCAGAGATCTTCAGAGGACGCATAAATTATGTAAGTGCACTTGGTGAGAAAACTGGCGGGGAAGAGAGAAACGTTATTATATGTGATTATGGGAATTTGTGAGGTTGAATGGAGTGAGAGAGGCAAATTGTGAATTGTTATACGGTGTCAGTCCTTTTTTCCATTTTTTATTTCGTTTATTATTTTGGGTAGTCAGAGTAGTGAAAAGAGATCTTCTCAAAGTCGGGGAAAGACAGCATTGTAGTATAAAGCGCTGTACTAATCATAAAGAAGAAAGAGAGCTGCCCGTAGAGTGAGGAGGCATGGTGTTGTAGTACAAAACATTGTAATCTTTTTGTACTCAAAGTGAAGGAGACATATTGTTGAGGAATCTTGGTATTTTTAAAAAAATTATTTTACATTATGTTGTCTTATGTGTGAACGTGTTTATATGGATTCGATTTGAGGACAGTGATTGTGGGGTGAGTGAGAATGAGGTGAGTGATTAGTGAAAGATCCAAGGAATTGGGGGAAAGAATTGGCTTTTGTGTTGTAATTTTTTGTATAACACTGGATTGGCTCAGTGTTTAGGTATTTGGTTTGGGGTATTTGTTAGAAAAATGTTGTTTTGGAGTTTGAAGACTCCTCCGGATCATATGTGTCAGTTGCTTCCAAGATACAAGGAACATATACTGAAGTATCACAGAGAGTGGTTACAGGAGACTAAGGGTAGAATGTTCAAATCTTGGCCCGAAGAGGGTACGCATGATAAGGGTATATTGGAAAACATGTATGCTTTCTTATCTACAAGGTATAAGGGACAGAAATTGGGAAAAAGGCAGAGTATACTAGAATTATGGCAGTTGTTCGAGGAGGCAGGGAAGCCCCCAGAGAGAAGGTTGGGGGAGTAGGGTGGGTGCTTGAAACGTCAAAGATCCCTACCGCCCTGCCACCTTATGTGTGTTTTCCTTTATTGCCCGGTGCAGGATATACTAATCCCCAGTTTGAGCCTCCATCATCTCAATCCTCCACCCCAGCAGTTGTAAGGCAGAAACAGACAACACCTCTAACTGCTAGGTTAGCAGAACGGTTAAGAACGGAAGTAGAAGATAGAATAACACCTCCAATGGCCAGGATAGAGGAACAATTGAGAATGGAGATAGGCAATCAAGCATGCAGAAGTCTAAAGGAAGCTCTGCAGCAGGCCGAGGAAGAGTTGGCACAAGTAAAGCAGCGAAGAACATAGGAGCAGGAAGAAGATAACAAGCAAGTAGCAGAGACAGGGTTGGATCAGTGGAAGTTGGGGCAGTTTCTTTTTTAAAGTAGACGGTGCGGTCATCAAAGAAATCATAGGAGAGGTGTTACTTTGGAAGCAGAACTTGAATTGCCAGCAAGAGAACCGGTGCACCATGGTAGCGTAGACTACAATTGTTAGGAAATCCCAGCGTTCATACTGGAAAACATGGAAACTACACCATCCTTACTATCTGCAACAGAAACCAAGATGGCGCCTATTTGGTTCCGTTTATCCCACTTCTAAGAGCGGGTCTAGTTTATCCCAAGATGGCGACCTCCTCACGCCAAACGCTATATCTGTATTGTAATGATACAGGTAGGCGCGTCGCTACTCACTCCACACCCTGTGTAGCAACTTAGCAGCTTTCGCTCCTGTGTTATTGCAAACTTCCATCTCCAGTCTCCAGACTTCGGTTTACCTTTTACTTTCCCACCATTATATCCTCCTTTCTTTTTTTCCTTCCCGTGGCTGTTTCCTTCCACAGCCGCGCCCTCCTCCTCCCTCCTTCCTCTGTGGGCGCTTTGGCCCTGCTGTGCTTCCGTTGCTCACCCGCTCTGGGCTCCTCAGCCCCATTGAGCTTTCTGTTACACAGCCTCTGCACTGGGCTTCGTGCAGCCCCACTGTGTAACTTGTCCAGGCATGTATTACAACTTCGCTCCGGGTGCCGTTCTGCCCCGTTGAGCGTCCTGATTACTTACCATCTCCCGGATTCCTTTCCTGAAGATAATTCCTGTACCGTACTTCTACTTTACCGAGACTCGGCTACAAGCCCCTTTGTGTCACGATTACTGGCAGCTGGAATCTTCTGCTCACAGCACAAGATCAAAGGACTGTTAACAAGAATCCTTCCCTTACCTGCACATCTTCATTGGAGGAATCCAGATACATCATCGGGTTTTATTCCCCGGAGGGTTTCCCGAGGGTGTCGCCCACGAGGCGCTTGGAGCCCATTCTCTGGTCTCTTCAGCACCTTCTGGGAGGCATACCACAACTTCAGTACCACAGGAACGAACCAAGAAGCCAAAGGAAAAAGAACACCAGTTCTGTGAGTACCATCTTTATCTCTATTATTGAGAGTCTAAGAGATAGCAACGCCATGGATCAACAAGTCCAGCAACTGATAACCGCGGTCCATTCTCTCAATACCGAAGTACAGACGCTGAGAAATGAAAATAATGTGTTACGCCAAATGGTTGCCTCACGGAATGAACTTCCCCCTGGGCCCTTACCGATGGGAAAGTTTGATGGTAATCCGAAGAGAGTAAAAGAATACTTGGACTCATGTACGGTACAATTTACCCTGAAACCATCTACTTTCCCACTGATAGAGCCAAAGTTAGCTACATGGTTTGAAACTTGTCCAGCAACGCATTGGCTTGGGCAACTCCCCTTGTTACCACCAATAATCAATTGATGGATTCAGCGGAAGGATTCATTAATAGCGTTCAGGCCATGTTTGGCCAGAAAGAACTGGTGTTTACGGCTCAAAAACAAATCCTAGATTTAAAACAAGGCAACACTGACTTACTCTCATTCATTACTCAATTTAAACAACTCGCCTTAGGAACAGCCTGGTCAGACGATGCTCTCATCACAGTCTTTAGAAGAAATGTGTGTGAAGAACTGAAGGATGAGATATCTCGGGTAGCTCGACCCCAGAATCTGGCAGAAATGATTTCCCTAGTACTCCAAATGGATTATCGTATACAAGAAAGAAACTCCGAATGCCACAAGAATTGGAATAAACCTCCAGCCTTCCTTTAGCATAATGATTCCACAAAACCCCCCACCACACGCGAACAAGGTGAACCTATGCAACTAGGAACTGCCCGAGGACCTTTAACTCCTGAAGAGAGACTCAGAAGGAAGACATTGGGACTATGTATGTATTGCGGATCTCATAAGCACATACTATACGATTGCACCTTGGTACCTCCCCGACGTTCGGGAAATGTCTCCACCCGTCCACGAAGGGAACTATGAACGGGTATTGCAAAAGTTCCCTGGACTGCCTTCCTACCTCCCAGAGAATGGTGGTGTTACCAATCACTTTACAGTTTCAGGATACCACATTAAACAAAGTCCCAGTCCTTATTGATTGTGGAGCCGCAGGACTGTTCATTGATTCTGAATGGGCCAAACGAAATCAAATCAAAAGGGTGACCAAATCTGTTGCGATCCCAGTTTAAGGAGTTGATGGGACCCCCCTAAGCTCGGGACTCATATTAGAAAACACTATGGAACTAACTATGAGAATCTCATCACACCAAGAACAGATTGTGTTCAATTTGATAAAGGTGGCCCATTATCCTGTGATTCTAGGATTACCCTGGTTGGTAAAACACAACCCCTACATTAACTGGATGGCAGGCACATTGTTTCTGGGCTCCGAAGGATGCCTGTCAAACTGTTTATCCAAGGGTGCCATCGGCTTATTCACCACTCCTCAAGAAAAATGTGAATCCCAACCACAATCTGTCTCCAATTTCAATCTATTGCGGGAATGTTATCAAGAATTTCATAAAGTCTTCTCTAATGAAGAATTCAAAGAACTCCCACCACATCGCAGTGACGACTGTGCAATTGAACTCTTACCCGACACACAAGTACCTTTTGGTAGAATGTATACGCTCTCAGGACCAGAGAAAGAGGCCTTGAAGGAGTATCTACAAACCAATCTTCGTCATGGCTTGATTACTGAGTCCAAAAGTCCTGCTGGGGCTTCTTTATTTTTTATTCCTAAAAAAATATTGTAAGGAGTTACGACCTTGTATAGATTATAGGGGACTAAATCAAGTGACTCGCAAGGACAAATACCCCTTACCGCTGATCCAAGACATTTTGGAAGCAGTCAGAGGAGCATCCATATTCACTAAATTGGACGTGCGAGGAGCATACCACCTTATTAGAATAAAACAAGGGGATGAGTGGAAGACTGCATTCCGCTCACCCTTTGGAAATTATGAGTATAGGGTGATGCCTTTCGGGTTAGCCAATGCCCCTTCGGTTTTTCAAAGATTTGTTGATCATCTCTTCTCTGATTTGCTCCTGCACTCCCTCATAGTCTATTTAGATGACATTCTTATTTATTCAAGAACCCAGACAGAACATGTTCAACACGTGTCGGAAGTCCTCAGGAGATTACAAACTAATCACTTGTATGCCAAACTCAAGAAATGTTCATTCCACCAGTCCACCATGCCTTATCTAGGATATATCCTTTCTGTTGACGGAGCAGCAATGGACCCTAGAAAAGTCAAAGCCATACTACTATGGAAAAGACCGCAGAGCAGTAAGGATATCCAGAGATTTCTAGGGTTTTCCAATTTTTATAGGAAGTTTATTCCAAGGTTTTCCCTGGTTATCAAACCTTTGACCTCCCTTCTCAAAAAGGGAATTCGGTTCCATTGGACCGATGAAGCTCAACAAGCCCTTGACTTCTTAAAAAACGCCTTTTCTTCTGCTCCCATTTTGAGACTTCCAGATCAATCACAACCTTTTATATTGGAAACAGATGCCTCATCTACAGCCATTGGTGGGGTACTCAAACAGAAATCTCCCAGAGGCCTAGAACATCCTATTGCATACATGTCCAAAACACTTACACTCCCTGAGTGTAATTATACGGTGTTGGAAAAGGAACTACTGGCGGTAAAGAGATCATGCCAAGAATGGAGACACTTCTTCTAGGGGCAAAACATCCTATTCTTATCAGGACAGACCACCGGAATCTGAGATCTTTACAGAATTTCAAGTGCCAGAATAGTCGGCAAGCCCGTTGGGCGTATTTCTTTTCCTCTTACGATATGATTGTTACATACATTCCAGGAACAAGCAACCATATAGATGATGCCCTGTCTCGCAGTTCCGGTGAAGTGGACATTCCAACCAAAACAGAAAGGATGTTTCCCCAAACGCCTTTTATTTACTTTGTGTCATCCTTATTACAAGAAGTACAAAAACAAAGCAAAGATGTTTCTCCACAAGATATGAGACATTATAACTTGACACAGGAAGAAGGCTTATACTACTTCCATGAGCAATTGTTTGTTCCAAATCATGACCTCAGGATGAAAGTCCTACACCTTTGCCATGATCACAAAATGGCAGGACACAGAGGCATTTCTACCACACAAGAACTAATTACTCGTTATTTCTGGTGGCCTGAAGTATGGAAGGATGTTAAAGAAAATGTTGCCTCCTGCATCACTTGTCTTCAATCTAAGAACCCCAGAAGACTACCCATGGGAAAACTCATCCAACCAATGCTACCTACTCAACCATGGGAAAGGATTTCAACGGATTTTATAGTTGAACTCCCTCCATCCTCCCATCACAACACCATCATGGTAACCGTTGATTCTTTGACAAAGTTATCCCATTTCATACCTATGGCTAAATTACCTTCTGCTGCTCAAATGGTTCAATACTTTTTACATACCATTTTCCGTCTACACGGACTACCAAAAAGTATTTTGTCCGACAGAGGACCACAATATATATCCGCTTTCTGGAAGAACTTGTGCCAGCCATTGGAAATACAACGCAGCCTAACTTCCGGTTACCATCCCCAATCAAACGGCCAGACTGAAAGGCTTAATCAGTCATTAGAACAATACCTCTGATGTTTCATATCAGCCTCACAAGATAACTGGAGTTCACTACTACCTTATGCGGAATTTGCATATAAAAACGCCCATCATTCTGCCATGCAAATGTCCCCTTTCTACTGCTCCTTTGGATTCCATCCCTCTGTCTTTCCAACCACAGTGCCATCTTCTACCAAGATCCCTTCAGTGGATGCTCTGGTTGCTGACCTACAAACTGCACACTCAACAGCCCTTTCGTCTCTTATGGAGGCCAGAGCTAAAGCCAAACAACAAGCAGACAAGAAACGGTTGCAGGAATCCAGTTATCAAGCAGGAGATCTGGTTTGGCTAGCCTCAAAATATCTTCCTAAACATTTAATACCTTCAAAACCTTCCCCTCGCTATTTTGGTCCATTTGCTGTTCTCAAGAACATTGGAAAGGTAGCTTATCGCATCCAATTACCCCAAACCTGGAACAGAATTCATAACGTTTTTCATGTTTCACAACTTAAGAGTCATGTTCCTGACAAGTTCAACAGAAAACAAAATGCCCTTCCTCCACCTATACTCACTCCTGCAGGACCTGAATTTCAAGTTGCGGCCATCTGTGATTCCAGATGTCATCGAGGAACACTACAGTACCTTATTGATTGGAAGGGCTATGGACCTGCTGATCGCTCTTGGGAACCCGCCTCTCAGATACATGCTCCTGCGTTGGTCCAAAGATTCCATCGCACACACCCCTGGAAACCTGGACCAACGGCCCCGCGGGGGGGGCATACTGTTAGGAAATCCCAGCGTTCATACTGGAAAACATGGAAACTACACCATCCTTACTATCTGCAACAGAAACCAAGATGGTGCCTATTTGGTTCCGTTTATCCCACTTCTAAGAGCGGGTCTAGTTTATCCCAAGATGGCGACCTCCTCACGCCAAACGCTATATCTGTATTGTAATGATCCAGGTAGGTGCGTCGCTACTCGCTCCACACCTTGTGTAGCAACTTAGCAGCTTTCGCTCCTGCGTTATTGCAAACTTCCATCTCCAGCCTCCAGACTTCAGTCTACCTTTTACTTTCCCTCCGTTATATACTCCTTTCCTTTTTTCCTTCCCGTGGCTTTTTCCTTCCACAGCCGCACCCTCATCCTCCCTCCTTCCTCTGCGGGCGCTTCGGCCCCGCTGTGCTTCCGTTGCTCACCCGCTCTGGGCTCCTCAGCCCCGTTGAGCTTTCTGTTACACTGCCTCCGCACTGGGCTTCGTGCAGCCCCACTGTGTAACTTGTCCGAGCACGTATTACAACTTCGCTCCGGGTGCCGTTCTGCCCCGTTGAGCGTCCTGATTACTTACCATCTCCCGGATTCCTTTCCTGAAGATAATTCCTGTACCATACTTCTACTTTCCCGAGACTCGGCTACGAGCCCCTTTGTGTCACGACTACTGGCAGCATGACTCTTCTGCTCATGGCACAAGATCAAAGGACTGTTAACAAGAATCCTTCCCTTACCTGCACGTCTTCATTGGAGGAATCCAGATACATCATCGGGTTTTATTCCCCGGAGGGTTTCCTGAGGGTGTCGCCCATGAGGCGCTTGGAGCCCATTCTCTGGTCTCTTCAGCGCCTTCTGCGAGGCATACCACAACTTCAGTACCACAGGAACGAACCAAGAAGCCAAAGGTAAAAGACCACCAGTTCTGTGAGTACCATCTTTATCTCTATTATTGAGAGTCTAAGAACAATTTGGTGTGCTTCGAAAGGGTAAGGAATGTACTAGAGGTAAACAAAGAGGAAGATTTGGAATCGGATGAAGAGAAAGGAGTATCACCAGAAACAGCCGTTAGGGAAATCACACCATGGGATCTTAGGACATGCCGAGGTGGTCGTGTAGCATTAATGAAGTGTAAGAGCAGAACAGGAAACACCCACAACAAGAGTAAAAGGGATTTGATTCCCGTTACTTCAGAAGGTGTTTGGAAGAGCGCATTATTTCCCATGGTCACACATCGACCAGAATGATCTAATGAAATTGCTACCCTTGCTCACTGCAGGGGCAGGGAAGTGGATTCACGCATTAGAAAAACAAACAGCAGGTGTTGTGTTGGCCATTAGGGATATGAAAAATGTGTTTACTGCTCTTAATGGAGAATGAGCAGATGACATTTCCCTATACACCGGATATTAATTCAATTATGGGTAAGAAAATTAGGGTGGGTGATGATCCTGCTGCATGCATACAGCAGATTCAGGAGATGTGGAGAGTGGAGACAGGGGAGGCATGGGATAAAAATGTGGCCATATTTTATCATATCCTAAAGAAGGGTCTTCCCAAGGAAGTGCACCATGATTTGGATAAAGTCGTAGGGATAGAAGTGAAGGGTTGGTCAGAAATTCAAGCACATTTAGTGCATCATTGTAAAAGGAGGAAGGAGAAGGAAAAGGAAGCAGCAGGGCAGGCACACAGAGCCAAAGTGAAGCCAGTTCAAAACAAACTTGCTGAAATAAGATTAAAAGGGGCAATGATCACAAGCCCCACGGAAGGACAGCAGGGACAACAGGGACAATTGAAATCGAGTTTGGCACAAGGATTGATGTATGAGTATACTCTCGATCAGAGTGAAATGGGAGGTTTTCCGGGGGGCAGAGGAGGCTTCCCGAGAGGCAGAGGAGGTGCATTTGGTGGATTTGGAGGTATGAGGCCTAGGTTCGGTGGGCAGATGGGAGGCCAGTTTGGAGTACCATATGGAGTCCACTGTTGGTCCTGTGGGAGGATGGGACATGTGTCACAAGACTGTAGAATTAGGCCATCATATTTTCATGACCCATGTGTTAATCCCAATGGACCAGCAAGTAGGTTTGTGGGTTATCCCTTGCAAAAGATGCAACCGCCGACCGTGCCATATGCCTCAGGTTCTGTACAGCCACAGCAAGCATGGTTTAGGATAGAACCCAGTGCCTGAGGCTGCACAGACCTATGTGCCACAGTGTGCCAGCACAGGCACCGGTACAGCCATGGGATAGGAATCCTTTGCTTGAGGGTACAGTCACACAATATACTGGAGCATGCATTTTGGGAGGAAGCACTTACCCACTCCTGGGTACGAGCACATACCCTAACTAGGATAGCCCACAGAGAGCTCTGACGTGTCCAGTCATGTCTGTTACTGTAGATCAGGAAGAATAACCCAAGTTAGGTGTGATGATAGGTGACCAAATGGGAGGATAGCTCAGGGGCAACATGCTCACCTTGGAAGCAGTACGACACGGAGCAACACAGGTTCGATCCCCCTGTCCGTGCTTAGAAACCTCTGGGTATTAAGCATGTTATAAATAACCAATTACAATTTTCATTCATGGCCGATACAGGGGCAACTAAATCTTGCATCAAGGGAGGTCATTTTCCCATCAGGAAAAATAATTGACACAGAGGGATTCTCTGGGGCTATCCTGTCGGTTCCCTACACAAAGGAATTGCCTATTAAGGTAGGTACACAGGATATATCAGCTCCTTTGTTGTATTGCACAGCTACCCCAGTGAATCTTTTGGGCAGGGATATTTTGAGCAAGTTGAATATGACAATTATGTTCACAGAACAAGGTATAGTGTGCTCAACTCCAGGTTTGTACCTTGAGAGAACTATGGTGCTTTTATGATCGTGCTACACAGTGACAGCGCAATAAGGAGGGTGCCTGTACATTCAGATTTGTTTCTCTATTTGTTGCTGTACAAATAAATAAAATACAAATACAAATATGGAGTTATGGTTGTGTTAGGATGGGTACACAGGATTAGAGGAAGAGCATTTGAATAACAGCAGAATTTCTCCCCACTGTTCCCCAAGAGATAATGCCAGATACTGTTGTTTCCATACTTTTAGATACTGTCACAAGAGGGTGACCTCCATCTCTGAAGGGAACTGGAGGACAACTAATATACACCCAGAAAAGTATTCCAATCAGGAATTATTTGGAGCCCATGGCGGCTTATTTAATACACTGGGCATAAGCCAAATAAACCAAAAGGTTTAGGCAACTCTGCAAATGAGAACCACTTAGTTATTCTCCACATGCACATAGACAAAACAGCTTTATTGTAAAATGGTGTTGTCACAGACAAATATTGAACAACACATTTCAATGTGAAAAAAAACCAGATGATTTTCATAAACACAATGAATGGACAAATATGCAACAAACCAAAAAACAAAAAACATCCAAATAATGTGTTTGAAATGGCCAGAAACCACAAATGGTTTCAGTAGACCCCCCCCTTCACATTGTTTATTTTTGGAAAACATCAAGGGTCTACGTACAAAAAGAATGCTCAAACATCCCATTGCATTTAGCAATTTCAATGCATATTTTGCAATCTCTTACATAGGGCACATTTTGTACATTTTGCTGGTAGACAATTACATGCCGCCTTCGTCAGGACCAAGTAGTATACGACTCTGTAGATGCACAAACACAAGATCACAAAGGAAATAATCAATTGCTAAAAGAGTTGCGTCAATCACTGGTGGTAATAATCACCAGACACCTGTAGCTGTGAACATTATCACCAAGCTTAAAATAAGTGCTCTAGAAACCTCACCCTAAGAACAAATCATCTCAAGAGGTACAGACACCAATGCCCATAAGGTGGCAGGTCTACAATTGCAATCAGGACCTGACAACCGTGGGCTGCATAATGTATAATTAAGCCAGCATAAGGCACTCACCAGAGTTAGAAAGAAAAGGTCTGGGGACATGAGGAAAGCTACATTTGCTCGCCAGCTATCAGTGCCTGCACTGCAAAATACAGTGCGCTTCAATGTGGTCCCTGCCTGGACCTAACTAAGTAAAACAGAAAAAATGCTTATTTATGGAGGTAGAACACAGAGGGGAGCCATAAAGAACCAAGAAGTAAAAAGCAATTACCCCAAGAGGGGTCAGAACTTGTATACATCCCAAGGCAAGGTAAAGAGCACAGTTATGAATTAGCGGGTGAGAAGGGACTTTGCAATACATGCGGTCAGACGCTGGAAAAACACATGAGACAACAAACGAAAACCAGAAACACTGGTTAATAAGATATGAGCAAGGTATATAAGGCACCATGAATAGTGCTAGTAGAGCCATATAAATTAGGTGAAGTGAAGCATGCACGTACCTGCCGTCATTTGGGAAATACACAACAGTGCAGCAAGGGTCACTATCCAGACCAGCCAAGGAGACCATATGGACCCATAGCTTCCTGCAAGAAAATATGGGAAGCTTGGGGGATTCAGGGCATAACCAGAAGTGAGAAAAGGCAGTAGAACTGACTGAATGGGGAGCAAACACCCGCTCAAGATCTCTGTTCCCCTATGAGTCAGAGAAGGCGTTGCACACCGCGGTGAAACAGACGAGCAACTATCTTCTAGTGAGCACAAAGCTCCTAAAAGGAAGTGATCACGTCACCAAGATCACATGGCATAATAAGCTGGAGCACCAGCTCACTCGGCGCAATGTTGGAATGGAGAGAACAAGTTGAAGAAACATGGGGAGCACAGCTAGGAGCCTGGCAAGTATGAATAGAAGGCGCAGAGGTCAGGATTGTCAAGCACGTGAAAACACCACAGCAGACAAGGGCTGTATACAAGAAAATTATGTATGTGTATAGCAGGAGGGTGTCATTGAGTCCTCGATTCAGTGTATTAAGGAAATGGATCCAGCAAGTCCCTTTTATAGCCAATGCTTGCGATGTGTTCGGGGCATTCTTGACAGTGTCCAGCACCCACCAAGACAACTCATCCACTGAGCGTCTAAATACTGCAGAGTGGACTACCATAGGTGCTGCTTGCAGCAAATTTGTGATCTGTGCTCAGTAATGTGGGCATGTTCTGGCTTGGTTGTTTGCCCCACAAATCTAAGTCCACATGGGGCATTCTATGTGGTAGATGACATATGACGTCTTGCAATTAACATGGTTCCTGAGGTGCCATTGCATACTGACTCTGTAGAATGACTTCAGTCTTTTGGAGAACTTACAGACTGAGCAATTCCAACTTACAGACTGAGCAATTCCCACATAGAAAATGTTCCGCAAGCGGTCGTAGGTCCCAGCATGTACCTGTAGCCCTGGTTTCCTTAAACTTAGAGTGCACCAAGTGATTGTTCAAATTTGCTGGGTGTTTAAGGGCATTGCTACGTCAGGGATATTCAATTGAATCAGAGGCTAACATGTTTTATATGATTTCTAATGGCAAAGGTGTGGGTGCTATATGTGAGGGCATAAACCAACTTTTCTTGGTGATTCTCTGTTTTAGGGGCAAAACGGGTATCCCTCAGTGAAAATATAGCTCTCTGAAGAGAGTGTGAAACTAATTTCTTCGGATATCCCCTCGCCTTCAGGCTCTCTGCAGGGTTGTGAGCATGGAGCTGATAGTCTGATGTGAGGGTGCAGCTCTGCCGAAGTCATAAAAATTGACCATACGGCAGATTTTCCTTTGTACTTCTCGGATGGAAGCTGCAAAGTGTAGTAGGGTATTCCTATCTGCTACTTTCTGGTACAGGGAACACCCAAGGGTATCTTTATGATTCTTAATAAGGAGATCCAAAAAGCTGATCTTATTTTTACGAGTGCTCATGGTGAACTGAATGCTCGCATTACACTGGTTAAGCCAAGTGAGACAATCCTTGAGAATATCTAATGGTCCATACCGCACAAAGATGTTATCATCAATATAGCGATGCCATGAAGAGATTGTTGGGAGGAAGTGATTAGTCCCAAACAGTACATGTCGATCTTCAAAATCTGACATTAATAAAATTGCTCAGCTAGGTGCGAATGTAGCACCCATACCCGTATCACTTGTCTCCATGAAGAATTGGTCATACAACTTAATGAAGGGCGATGGAGAGTAGTTCAAGAATTAATTTGCCGGCGACTCGTTGTTGGAAATTTGTGCGCACAAGGAATTCTCAAGCACTTTGGATTGCCTTTTTCCTGAGGAATACACTAGTAACTGTCTGTATGTCCATTGTGACAAGGACCTCATGCACTGGGTCAAATGACCTCCCCTCAAACAGTTGGATAACCGAGGAAGTATCTTTAAGGTAGGTGACAGTGCGTTGACTCAGAAGCTGAAGAATGACATGTATAAAAATACAGATGGGCTAGAGAATAGATCCACAGCCTGGTGGTCGGTGTGTATCTTTGGGTATCTTGGGTATCACATACAACTCCTCCTGAGAGATTCAGTCTCTCTATACAGCATATGATATGGTATCTAAAATGTCTGGTTTGATATCAACAGAGGGGTCCCTATGTAACTTCATATAGCTATCTGTGTTGTGCCCCATGGTCGCTAATAGACCACATTTGATCTGTGTTGTGCCCCTTGGTCGCTAATAGACCACATTTGATTTGTGTGGTGCCTTAGCTGTAGTTAATACTGTACTTTACTACTGTAGTGCCTACCTAGTGTCTACACATACGTTAATTGAGTACACAAACTATTCTTGTTAATAACCTATGAACCTCATTGCTCCCATCTTTAGAGCCAAGTCACCCACAATGGCCACATTTAGAGGCGTCACTCTAACTATGGCTACCCTCCTCCCGTTGCTCCAGAATATCTCACCTCAGAACCGCGCCCACACAACCCCACCACTTTACCCAGATACACTATCGCCAACAGAATGGATAAACAAATTTGCACGCCCACCCTCACCCTGCTTACCCTGTCCCACACCCCTTAGAAATACTAGAATAGGTTCTCACCTTGTTGCACCTACTACCACACTCTTCAACATAGCCCCACCGACCATGATTAGAAACGATAGACTCAGCTATCGCACTAATCTTGATACAAAACTCACCAGAATGCTCGCCAATCAGACTAAGAACCCCAAGCAGCCTACCTCACTTACTGACCTCCCACCGAGTCACAACCCACCAATACCTCACTCGCCACCACACACGAAAGCCAACCCTCCACAGACCTCTATCAAGGGAGCTCTCATCAACGCTCGTTCATTGGTAGCCCACGCTACTGATGTCGCCGACATTATCTCCAATAACCACCTAGACTTTATCGCTATCACAGAGACATAGCTCCACCCAGCAGCCGATCCCACAATAGCTCTAGCCATTCCGGACAACTACAACATCTTCCGTGCTGACAGAAAAAATGGAATAGGAGGAGGAATAGCAATTATTGCGAAATCCGCCCTAAACATTAGAGAAGTAACCAGCACAACCCTACCTTCAGCCGAACTTTTATCCATTAAACTCCCATTATCTGACACACAAACCATCCTGCTCCATATTATATACAGACCCCCAGGCCCCCCTCCACCTTTGAAGAGGACATCTCTCTCCTACTCACTACCAATTTGAAACTGAAATCCCAAATCATCATTCTGGGAGATTTCAACTTGGGACTCAATGACCCCATTGACAACCAGGCTACTTCCCTTAACGACACGATTACTCATCTAGGCTTCACCCAACACATTAATCAACCTACACATACAAAAGGAAGATCCTTGGATTGGCTTGCAGATGCCAATTGCAACCTCTCACTGACTGACATCACTCCCTGCGCTTGGACTGACCATCACCTTATTACCTTCTCTTTACCTAGATCCTCACCATCTACGACACGACCCACTAAGTTACCTCAAATAATCTCCAGAAATAACCGCAACATCACTATAGGGAACCTCAAACCTCTTCTCGCGCCCATCAGTAAAGCTAACCTACCCACGCAAAATAACAACCCAGCAGCCATAGTAGACCTATAAAACAATACCATAGAACTAGCCCTCAACCAGATAGCTCCTCTCAAACAACGAAAAGCCAAACCTATTGCCCACTCCAACAAATGGTTCTCAGCAGAATTAAAAGCTCTCCGCAATATTAAAAGAACTGCAGAAACTAGCTGGAGAAAAGCCCCTTCTCTCTCCACTAAAGACAAATTGGCTTCAGCTGCCTCCACCTACAAATCCGCCATCTTAAATGCTAAAAAAGAGATCTATAACTTGAGAATACAAAATGCCAAATCTGGCACTAAAGAACCTTTCTCTATACTAAGAGAACTTGAATCACCACTGCCTCCTACAGAGGACTGCATCAAAGACAAGGCCTGGTGTAACAATATCCAGATCGCCCTCGCTAACAAAATGAAGCTCCTACAAACTAAGATAGAAGCAAAAAAAGCTAGCCTTGCCTCCAAGCAGAACCCCAGCAGCAAAATTAACCACACCACCCCTAATTGCCCCTCCTTCCACTTCTCATCAGTCACAGAAGAGGAAGTAATCAAGATAATCGCCTGTCTCAAACCATCCAACTGCAAAGGTGACATTTGTCCCGCATCTGTCATCAAAGATGGTGCTAATGAGTTAGCTCCTCTCATCACCTCTCTAATCAACTCCTCTTTCAAAAACTCAGCGGTCCCCAACAACCTTAACGAAGCGTGGGTCCTACCCCTGCTCAAAAAACCTAACCTAGATCCCAACATCCCCACAAACTACAGGCCCATCACCACAGTCCCATTTCTTCTCAAAATTCTGGACAGGGTAGCCTATCTCCAAATACAACAACATTTGGAAGAAAACAACCTCCTAGGAATGCGACAATCCGGCTTTAGACCAAGGCACGGGACTGAAACTGCCCTCTTGGATCTAAAAATCCAAACGGATGACGCCAAAGACAAGGGCAAACTCGCCATCTTGCTCTTGTTGGATCTCTCTGCTGTCTTTGATCTGGTTGACCACCAGATCCTCCCTCAACACCTCTCCCCGGCTGCTGCATTCTCTCAGAATGCCACGAAGTGGATCCAGTCATTTCTATCTGACAGGTCGACTAGTGTCTTCGCCCCCACGGCAGCTGCGGGCCCTATCCCAATCACATGTGGAGTGCCCCAAGGCTCTTGCATTTCTTCCACACTTTACAACATCTTCACGAAGCTCCGATTTGACCGTCTTGACGATCTGGGTGTCAGCTATACTAATTATGCAGATGACACGCAGGTCCTCATCACGCTCACTGGTAGCTATGAAGAAGATGTTGCAAAGCTTAATGATATCTACTTAGAAATCCAAGCCTGGATGGCTACACACAGTCGTTGCCTAAACGACGATAAGACAGAATTGCTTATCGTAGGCTCCCAGGCTCGCCTCAACAAACTGGACCAAAGGTACCAATCCTTTACCATTGATGGCAACATCATAAAAGTATCCAAAGAGGTCAAAACACTAGGTGCATACCTCGACTCTACCCTGTCACTAAAGAAACAAATAAATTCTACCATCTCAACTACCTCATACACCAATAAATTGATCAATGCCTGCAGGCCTTCTCTCTCCACCTCTAGTTGCCTCACCCTAGCTAGAGTGCTAATATTGTCTAAATTAGACTATTGCAACACACTCTACTTAGAAACGACCACAAAAAACTTGGATAGGCTCCAGAGCCTGCAAAATAATGCACTAAGATGTGCCCTCAACCTCCCGCGCAAGGCGCACATATCCACGGTTAGCAAAGAAGTCCACTGGCTCCCGATCCGCAACAGAATTAAGCTAAGAGCCTTGGTTATCACCCACAAGTGCCTGTAACGTACTGCCCCACGTTACCTTTCTGACAAACTCTCTAGACACTGCCCCATTAGACCCACCAGAACTCCTTACCTGCACCAACTAAAGATCCCTAACTATAACCTAAAAACAGCAGGAGGCTCCAGTTTCCCAGTGCTCGCAGCACAATGTTGGAACACCCTCCCTCCTACAATTAGATCGGAAACTGCGTTCTGGCCATTCAGAGCCATGGTAAAATTATGGCTACTAGCCTAGACATCTAGTCTCTCACCGACACGTCCGGCCAGCTGCCGCTCTCTACCTGCAATGTAATTGTAATGCAACCAGTAATGTTTACTCTATCCACAGCCTATTCAGGACCAACCTGTAACCAGGTCCTCACTCGCCACTGTAACTATTTTGTGCCTATTCTCTGTACATACCCTTCTCGGTATATTCTACTCTTGTATGTAAACACTCAGAGCCTGGACAAATGTATGCTCTGTCTGTGGTATTATGATGCTCGTGTAACGATATGTAACTCTGCTATGCACATGATTATGCGCCCAGCTACCTGAGGGTTCGGACGCGCTTTATAAATAAACAAACTAAACTAAACTAAACTAAACTATCGCTGGCATCAATTAGTTCCATGACCATATGTTGCTATTGCTGCAATATTTCAGACCACTCTGCTGCCACCTTTATCTGCTGACTTTATCACCAGTTGGGGATTATTTGTGAGTGACTTAAGAGCAAGACGCTCCTCATTAGAAAGGCTGTACCTAGTCTCTTGTCTACTACCATATTCTTCAGATCTTTAAGAATACACTTTTCAATTCTATTCATACCTGTCAGGCTCCTAGCTGTGCTTCCCAGGTGAGTTCTTCCACTTGTTCACTCCATTCCATCATGGCACCGAGTGGGCTGGTGCTCCAGCTAGGGATGCTTGCTGTCAGAGTGTTATGCTAAATGTAGTCCCTTTTCCTGCTACGGGCGGCTCAAGCCTGTTGTGACAAAGTCACCTATTTTGCTGTCTTTATAGAGGACGGGACCATTCTTCTATGTGACAAAGTAGAGATTTAACTAGAAAGCGGAGTTGTTCCGTGTGAAGGAGCAAAGTGACTGGGTGCGCTGGAAAAAGATGGGAGCCGTCTTGGCGAGGCTGGGTAGCAGTCCAGGCTGCAGCCATAGGCTTTGGCTTATCATTGCATTGGTGCTGGGCGGCGATGGTGTCTTTGTCCCCTTGGGATGAGTTGACGCCATCTGGTAGCTTCAGTGTTAGTCCTGACACCCTCTTGCCAGTAGGGTGATCAAAGCACAGCAAAACCAAGAAGGTCTTCCCAGCACATTCGTCCACCTAGGTTGGTTTGGGTAGAATCTCTTTGCCCTCTACCTAGGTATGGCAAGGCCATCTGTACCTTGGGTTGGTGGCATTGCTCTCTCCACCAGGCCCTAGGCTACAGCTCCCTGCTAAATTGATAAAATTCTCTAAATGCTTCCTTTAATGTTTACTTCAGTACCTATAAGGATTTCCCGCCACCAGTCTGTGAGCTATGCATCACAGGTTACTCCAACTTGCCCAATACCTGGCCCTAGGCTCCCTGAAGCTGAGGCTTCACTTGCCTAGGCTTCTCAACTTCCTGCACTGTCTCTCCAAGGGGCCTTTCCCGCCAAGTTGCAGAGCTGCCATATTCTCCCCAGGCAACTGTTCTACACTCCCCTTTCTATCTGCTGCTTGCACTTCCTTCTCAGCTCTCTACAGCAGGACACTAGGAAACCCAGTCCATCTCCTAACTCAACATCAACACACTCAGGAGTCATCTCTCACCTTTCATATCCCTTGTGATAGTGTTACGCTCCGACAGCTCGGTTCTCGCCAGCCTCCCTCGGCAGTTACACCGGCTTACACCGTCCGGGGAAAGACATCGCTGTGGCAGCGTTATCGGTTTCCATGGAGACTGTATGGACATCGGTATCAGTATCGACCGCATCAGCTGACACGCACATTATGCACTACGCGTACACCGATGCCCCGCCCTTTGCCATCTTAATCCGGTTCCACTCGGGGCTCGGTGCTGCTAATTGTAGTCTACACATACTCTTACGTGTTTAGCCCTCGAGCTAATTCCTTCCTCAAACTTCCAGTTTAGAATTCCTGGTTTTCGACCTTGCCTTCCACTTTGGACTGTTCACGGATTACCCAGCTGATTTGGTTCTACTAGCTGTTTCGACTCGGAACGTTTTCCTGGATTGCCGACCGCTGTTAGAAGTCGTTTCCCTATGCTTTGTAGCTTTTTGGTTCCTTCCACAAGGGCTACATTAAAACAATCATCGCCTGACACTGATTGCTTTCAGTAAGTGTTTTCATTGTCATAAATTCCTGTGATTTACTTCTTGGATAAAGACTGTCTACACCCGCTGTGAAGAAATTACCCTCCTTGGACATTGTGCTGAAATTGTATTTTACATTGCAAGTGCAGTTCAGGGCGCTTTCCAGTTACCTGCACCAACCCATATCTAGTGCGTCCCTCGTGCCGTTCGGGTGTTCCTCCCTAACTAAAATTCCTGTTTATTATTTTCTCCTGTCGTTGAGTCCTTGGAACTGGATTCACCTCTTGGCTCCTCAACCATCTCCTTCCAGGTCAGTGGTGCATTCCTTAAGGGTTCAAGGGGATTTGTTGACTCAGTAGTTAGTTCCTTATTGTCCTTTGCATTGATCTTTTAGGCTCTGTGTCTATTCTGCTATTCCAACCAATTTATTTAATCAGAGTAGCTGAGGTCGAGACTGGTTGATCTGAGAGTTTCACCACTTCAGTCCTCCGAATCTAGGTGGGTGAGTAACAGATAGTGTCTGAGTAATCAGTCAGGGGTTCCTGGTGTGTAGGTCTGTTTATCTCAAGTAATGTGATTGGTCCTTCCAAGCTAGATCATCTTCCTCCCGATGTGTTCCTTTCTACCTTGAATTCAGTTTCATGTGTGGATTAGTGGTTCTATCATTGCTACCCTCATGAGCATAACAAGCCACTAGTTTACTGATATAAGGTTTAACAAGGTGGCCACTATCTTCGGGTCTTCTAGAACCAATATGGCATGTGTGTAGGATACCAGCTCTAACTGGCTCCATACGTTGCCCATGATTCATTTAACATTGTGTGAATGCAGCTCATGGGCCGCCACTATTTCCCTCTGTTCAGAAGTGCCCCTCCCCCCCACTGCATCCCTTGGGTCCCTCGCATCAGTCTCAGGCTAGCACTATCCCTCATGGCAGGGCAGTGGTTTTGGTCCATGAGCTACCAATCCTCCATGCATCTACTGCAAGATGTGCAATCAAAGAGTCTTGGTAGCAAGGAGTTGCGTTCCTTACCTCTTTCGGTGGCCTTATGCTCATACTAGAGACCATGAACATGGCAACGGTGCACAGTATGAATCTACTTAACATAACATAACATAACATAACATAACATATATAAGATCCAATGTGGGACTGCAAGCCTGGTGCTTCCTGCAGGGATTATGTCTCATGCTGGTCTTGATGGACCTATGAGTTCCCTTAGAGGAAAGGCAGGAGGAGCTCTGGATGTTACCTCATTAACAGCCACCAGGGGTCACATCACAGACCGGGTGGCTCCTCCTTTCCCACCGAGTTCCCAAGTCCTCTGTAAAAGTCTCAAAAACAGTGACTGCCACACACCTCCTTCCTTCCTTTCTCTCTGGCTGGGTCTAGTTTGCTCTGGCTTTATGAAGAATTTTGGCTAAAACAGTCTAAATTTGTCAACGCTTCCCCTCTGTATGATCTACAGAAAGAAACAGGGTTGGAAGCTCAGAAATCAGTGTATCATTCAGGGGTTGGTATCTGTGTTCAGGGCTTTGCAGGTCAGGGGAACATGATCAATGTGTACTCTGAACTTTCTGCCAATCAGATGGTATTTCAAGGATTGAACGGTCCACTAAATGTCTAAATAGCCTAGCTCAGTGGTGCATAATTCTGTTACCAGGGAAATAGTTCCCAACAATATGGCATATGGGTTGTTTTGAGGGTTGTATACGAATTGTTCGTTTTACAACTGTTCGAATTACAATTGACCTTTTCACAATTGACCGAATTGTGAAGGTCAATTGTAACATATATGTGGGGGAAACCCCCCACAACTCCCCACCCAACGCCAAAACCCCCAAACCCATATATATATATATATATATATATATATATATATATATATATATATATATATATATACGGTCAATTGTGAAAAGGTCAATTGTGACCCTTTAAATTCGGTCAATTGTTCATTCGAACAATTGTAAACAAACAATTTGGGTAATACCGTTTTGAGCCCTGCCTCTCCTCAGGGGAATCTGCCGCCATCCCCACTTTGGAAGCATTTGACTGGAGGATGAAGAGCAGTGAGAATTCTGGCGCAATAATAAGCATGGTTTGCAAAGGGCATCCTTATGTATTTAAATGTCTGTAATTTGTTGTGCCATGATAAGTGGTTTGACCAGTCCAAGGAATTCGTCCCTTCTCCCCAACGTGGAGCAACCCCCCAATTTGAGAATAGGGAAGTGAGCCCACTATGCAAACTGTTCCCTAGGGGATTGAGCAAGTGGGATCTCACTGGGGGTGACAGCCCCATGCCCTGTTTAGGGGATACTGAGTCCCCAGTGAGTGAGTCTGTAACATCTCCATTACCACCAATGTCCAGAAGGGTTATTGCATACATGGGGGATGATAACAATGTTAAAGAAAAGGAACCCTTAACCATGGTTTGGCTGCTGACCCCTCGCTGAGACCGTAATCCCAGGACCAATGGAATAATGTCTCTCATTACAAGGAGCGACTGATAAGGGGCAAGCCCCTTACCTGGCGTGGAGAAGCCAAAGCTGAACAAGTTGAACACTGGGGGCAGAAGAACTGGAGTGAGACCACGCAAGAATGAAGCCAATGTTGTAGAGCAGGGCCAATGCATTCTGGAGGCAGGACCACAGTGCATACGTGGTGGCCGGGGAGCTCACAGAACATTGCTGAGCCAAGGAGCACTGGAAGCCCCAGGCTCAAAGGTCTCGAGAGGAACGAGACCGAACCACAGCTAAAAGGGATGACCTGTGTGCCCAAAGGAAGGAACAGGGAAATTACTGCCCAAGCAGCCCAGTTCCATCACGGAAGGAGTGACCACATCCCAGAAAGAAGGCCACCATGAGGAAGCAGGTATGTGGTTCTCTGCAAAGAGAGGGAGAAGGGCGTTTGAGCTCCGTGGGGCTCTAACAAGGAGCCAGAATGCTGAGAAAGCAAAGCAAGTGCCAAAGAAGGCCAATGGCCTATGAACCAACAGAGACTGAGACAACTACCCAAAGGGGGTCAAGATGAAAGCTCTAACCCGGGAAGGATTATTAGAAACCAGAAAGTTAGTGAAATACCAAATCGGGGTGCACCTGACAATCACAAACTGCGAAGGGTATCAGAGATCAGAAAGCAAACTAAATACCCAAAGGGGGTGAAGCTGGGAACCACCACCCACGAAGGGTTATCAAAGACCAGAAAGCAAATGAAGTACTCAAAGGAGGTGAAACTGAAAGCCACAACCTGCAAGGGGCTACGAGAAGTTAGAAAGCAAGACCAATACCCAATAGGGGTGAGCTTGAACGCCACAAGAAGCTACTAGCGTTCAGAAATTGAACCAAATATCCAAAGGGGTGAAGTTGAAAGCCACAATCCTCGAGGGATCTCTTGAAATCAGAAAGCAAACAGAACTCCCAAAGGCAGTGAACTTCAAACGCATAACACAAAAGTACTTATCTGAAAAGAGAGATTAAGAAAGATACCTGAGAAGGAAAACAACCCAACATAGGGGAAGACCTGTCTGGGCTAAGATTCCCAGCCAATAAAATGGGATGTAAACCTAGAATCTCCCAAAACCTCAAATAAAAGCAGAAGGTCCTTGTTGGGCCATAACAACTTGCTATTTGCAAAAATCGGATGCCCATGAGGCAGAATCGAAAGACAGCAGGTGAACAAATAAAAGACGTCCATCTGCAACTTCTTTATTTATAAAATGAACAGTTGCCGCTAACTGAACCCTGGAGGAAAAGTCACAGGAATACGCCTAGGGTGTTGGTGCTGAAACCCAATGGATTTGCTGTTTAAACTGTGTGAAAAGACATGAACTAAAACTTGGTGGAGGGGCCCAGGAGTGTGCCTGCTATACTTGTGGTGGCATCTAGGAGATTTGTGATTTACTTAAACTGTACAAGAAAACCTGGGAAGTCAATAGGACTGTTTCCAGACACCTTAATGGGAGGGGGTCATGCACCGGTTAGCATAAGCCAAGCATAAGAAAACACCTGGGCTAAGTTTGTGTTTCTTTGTTAGTGGTAGGGTCAGTACAAAATATAGCATAGGTTTGGACTGAGGTTGAACTTGAGTTCTGTAAGGCATCCTGACAAGCACCTTTTATTGTTTTCTCAGAATAGGGAATCTCCACAGTAGGAATAGGGCTAGGTGTAGGCTTTTACTTCCCTTTAATAAACCCCCAAAAGTTTGAAACGTGTCTATTTGTCTGCATTTTCTCTCTGACCTAGCACAGTGGGTGGAGTGGCTAGCTTTCAATTTAACTATAATACTATAATAGTACAGCAGATGGGTGAAATATTTGGAAGACTTTTACTATTGATGATAGAAGCATGAAAGCTGGGGCGCATGTACTACATATGGAAAGGTTTTATTTTGGCTATGAGGCTATCTCAGATTTCCCCCCTGAACAGTAATGGCAGACTTTCAAAATGACGGCCTAAGAACATTGTTAATCTGCTCTTTCGTACATTATTCAATGCTGTTACTTCCACATTAAATGTGATTTTCCATGAATTTATGTTATACGTATGTGAGCAAAACATCCAATAGCTCACAATGTGTATACAAAACAAGGGTCTGAAAAAAGAGTAGTGTAATATTATTATCATTTTTTGTTCACATATAAAGGTATTTGTATGACAATTTAAGAGGAAATAAAAGAATATGAAAATATAGAGAAAGTACATTTCTATTTCTAGACAAAACACAGAAACAGAGTGGAACAAGTGTTTAATCTGCCAAGAAGACAATTCAGAGGTTCTTCGCTGTCCAACAGAGACTAACCGTGATGCAAAGGGAGCTGATTGTAAGACTGCTTATGGTGTTTATTAGTGTGGGGTGTTTACCAAGGACAATTAATCTGTTGCATCTGAATGAAGGTGGAGGTATCGAGGCAACATTGGAACAACATAAAGCTTGGTTTCACGAATCATGTAGATTGCCGTTCAATAAAACAAAACTGGAAAGAGCAGAGAAAGGAAGGTACCACCATCGGATAATGCTGATGGTTCTACAGAATTCACCCATAAGACTGTTCAAGAAAAATGTTCTGTGAATACAAAACCAATATGTTTTTTGTGACATGCCTGCCCCAGCCGGAAGATCATTGTGTACAGCATCTACCATCACTCTTGTTACGCGCGTTCATCACTGTGCCCTCAAAATAGAAGACAAACCCATGCTTGATAAACTGAGTGCAGGCGATTTTATCGCACAAGATGCCATGTACCATAGTCATTGCCTCGCATTATTATATAATAGAGCAAGAGACAAAAAAACACAAGAAACTGAGATGGACCAAATTAACCATGTTTTTGAATTTTCAGAACTTATATCATGCATCGAAGATGCTCGAACAGACAATTAAATTGCACCCATATTTAAACTTGTTGACCTTTGCAATCTGTACAGCATGAGAATGAAACAACTTGGCAGTGATCTTTCAGGATGCATACATTCCATGAACTGAAAAACAGGATACTTGCTTACTTTCCTGACATGGAAGCACATAAGCAAGACCGTCATGCGATGCTTATTATTATTGACAGTATTCATCCTGCTAAAGCATCAAATATAGTGAGAAGAGACATCTTTAAAATGAAAATCACTTGAACGGATCATTTAGAAACAAGTGTCAGCAAGACTCTGTGCCAGCATCTCTGTTAGCACTGGTTGATATGGTTACGAACAATCCAAACATTAAAGCACAGCCAACCTCTTCAACAATGCCACAACCAATCCTCACTGTTGCACAGTTAATAATGTACAACAGTTTGATGAGACGTCGGGAGTATGAGTCTAAAAGAGCCTTCAGACACAATGAAGAATGGGAACCTCCTTTGCCTATCTACTTAGGTATTTCAATCGATACAAGAACTCACAAGCGCGAACTTGTTGAAACCCTGCACAAGTTCGTGTTAAGCATATCATACGACTGTGTGCTGCGCATCTCATCAGAAATTGGCAATGAAGTATGTCATCACTAACACACGGAAAATGCTGTAATTCCTCTCCATTTAAAAGGAGAGCTCTTCGCGACTATTGCGGTCGACAATATAGACCACAATCCAAGTACTATGACAGCTCATGACTCTTTCCATGCTACAGGAATATCAATATTTCAACATCCAGATGATAATTTCGCAGAGATTGGTCAAATTAGGACTAAAATGTCTTGTGCCAAGAAAGTGACTAAACATCTTCCTGAGTCCCTGTTCCTCCTATGAGAACTAATTGTTCTCTGGCAACAGAAGAGAACTTAGTTGACTACCAAGTTACACTGCAAGCTATGGTCAAAGAATACACCTGGCTGAAGCATGTAACACAGGCCCTGGCTAGTGTCAACCTACAAAGGGGATGAAATAATCACCTTGGCAGCATGCCACACAAGTCAAGAAGAAACTCCAAAAGATTATGAATTAACACATTAATCCCTGCTACCTCTATTTCCAGACCATGCTATATCAGTGGCCATGATTCGCCCTTTCAATTAATATTGTGAAGACAGCCATTAAAGGCCTTAATCCTGGGCAGAATCCAATCATTATATTTGACCAGCCACTCTATGCATTGGCAAAACAAATCCAGTGGAACTGGCCAACAATTCATCGCAAAGATCAATTCATTGTAATGTTTGGTGGGCTGCATATTTAGATTTATAATTATAATTGTTTATTTATACCACGATTAATACCATTGAGTGGTTTCTAAGCACGGGATCGGGATTCATACCTGTGTTGCGCTTCTTCCAAGACAAACGTGTTTCCCCTGAGCTATCCTTCCTCCCCTAGCTGAAGCATGTAACACAGGTCCTGGCAGTTGAGATGGCAGTTCTCAAGGTCCCTAGAAATCTTTGATGAAAGTGGGTGGACTGGAGCACTGATTCGGGCTGATATTAGCACAGTTGAAAAAGAGGATTAGTTTATAAAAGGCTCCCATGTAACTCGTACCCGTAGGGCTCATCAAATCACAGCTAGTAGTCTCTATGTACTTCAGCAGCTGGCCTATAATGACTACAGCAAGACATAGAGGATAGCCATCAAGTTACATCACCTGAAGACTGGTGTAAAGAAAGAAATAATGTATGCACCCAATTTATATTCTGGTACATCATTCTAAACCTAGAGCTCCTTTTAATGACTTTTGCAAGAGTGATACAAGAAGGAGATTTCCAACACTATATAGGGGAGCTAGCCAAGATTTTCCCCTGGTTCTTTTTTTTTACCATACTCACTATGCACAATGGATTCCTCTCCACATATGTGATACGGTTTCACTTAAAAAGCATTACCCTAACACCTATGCAGAAGTTTGTCAGAGAAAAGTCAAAGCATGCGTTCTCTGCTATTGCCATTGACCAGGGCTATGAACAACATAACCCATCAGTCAAAAGTGATGGAGTGGCTGTAGGCCTGAAAGAGAACCCAACAGCTCTGCATCGTTGGATGGCCTCTGTTCCTGAGATGGCACACTTAGTTGAAGTATTGAATTCTACAAAGACAAAGAGATGGGAAAAAGATTAGCATCACCACGAGGCCAAAGTGCATTCACAGATGGCTTTTGCAAAAGATATCAAATCTGTTACTCATGCAATACAAGGGCCCTCATTACAAGTCAGGCGGTGGACCATGGTGCTATTAGCACCATGGTCCATGCCGGCTTCCGCCATGGTGGATGGCGGAATTACCGCCCCATTCACCATTTGCCCTTCCCCATTCCCATTTTTGCCCCATAGGGCATAATGGGGATGGGGAAGGAGCTAATTACGGCACCGTAAATTACAGTGCCGTAATTAGCACCAAGGTCGCTTAGCGCCTTGGACTTTAACGCCTGCAAAAAGCAGGCGTTAAAGTGTGAATCAGGCGTTAAGGGTTTAACAGCGCTGACGCTCTTTACGGCGCCGTTAACCCCTTAACTCCTGACTTGTAATGAGGGCCAAGATATGGGAAACCAATTTAGTGAAACCAACTATGATCTGATGGTACGTGACAACAGAAATATAGTACATCCAGCGGTCGCAGACCCATTGCTAAAGATTGAAAAAATTGGAGTTGAGGAGTTGACCAGTATGAGTTATATGTCAGTGACAGGCTTATTAATCAAACTAAATATTTTGCAGATCCTATTAAACTGGAACAACTTCCACCTCTTCAGCCATGCACCAGTTCGTGAAAAGTTAAGTAAACGGTTAGAACTGACATCGTTGAGGAATGACTGCGCACAATTTTCTAGGCTCTACATTGCATCAAAGATACGTAATGGAGATCTGGATGATTTCTTTAGACTCAAAAACCAAGCCTATCAGAGGCTATGCAAGTTTGCAGGGTACTCTTATGATGTGGCTGCAAGACGGGATGCATACTGCAGTGCAGTTGTAGAAAGTCTGACCTAGAGTGTACTGGTCTTTGTACTTGTGGTGCTCTTCCTAAGTATAAATCCTTGTTACAAATCCGAACGCATGTCGTAATTTGGGACTTAACATTGGCGATGAAGATATTTAGCTCCAGAACCCCGGCACCATTGAGAGGAGCACCCGCATCCAATGCCCTGAGGTGTGTTGCTACACAAATTTGCTGCACCGTTTTCCACGTTGAAGTGGCCAGAGGGAACCGCCACCTGCCCTGCAGAGAAGAGCGCCGAAACTACGTTTCAGGTAAAGTGACGGAGAAGTATACTTCGAATTAGTCGCAGTTAAGGCCGTGTACAAGTGAGTGCCCGGTTCCACAGTGCCTGCGTGTTCCCCAGTACCCTATTGCCAGCCACACCTACGCAATTTGGTCTGAAGCACGGTCCCCATCTGTCCTTGCGTGTAATCAGATGTTCCAGTGGGTTTCCGCGAAGCGGATCAATTGCGCATGCAAACGTTACACATGTCCGAAAGTAGAGGACAGGTAGCGTTGTGCACATGTGCAGTGGAGAGCATGGAGATATAACTGTCACCTGCTCGGGCCAAAAGGAGGAGTACAAGCGAAGGTGCTGCCTGTACGCATATGTAAAAAGAAAACAAATATAATAAAGGGGAACACATGTGCAAATTAATAAAGAGAAATTGAACCAAAGGGAAAATTTGTATATCCTAAGAACCTACAAAATATCATACAGAAGTGAAATACTGGATCAAGTAAAGTTCAAGGTGGGCAAAGCGGCATGGGCAAAGTGGCAATATGAGAAGGGCAATTTATGCAAGCAAGTGACAAGACAAACAAGACAAGCATTTGCATTGAGTCAAAACTCTTCTAAGGGAGCCTTACAAATCTGAGAGAGATCAGCGAAATCTGTATAGTCGTGCAGTGCGCTAAACTTAAGGACACAAAAGAGGTAATCAGGAAGAAGTGAAAATGGCTATGCCGGGGGTATCAGGTCCACCTATGTTCATGGTGTACCCGGTCCTGCAAAAATAAAATGGTCACAATGGAAGAAAGGATTTATCCATTACATTAAAGCGGCGTGCAGAAGTTCGTACTCCAATGACAGAAAACTTTCATAGTTGTTGCATTTTTGGGATACGAAGGGCAGCACATATTTGACACATTAGTGCCTTTACATAGTGAAGGTGGTGGTGATTGTGCAAATGAACTGGAGAATGCATTACTCAAGCTGGACTTGCAGTTTGATCCAAAGACCAGCACCATATTGGAACGGTACAACTTTGGTGTACGGGCACAAGAGCAGGTGAGTCTGAGGAGGAGTATGTGGCAGCGTTACGTCATTTAGCCCTATCGTGAACATTTCAAGACTCTTTTGATGAACACATATGCGACCAATTTATGATTCATTGTAATTCAAATAAAGTCATAGAGGAGCTCTGGTTAAAGGACGAACCCACACTAGACGAAGTACTGGACATAGCAAAGAGAGTTGAGCACTCACTGGCCTATGTTCCAAAGCTGTCACAAAAGGAAAACACTGATTTGAAGTGTTAAGTGTAGGGGATTCAAAGCAAAAGAAAAGACCCAAAGAGAAACCAGGATTTCGAGGGGGATTTGATCCCAAAGGCAACAAGCCAAGAGGAGAAAGGAGAGAGGAACAGCTATATTTTCAATGTGCAAGTAACTCTCTTTCTGCAGCATCCATGATATGTCCAGGAAGAAAGGCCACATGTGCAAAGTGCAAAAGGCGTGAGTACTTTGCGAATTGCTGTAAGAACTATCAGTTCAACCAAAGGAACGTTCAAGGAGGAGGAAGGGTGTCAAGTGGAAAATATTACTTTTAATATTGTTCGGAGTGGGGACGAAGATGTGTGTGAACATCCATATGCCAGTGTTAGTGTGAATAGAAGAGAAGTTTTGATGATGGCAGATTCAGACTCTAAAATTTCTCTTATGTCTAGAATGATATGTGAACAAGATTTAGGAGGGAATGTGCGAAACTTGTTAAATCCCGACATCAATCCTGGTGGGTCTAATCAGGATAAAATTGAACTGCTTGGTTGTTTTGAGGCCAAATTCTAATTTAAAGGTCGATGTGGTCAAGGGAAAGTTTATGTAGTGAATAAAGGTTGGACACTGTTAGGGTGGCGTGGACAGAAGAAGCTCATGTTGAGGCTGGTTCCAAATACTGATGAATAAGTGCTGCATATGGGATGCTCCTGCATGTGGGGTGCTCTGTAGGGGATAAGTACAAACATGTATTTAAGAAGAGTGTTGGGAAGGTAAAAAGTGTGCAGCACCAAATTATTGTGAAGAAAGGGAGGGTACCTGCGAAATTGAGATCAATTCCTTTAGCCATAAGTGAGGGTGTGAAAAAGGAACTTGATATGTTATTGCAAATGGGCTTCATCGAGAGTGGACGTCTCCCCTAGTAGTTGTGAAGAAGTCTTCTGGTGAATTGCGGTTATGTGTGGACCTACGTGAGTTGAACAAGTGTGCTTTAATAGACCGACAACCGTTACCCAACATGGGTGAGATATTAGCTGTGGTAGGCCAAGGAAAAGTATTTTCCAAACTTGATATGGCTTCGGCTTATCATCAAATTTAATTGGAGGAAGGGTGCAGAAAACGTACTGCTTTTATTACACATGAGAGAGTTTTTCAATTCCGCAGGATGCCATTCGGATTGGTGTTGGCATCGTCCATGTTCCAGAAAGTCATGGATAAATTGTTTAAGGGAGAGAAAGGTGTGCTTTGTTTTCAAGATGATGTGCTTGTGTGTTGTGACTCGGAAGAGGAGCATGATAAAACACTTGAGAAGGTACTCAAGATTTTAGAGGAGAAGGGAATCACATTGAGGGAGGAGAAAGGCAAGTTGAAGGTTGACAGAGTGGAGTATTTGGGGCATGAAATATCCAGGAGTGGGGTGAGACCGAAGGAGAGCTTAGTTGGTGCCATCAAGGAGGTGGAGAGACCAAAGTGTAAAAGTGAATTGCGATAATTCCTAGGAATGATCGAGTTTTATCAGAACTATGCCAACAAAGTGACTGAAATGAGAACATTTTTCAGGAAGGGTGAGGAATTTGTTTGGAATGTGAGATATGAGATGGAATTTAAGGGTATAAAGGAAGAGATTTATTTAGCTCATTTGTTGGGGTGTTTTGACACAGGCAGGATGTGTGTGGTCACGGTTGATGCCAGTGATAATGTTCTCAGTGCTGTTCGGTCTCAAATAAGTGAAGATAATGAAGATGATACGAGTGATGAGATAATTGCACATGCATTGCATGGTTTGAGAGGGGCAGAGAGGAATTATTCCGTGCTTGAGAAGGAAGCGCTAGCATGTCTTTGGGCTGTAGAGAGGTTCACGAATTTCTTATGGGGTACGAATTTCATAATTAGAACTGATCACAAACCCCTCAAGGTGATGTCTGAAAGCAAGGGTTTGGACAAAGTTTCCAGGCGGGTGTCCAGCTGGGTCACGAGGTTGGAGTGTCATAGGTTTGAGATGCAGGCCATTCCAGGAAGGGAAAATGTATTCGCAGATTGCTTATCTAGATTGTGCAGGTCTTATGATGTTACAAGGATGAGAATGCTGTAGAGGTGGTTTTTGTTAGTTATGAAGGGATCATAACCAAGGAGGAGTGGTTGGAAGAAATAAGTAAAGATACCATACTGTGCGTGTGGCATCATATATTAGATCTTCAATGTGGCCCAAGAAAGTTGATTTACATGTGAGGAGTTCTGGGAAGTTTGTGATGAGTTGAGTATGGTTGGTGGTATAGTGTTTAAATGGGAACGCGCTGTTGTTCCTGTGGGTATTAGGGACAAAGTTATTGATTTGGCCCATAGTGGTCACATTGGTGTGGCAAGGACAAAGGGGATTTTGAGGAATGAGTACTGGTGGCCTGGATACGATAGGGATATTGAACGGAGATTGGGTGAAAGTTTTCACTGTGTTAAAGCAGGGAAAGGGATGGAAGCAAGACGCCAGTCCCTTATGGAGTGTACTGTGTCAGGAAAGGTGTGGGATGAGCTGGCCATGGATATATTAGGTCCGATTGATTTGGCCCATAGTGGTCACATTGGTGTGGCAAGGACAAAGGGGATTTTGAGGAATGAGTACTGGTGGCCTGGATACGATAGGGATATTGAACGGAGATTGGGTGAAAGTTTTCACTGTGTTAAAGCAGGGAAAGGGATGGAAGCAAGACGCCAGTCCCTTATGGAGTGTACTGTGTCAGGAAAGGTGTGGGATGAGCTGGCCATGGATATATTAGGTCCTGTAGAACTGGGATATGGCAGAGGAAAATATATTGTGCTGTTGATAGATCTATTTTCAAGATGGTGTGAGTTTAAAGTTGTGAGACATGTTTCTGGGGAGAGTATGATGGTGGGATTCATTCAAGAAGTTTTTGCGAGGGGGGTACTGTTGCGCAATTGCGAAATGGCTGCCTGATCGTGCTGCTCCATGTTGGGGAATAGCCTAGAGTTTTTAATATCCTTATTGGTGCCCTGTTTCATCCTGAAATACAGCAAGACTGGTGCCTGACGGCGCAGTGCACAAGCTATCTGACCGTAGCTCTCCGATTCGGAGCCGCTGCTAAGTACTCTGCTACTTACTGTGGCCCGCCTGTGGCCGATGTTGCGTCCCGCTTCGCACTTCCAGAGTGCGGCTTTGGAAGCCTTGCTGGGGGAGGAGCCTCCACGGCTCCACGTGATACCACGTGACCTGATACCCAGCGAACCCCGCCAAGCAGAGCCAACATCAATGAGATTGCTGGATCCCTCAGCAATTGAACATTTATCCTGCCCCCCACAGTGCCGCCTTTGCCCTGGACACAAGCCTCCTTGGTGTCTGTGGTTGCAGCCCCCCCACCACCCCAGATCCGGACTTGGCCTCCAGCCCACATGGGTGGCCTGCTGTTCATCTAGTCAACCTTGCGGATTCCCCCTCATCAACGTCTGGGAAACCGGGGTTCAGTCTGATCCCCTGCTCCGAATTCAGCTGCAGTGCTATCCAGGAGACACGGAAACTGGCATGAACCGACGGAGGACAGCAGTCGGGTGAACGAGGAGTCCTCCTCACAGTCAGACTGCAGGTACAGGGCCCCCTGCTCATATCACTGCTCGTGTGGTTGTGGGATCGCGTCCGCATCATTATTACCGTCCCGGAGTGGGCAGAGAGGTCTACATACACTTGGCTTTCCGAAGCCATTCCAGAGGGGGCTCCCTCCACAGCACGATTGGCTCTGCCAAGGACATCGACAAATGGAGTCTGAGGGGCCCAGCGGGAAGCTGCTTCTAACCACGTGGACTTCAAACTAGCTCTGTTCACCGCCTGCCTCCCACAAGTACTGGACTATCCTGAGTGGTATTTAAATTCCCCTTGTACACTGCAAATCGCGTAGCTGCGGATAGGAGGAAACAATACTCTCTTTGCCTGACCCTACCAGCTGGATGAGGCTGGGAGCTGCGATCTATTACTGACTATTTGGCCAAAACGCTTCAATTACCCACCCTGTGATTTATGACTGTCGTATGTGGTGATGTATATGGGGGAGGGCACAACCCATTCTACTGCAAGCGGAGTGTGAGATGTTGGATGCTGCCGTCAGAACAAACTGGTGACCTTGTACTTAAACTGCACTGGGCATCAGACCTCATTTCCATATAAAGCCGTCCTGACTGATGTAGTGCACTGCACTTATGCCTCTCGCCATGGTCACTTAACCACGCACATTACTCGCTGGCCATTCTGGGTCACACATTCCTGCCCCATGCCTCTGTCGTATCCTTGCGCTATCCAGCTGCCTCCGTCGCTGCTTAGGGCTACTAAGCCCCGGGTCTCAATGCCTGATCGAGGTGCACTGCCCGAGGCTCTTGCTTCAATTACTGGTGATAGAAGTGAACACCTCGGACTACCCCTCCCTGATTCACCTGTTCCTGTGCTGCTCCAGGGCCGCTCCCTATATGCCCTGGTGCGGTCCTGACCAAAGGGGCCAACAAAAAACAGAGTTATATCACCATGTATGCCAAGGCGGTGCCAAAATCAAACAAGACCCTGCCGCAGACAGAGACTCCCCCGGTGGTGCCCCCCCACCCCTCGAGTCCAAAGAACTCCAGAAAAGGATGGACTATATGCATGAGGGGTTCACTACCCTTCACTCGAAATTCGATGACATGAGCGGGACAATCAGCTCTATTAAAGCCTGGATGGAAAAGACAGATACCCGGGTGACGGAAGTAGAGTCCAGAGTTGGATTGGCAGAGGATGACATCAACTCCCTTCGATCAGAAGTGGCCATACTGTCCAGACAAGTCCAAGTGATCAGTAAGAAGAATGAGGACCTGGAATCGCACTCCAGGGGGAATAACCTGCGTATCATCGGTGTCCCGGAAGATACAATAGAAGGCCCTATGGAAGAATACGTGAAACGCATCATGTTCTCTTTACTTGACACCCAGAAACTATCACCACAATTTGCAATTGAACACGCCCACTGATTCCTAGCTGCAAAGCCCAAGCCTGGCACTCCCCCTGTCCCATCATCGCAAGAGTGCTAAACTACCGAGATAGGGATGCTTTATTGCGGGTGGCAAGAGCCAAGGGCGAGCTGCTGCTCGGCTCCACCAGGATTCATCTTTACCCAGACTTCCAAGTGGCCATTCAACACGAACGCAAAACCTTCCTAGCTATCAAGAAAAGACTGTGAGATCTGGGGGTTAAATAATCCATGCTATACCCAGCAAAATAGAGGGTTGAACATGCGGACCAAGTTTTTTTCTTCACTATCCCAGAGGAGGCCTCAAAGTTCATCGACAAACACTTTGCAGGCTAACAGCTATTTGATTTCACTCTGGTAAATACTCCTGGTTTCCCCTGTTATGAGGTCTCCCTAGGCTGGTCCATGAGATCGGCACTGGGATCCCAGCGTGATCTCTCTCCGGAACGCACCAGTTGTACGATGATAACATTTGACTAGCTTTGTTACCATCTATGGCCTCCACTGTTCTTATGTGTTCTAGCATTACATTGTGCACTATGATATGTTTTGTTTCTGCCCAACTTCAGAATTGCAGCCGTTCCTGGCGTACGCACAGCCCCCCAGGCAAAGTTGCCACCTTTTGCGATTTGGTTGATGTTCAATTCGGTTTTCATCCCTCTAATTGGGAGGTGGTCCGGTACGGGGTGGGCAGAGATGGTCAAATGTTCAGAAAACTACTTGGCATGCGACTGAGTACAGGATTGACCGACTACTTCCAAGTTGACTATATCAGATCATTGCCCCTTTTAGTCTGGACCGAACCCTTTGGAGCATGTCCCTGTGTGGATGTGGTCCTACTGTTGCTTGCCTACAGTTTGGATGGTGGATGAAAATATTGTGTGCATGAGCTGGAATGTTAGGGGTCTGGGCAACCATGTTAAAATGCGAAAGTTGCAACTGTAAGCTGAGCGGCACAAAGTTAAGATACTTTTTCTGCAAGAAACTCACGGTTCGACCAAGGGTTATGAGGGATTTGCTAGGTCATGGGACCCCCAGCACTACTACACCACCTATTCTACCCAAAGCCGTGGAGTTATGATTTTAATCCACATGTATCTCAAATTTGTACATAAGTCAACACATGCGGACCCCTTGGGGCGCTACGTCTTACTATTTGCTTCCCTTTTGGGGAGGGAAGTGGTACTGCTTAATATCTACGGCCCTTATATTGATGATTACGACTTCTACTCCCAACTCTCCTCTCTGTTAGCTGGGTTCCCCCTCATTCCTATACTTTGGGGTGGTGACTACAACACTATCGTCGACACTGACCTTGACAGGTCTGGAACTAAGGTGCACCAGCTTTCCAAGGCTGCCAAGACCATCGTTAAGGTGCAATCTCAGCTTGGTATGGTTGATGCGTGGAGATTGATGCACCCGGACTCCTGGGTTTTTTCTTTCTACTACTTAGTACACGACTCGCATTCACGTATTGACAGATGGCTAGTCTGCAACATACTCATCAGAACTATCATTCAGACGACTATCATGCCCAGAGCATTTTCGGATCACTGCCCAGTAACTATCTCGTTAAAATGGGGTGAGTACAATGGGGGGACACGCTTGTGGAGGTTGAAACCACATGCACTGCTAGATACAGTATTTGAATCTGAACTTGAGTCTAGTATCGATGATTTTGTTTCTGCTAAATACAGGGTCTGTGGAGACTCTGGCCACTCTCTGGGAGACGTTTAAGGTGTACATACGGGGAGTCGCACTAGTCAAGGAGGCAGGGATCCTCAAAACTATCGGGAAGACCATTGCAGAAAGTAAGTCCCTGCTTGCCAGTCTCGAAACCCAAATACGCTGCATCCCCATCTCCTGTCACACTTGGGGAGATTGGAACAACATTGGATGCCTTCCGAGCCCAGACTAACCGAAAACGGAAGTTCCTGGATGATCTACACACTGCCTGGAGGTATGGGGAGGGAGAGCATCCTGGGCATCTCTTAGCGAGACTGATCCATCACGAAGAGGGAGCACCCCATATCCCGGCCATTGGCACTCTCATCCCAGGAATTCAAAATGACGAGTTCCGCTCCTTCTATGAAACACTATATTCTAATACTGACACTGCCCCCATGGCAGATATTGAAACCTTCTTACACAATCTTCTGCTCTCGATTCTGTTCACAGAGAGCAGGGATGCCCTGGACCGCCCAGTATCGGCAGGGGAACTATCCAATGCAATAGACACATTATCCTTTGGGGTGGGCACCTGGTACAGGCGGGTTCTCCACCGGATTTTATAAATACTATAAGTCCTGCCTGGTTCCCCAGCTGATGGCGGTATGGGAGGAGGCATGTAGGGTCGGTGTGCTCTCCCCTCCCTTCGAGAAGCGTTTATCTCAGTGCTACTCAAAGCTGACAAGTCGGCCACGCAATGCGACTCATACCGGCCTCTCTCCCTCATCAATTGCGATTTTAAAATATATGCCAAGGTGCTGGCCCTCCGGCTGGCACCGTATA
The DNA here is from genome assembly GCF_040938575.1 of Ambystoma mexicanum. NCBI lineage: Eukaryota > Metazoa > Chordata > Amphibia > Caudata > Ambystomatidae > Ambystoma > Ambystoma mexicanum. The sequence continues at coordinate 1,360,260,431 of NC_090923.1, read as the reverse complement.
TGTCATATGTTGTCCACCCGGATCAGCCGGGTTTCATTCCGGGGCATTCCACTTCTCTCAATCTGCGCCGATTGTTTAACATCCTTGCCCGAATTGATCCAGACACACGGGCCGTAGCAGCCACTTTAGATATGCAAAAAGCATTCGACTCAGTCTCTTGGAGGTTTTTGTGGATGGTCCTGGAGAAGAGTAACTTCGGCCCCCATTTTATATCCTGGGTGAAACTATTGTACTCCTCTCCTGTCACCAGGGTCCGCACTGTGGACCGCTGTTCCATCCAATTTGAAATAGCTAGAGGCACTAGACAAGGTTGCCCCTTCTCAGCATTAATATTTGCTGTAGCCAATGAACCCCTGGCAGTTGGATTCGTCAACCGCATGCACACAGGGGTATAAGACTGTCGGGGACCCCCAAGATCATTTCCCTCTATGCAGACGACGCCTTACTTTTCATCCACTCTCCTGAGCATAATCTTGCCCCAATATTGGACGATGTTATCCTTTTCGATGAGTTATCTGGTCTAAAGGTGAACTGTTCTAAATCCGTACTGTTCCTCTTGACCGATGCCACTGCGGTCCCCCGAGATCTCCGGGGGTTGGCCTGGTCCCAAACAGAGATTACATACCTCCGGGTAGTGGTCGCACAACACCAGACTCTGGTATATGATTCTGATTTCGGGAAGTACCTCAACACCCTTAGCCAAAAGAATGCAGATTGGGCCAAATTACCAATTACACTGGCTGGGAGGGTGGCCCTGCTTAAAATGATTGTCTTACCACAACTACTGTACAAATTCCAGAATATACCGCTATGGCCGGGCAACAAATTCTTTAAGACACTGACTCGGACCGTTAATACCTTCCTGTGGCACTCTGAGGCTGTTCGCCTGAAACTAGAAACATAGCTACACCAATTGCACAAGGTGGATTTAGCACCCCTAACTTCGAGAGTTACTGGATCGCTGCACAAGTCCACTTTGCAACATTTTGGTTTGCGTCCATCCACCCCCCCGTGCCACCCACATCAAACTCGAGCACCTGGCCACTGGTGGGCGGGATATTTGCTCCCTGATTCTTCCTTCCCTAGATCTCAAATTAAATCCTCTGGATCCTACAGGATCCACGATGATGGAATGGAGCAGACTATGGAGAAAAACGGGCAACCCGCACCCATTCCATGGTGACTTTCCCCTCTAGAACTATCTCCCCGAATCTCCTTGAGTGGACCCAGCAACAGTGCGTCACTGGGCCGATGCAGGCCTTAGCAGTATTTGTGACTCTTTCACCTTGGGTACTTTCACTGAATGGGCGACCTGCCGGAATCCCTGCGAGGATGGCCCTTTCACTGGCTTCATTACACTGGGTTGCGTAGGTCTTTCAAGAACAGATGGCCTGAATTCCCCTTGATACCACCCGATGATTCAATACTGGCTGAAATCGTGTCTAACTCTGCTTCCAAAGAGAGGGTCTCCAGATTGTATAGCCTTCTCCAGGAAAGGATGGCCACCTCGTGGGTTAGACTTAAGGGGGCTTGAAGCAGGGATTTGCGTGTTGTAATAATGGATCAACGGTGGGAGCACATGTGCACCCGCACCCATGAAGTCTCCTTCAAATCTAAATTAAATTGATCCAATTTAAAATACTACACAGATACCACTATACCCCAGCTAGACTGCATCACATGTTGGCGGACCAGCCCCCTGAATGTCCCAGGTGCAAATCTGACAATGCCGATTTTACATATACTCTGGTCCTGTCCACACCTTTCCCCGTTCTGGTAAGAAATATGTTCAACCGTATCCCTAATACTTGAATGTACTATTACATCCTCCCCATTGGCCTGTCGCTTCCACAAGTTTCCCCGCCTCGGACGGGATCTCAAGAAACTGGCTGGACTATGTATGTTGCTTGCAACCCACTGTATTCTGCTACTCTGGCTCCGCCCTAGAGCTCCCACCCTCAACCAATAGCTTCAGGCTGTTTCCTGGCCCTCGGACACAGGGGAGCGCTGGGTTAGCTTGTAGCGGGCAGTATGTATACCTAGAAACATCTGGACCCGTTTCCGTTTCTATCTGTTCTCTTTATCCAGCAAAGACGATGTTGACACCAACGACCCGCTGTCCCCTGTTACTAATCCTGATTAGGCAATTTGAATAATGGTTCAGGTACCTATTTCACTGGTTGTAATGTTCATAATTTCTCCATTATGGTCCTGCGAGGCCATGTACTTCTCATGTCAAACTGCTGATTACTTGCACATTGCTAGCTGTTCTCTGTTGTATTGTCAAGCATAATAAATAAAGTCCAAATAAATAATAGACGTTTTTGAAGGGGAAGGTATGCCGGGGAATGTACTTACCGATAACGGCACGCAATTCATGGGTGCTTGTTTTGTAAGATACTTGAAAGAGTGTGGAGTAAAGCATAGAAGGTCGGCATTTTACCACCCGTGGACTAACGGAATGGTTGAGAGAATGAACAGATGTGTAATGGATGCCATCCGCATGGCTGATGTGTGTGGTTCAGATAAAAAGGTTGCTATTCAGGAGAGATTATATGCAATGCGTATGTCACCTCATTCCACAACAGGGATTTGTACTTTCGAGCTTATGAGAGGGTGCAAAGCTAATACCAAGGTGAGCCCCCCTTGGTTAGGGAGAGATATGGAGTCTGATTATGTGGTGGATGAAGTGAGGAGGAGTTTAAAGAAGAAGAAAGAGGAGTGGGTGATGAGGGAAAATGAGAGACGGGGAAAGAAAGAGTTGAGGGTGGAATGTGGAGATTGGGTGAGAATTAATATGATTGTGGTGGTGAGAAGAGGTTGTGTGTCAGGAAGGAGAGTGTAAATGGAGGGAGATGTGTTGTGATGTTGCTTACTGGGTGGAGAATGCACTGTTGAGAATGTATATTTATATCTAAGACTCCTAGTTCAGCAGTTGGAGAGTAGCAGCTCAGGGGTGAGCTGTGATGAGCTCTGCTGTGGGTTAGTTTCTTGTTATCTTAAGAATAAATCCTTGTTACAAATCAGAACACGTGTCGTGATCTGTGACTTAACAGGAATAGTATCAATATTCATTCAATAATGAACAATAACATAAAGATCAGTAATATAAGACTATGTATTTGCATTACATAAACCTAAAT